>NC_142030.1:107379588-107694032 GCF_982192425.1 Myodes glareolus
AAAATGCTCTTCAGACATGTCCACAGCCAATCTGATAGGGACAAGTTGTCAGTTGAGCCTTCCTCTTTCCAAGTATGTAAAGTTGGCATACTCACTGGTGTGTGTGCTTGCGTGCGTGCACATGTTTGTGTGTGTGTGCATGCATGTGTGGCCAGAGGTAGACATCCGAGCTTTTCCATACTCACTCTGCACTTTGCATTTGAGTCTCTTTCACTGAACTGGGAACTCACCAATTTGGCAAGACAAACTGGCTAGGGAGCTTCAGGGATCCTCCTGTCTCTCTGACTCCCCAGTGAAAGGTCTCTGCTCCTTCACCCATGCAATAATCCAAATCAGACCAAATCAAACCGAATTAGAAAAAAGCCCAGGTTTAATGGATTCAAAGACTCCCAGATGACTTTCCAGCCCACCAGAGAGGATATGGGAAAGGAAGACCGGAATACCACGTGTTTGTTCTCTGGAGGGCACTTTAAATGCCCTATGGGAGTGGTCATCATTTGGTGGGCTTTTTCAGGGGCAGAGTGTGGACTGAGACAACTTACAGGGGAGGGACTTGGAGTGAAACTTCACCCAAACACCCAGTGCCATGATTGTAGGCATGACCCATTATACCTAGCCTTTTATATGGGTGCTGGGAATCCAAATTTAGACCCTCATGGTTTAAAGTAAGGACTGTACAGAATGAGCCATCTTCACAGTCCAATGTTGATAGACTTTATTACATAAATAATAAGCATTTTATTTGAGAAGGAAAATGTAAACACTAGCAAACACAAAAGGAAGCACTTGCACAAAGGACAACAACCAAGGATTACCTTCTTGAATATTACATCTACAGGTCAACAGGACACAACAGTGCTCAGTGGCCTGCACTGTGTGAATGTATTCATTGCAAAAACACTTGTAAGCAATAAATCACATGAGAAATACAGACACATGGAGACAGACAGACAGATGGAGAAACACGTACAGAGAGAGAGAGAGACAGAGACAGAGACAGAGACAGAGACAGGCAAAGACAGGGAGTGTGCCAGAGTCCATGTGTTTAGGAATGACTTAAAGTTGAAACATTCTGAACACACAAATGTACCAGCTCCCAAGCATAACAGTAGTCACAAAATCTAAAAATATAAAAAGCAGCATTATTTTTTAACAAGGTTATGTACAAATCCAAGAGTTTTTAAAAAACACAGTAGATTTGTTGTCTATGAGACAATGGAAAACTGGTTGGGGGAAAGAAAGAATGGAAAGAAAGAAAAGATGATGAAATCAATGAACTGATGGTAGTTGTGTGTCATTCATTATATTCTATAGTCGAGGTCAAGGGAAAAGAAAAAGAATCAATAATAGTTCAACTCAAGAGTCAACTTGATGGCATCTAGCATCACCTGGGGGTTGAGGCTCTGGGTGGTATTATGTCTGTGTGATATTATGTAAGCTAAGTTTACTGAGGTGGAAAACCACCCTACTGTGAATGGTGTCATTTATAGGCTTAGATCCTGGACTTCATGGAGAGAAGAAAGTGGGCAGAGTGCAATCAATCCATTTGCCTTCTAGTTGCAGATGTTATGAGACCAACTACTTTAAGGTCTTGCCACCTCATCTCCACCATTACCGGTTCTGCCCTCACATTCTGAGACAAAATAAACCCAGTTGCTATTGTCGGGGTATTCTATCACAACAGGAAAAGAAAGCAAGACAAGTTTTGAAGTATGAACTTATGAAGGACTTGGTTAGTACCATTTTTCTTATGCCTTTTATTTTATCAGCCTTTACCTGCATTTTATTAGAAAAAGAGCAGTTTATTCCTTACTATGTCTTTCACTTATAATTTTGGAGAAAAATCATTAAATATTTGATATTTAGTAACCAATCCATTTGATTTTTCTCCAGTTGTAATATTCATTTTTATCTTCAAACTAGCAGACATTGACATGACACTTGGTTGTCTTAAAAATGTCCATACATATAATGAAAATTGACCACATGTTGACAACACCTCTATCAAGAACTCCCATTTTACCTGGCTGTGATGTGCCAGTGGACAAACGCTGTGTTAAATGAGCTGTGCTAAAGCAATCCAGAGGAAGAGTGGGGAGCCGTAACCATGCTGGAAATGATTTAGCAGTGGGATGACCGGATAGAAAGTGGTGCCAAGACAGCTAACTCCCATGCACGATGTCTGCAGTACAATATGTTTAAAGGAGAGTAAGAAACATTTCATTTCAGAAGTTATTCTTCATTCTGGTGGGAAGCTTGGTTTTTGGCTATACAGGACATCCTTATGGGAACATTTTAAAATATTTTTATTTATTCTTTGATAATTTCATATATGTATGCAATGTATTTTATTTAGCACATTCAGCCTCTATTAACTATTCTTTCATAAGACCATTCAACATCTATGGCCGTCGGGGTTTCTTTCTCCCATGGGCCTTCCACTTACACATATACTCTCCAAACTATCAGTATATGTAACTTTGTGTCTACGGCACCTACAGAGCCACCCAGCCATCATATCTATGTACCAAGGAGTTAATATCTCCTAGAAAGAGCCTTCAGCTGGGACTTCTGGGAGTTCACATACAACTCTGACAGGAATAATAATATAGCACAAGAGCTCTTTTATGGTAAGCCATTCCCAACCTGTGGTAACCCACTGAGCCTCGGGATGTCCAAAATGGAGCATGCGCGTGTAGAGCAATGGATCGATTTCGGCTGTGTTTCCTCAGGGATCCTTCCTCTTGCTCTTTTGAGTCAGAACCTCTTATAGTGTTGGGCATCACAGCATAGGCTAAATTGGCTGTCCAGCGAGTCTAAGGGACCCATCTTCTCAGTTGTGGGATTACAGTCTCAAGTAACCAATCCCAACTTTTTATGTGAGTTCGGGGATCAAATTCAGGTCCTCTTGCTTACAAGGCAAGAGCTTCAAAAACTGAGTTATCTTTCTATTTCTTAAGTTTCTTTTATGAGGAATTTATAGTATTTTAATTTGTATGCATAGTCACCATTCATGATAGGAGAGCAATGCTTAAATGTCAATTAATCTCAGGAAATTCTTTGATATGATTTTAGGTGAGATGAATCTAAACAAATCGGGCAAGAACAGTACTGTTTGCTACCAAGGGTGAGGGTGCCTGTTTGAAAAGTCAGTCTCCATTGAGATTGAATATGATGTTGGTCAGAATTCTTTCCCAATGGTCATATCACAGCTCCTAAATATCCGTAATAAACTACAGAGTATTAAAACACAAAGTCAAATATTCCTCTTTGTGTTTTGCTGTTGTTGTTGATTTGTTTGTTTTTGAGACAGGGTCTCATGTAGCCCAGACAGATCTCAAATTTGCTATGTAGCTAAGAATGAACTTGAATTTCTAATCTTGCTGACTCTAGCACCCTGGGGGTTAGAATATAGGTATCCACTACCACTTGGGGCCAAATTTCTCTTTGAAAACTAACTGCTAAGCAGTTTTCATAATAAATCCTAGCAAACTAAATCATTGACAAAAACCTATAATTCTCATACATATGCACAAACATAAAAAATATGTTAAAAGTAAGTTAAACACCCTAAGAATTTGTTGTGAATACAAATTTGGAAAGCATTCAGAATTATTTAAAAATAATTAAATGCAAATTAGTATGGTACTGGAATATGGATGTTTTTCCTTTCAGATAAATAAGGAAAATATAATGGAAACCTATTCTGTTTCCAAATGGGTACAAATATTAGCATTCGTGTATGCTTTGCTATATAAATGAAGGAAAATTTGTAAAAAAAAAAAACCTGTAATATGCATATCTACTGGTGTGTTCATTTGGGCAATATTGTAATAACAGGAAAAATTAAATATGTATAAAATCAGGGCTTTAACAAATACATCAATGAGACCAGCATAGCAATAGCTCAGTGGGAAAAAGTTCTTGCTGCCAAGCCTGATTTTGATTCCTAGGACCCAAATAGAAGAAGAAACAGCCCAGCTTTCTTTTTTTTTTTTTTTTTGTAATTTTATTAAATTATAAAAAGGTTCCATTTACGCCCCTCCTCCCAACGCCCTCCCACTCCCCCCTCCCTCTCCTCCTCCCTCTTTGTCCCCTAGGGAAGTCAGGGTCTCCTGCCCTGTGGGAAGTCCAAGTTCCTCCCCCCTCACTCCAGGTCCAGGAAGGTGAGCATCCAAACAGACTGGATCCCAAAAATCCAGTATATGCAGAGGAAACCAGTCCCAGTGTCATTGTCAATGGCTTCTCGGAAAGACTGCAGGCCAGCCACATTCAGAAAATCCGGCCACATTCAGAGAATCTGGTTGGATCACATGCTCGTTCAGTCACGGTCCATCTGGCCTTGGTAAACTCTCATTAGATCCGACCCCTTGTATCAGTGGGTGATAGTATCCCTCGCAGTCCTTCGTCATTTTCTTCCTCCTTTTGCTCCTCGTTTGGATCTTGGGGGGCTCAGTTCGGTGCTCCAACGCGGACCTCCATCTGTATCGTCATCCAACGCCAGATGAGGGATCTATGGTGATAAGCAAAATATTCATCAGTATGGTCACGGGCCAAGGCCGGTTCAGACACCCCCTCCTCTGTCCAGAGAACAATCTGGGGATCTCTCCTTGGACCTGGGATCCCATATATAATCAAGTTTCCTGTAAACTCTAATATGACTCCCTTAGTTGAAATATATTCTTCCCTGATCCCACATTCATCCTTCCTCCCTTCCCCCCATCCCGGTCAACCGAGCTTTCTCCATTCCTCCCCTACTCCCTTCTCTCTAACCCTCTCCCCTTCCATCAACCCTCCCACCCCCCCCCCATGCACCCAAGGTTACCTGGGACTCTTGACTATTTCCTACCTCCTGGCGGATAGGTAAATAATCTTCATCAGGTTCGTCTTCTTATTTAGCTTCTCTAGGATCACGAATAATAGGCTCAAAGACCTTTAATTATGGTTAGAATCCACTTATGAGTGAATACATACCGTGTTCCTCTTTTTGGGTCTGGCTTACCTCACTCAGTAAAGCGTTTTCTATGTCCATCCATTTGCATGCAAAATTCAAGATGTCATTATTTTTTACCGCTGAGTAAAACTCTAATGTGTATATGTTCCACACCTTTTTTAACCATTCTTCTATTGAGGGGCACCTAGGCTGTTTCCAGGTTCTGGCTATTACAAATAGTGCTGCTATGAACATAGTTGAACAAACGCTTTTGTAGTATGTTTGGGCATCTCTAGGGTATATTCCCAAGAGAGGAATTGCTGGGTCCTGAGGGAGGTTGACTCCCAGTTTCCTGAGAAACCTCCACACTGATTTCCAAAGTGGCTGCACAAGTTTGCATTCCCACCAACAATGGATGAGTGTTCCCCTCATTCCACATCCCCTCCAGCATAGGTTATCATTGGTGTTTTTAACTTTAGCTATTCTGACAGGTGTAAGATGGTATCTCAAAGTGGTTTTGATTTGCATTTCCCTGATCGCTAAGGAGGTTGAGCATGACCTTAAGTGTCTTCTGGCCATTCGAAGTTCATCTGTTGTGAATTCTCTGTTCAGATCAGTACCCCATTTTTTAATTGGGTTAATTAGAGTTTTAGTGTCTAGTTTCTTGAGTTCTTTGTATATTCTGGAGATCAGACCTTTGTCTGATGAGGGGTTGGTGAAGATCTTCTCCCAGTCAGAAGGCAGCCTTTTTGTCTTACTGACAGTGTCCTTTGCTTTACAGAAGCTTCTCAGTTTCAGGAGGTCCCATTTATTCATTGTTTCTCTTATTGTCTGTGCTGCTGGGGTCCTACTTAGGAAGTGGCCTCCTGTGCCTATATCTTGTAGACTACTTCCCACTTTCTCTTCTATCAGGTTCAAAGTGGACAGATTGATGTTGATGTCTTTAATCCATTTGGACTTGAGTTTTGTGCAAGGTGATAGATATGGATCTATTTTCATTATTCTACAGGTTGACATCCAGTTATGCCAGCACCATTTGTTAAAGACGCTTTCCTTCTTCCATTGTATACCTTTAGCTCCCTTGTCAAAAATTAGGTGTTCGTAGGTTTGAGGGTTAGTATCTGGGTCTTCTATTCGATTCCATAGGTCGACTTCTCTGTTCTTATGCCAATACCAAGCTGTTTTCAATACTGTAGCTCTGTAATAGAGTTTGAAGTCAGGGATAGTAATGCCTCCAGAAGTTCCTTTATTGTATAAGATTGTTTTGGCTATCCTGGGTTTTTTGTTTTTCCATATAAACTTAATTATTGTTCTCTCAAGGTCTGTGAAGAAGTTTGATGGGATTTTGATGGGGATTGCATTGAATCTGTAGATTGCTTTTGGTAGAATTGCCATTTTTACTATGTTGATTCTCCCAATCCAAGAGCAGGGGAGGTCTTTCCATTTTCTGGTATCCTCCTCAATTTCTCTTTTCAAAGGCTTAAAGTTCTTGTCAAATAGGTCTTTCACATCCTTGGTTAGAGTAACCCCAAGATATTTTATGGTGTTTGTGGCTATCGTGAAAGGTGATGTTTCTCTGATTTCCCTCTCTGCTTCTTTATCCTTTGTGTATAGGAGTGCCACTGATTTTTTGGAGTTGATCTTGTATCCTGCCACGTTACTAAAGGTGTTTATCAGCTGTAGGAGTTCTTTGGTAGAGTTTTTGGGGTCGCTTATGTACACTATCATATCGTCTGCAAATAACGAAAGTTTCACTTCATCCTTTCCAATTCGAATCCCCTTGATCCCCTTATGTTGTCTTATTGCTATTGCTAGAACTTCAAGCACTATATTGAAGAGGTATGGAGAGAGTGGACAGCCTTGTCGTGTTCCTGATTTTAGTGGAAAGGCTTTGAGTTTCTCTGCATTCAATTTGATGTTAGCTGTTGGCTTGCTGTATATTGCTTTTATTATATTTAGGTATGATCCTTGTATCCCCAGTCTCTCCAACACCTTTATCATAAAAGGGTGTTGAATTTTGTCAAACGCTTTTTCAGCATCCAATGAAATGATCATATGATTTTTTTCTTTCCGTTTATTTATATGATGGATTACATTGATAGATTTGCGTATGTTGAACCATCCCTGCATCTCTGGGATGAAGCCTACTTGATCATAATGGATGATTTTTCTAATGTGTTCTTGGATTCGGTTTCCCAGTATTTTATTGAGAATTTTCGCATCGATGTTCATGAGTGAGATTGGCCTGTAATTCTCTTTCTTGGTTGTGTCTTTGTGTGGTTTTGGTATTAGGGTGACTGTAGCTTCATAAAAGGAGTTTGGCAGTGACTTTTCTTTTTCTATATTGTGGAATACATTAAGGAGTATAGGTATTAGCTCTTCCTGGAAGTTCTGGTAGAATTCTGCATTGAAACCATCTGGTCCTGGGCTTTTTTTGGTAGGGAGATTTTTGATAACAGCTTCTAGTTCTTCACGACTAACAGGTCTATTTAGATTGTTCACCTGGTCTTGGTTCAACTTTGGTATATGGTACTTATCTAAAAAAATGTCCATTTCTTTTACATTTTCCAACTTTGTGGCATATAAACTTTCATAGTAAGATCTAATGATTCTCTGTATTTCCTCTGTGTCTGTGGTTATGTCCCCCTTTTCATTTCTGATCCTATTAATTTGCAAGTTCTCTCTCTGCCGTTTGATTAGTTTGGATAGGGGTTTGTCAATCTTGTTAATTTTCTCCAAGAACCAGCTTTTTGCTTCATTGATTCTTTGAATTGTTTTCTGTGTTTCTATTTTGTTGATTTCAGCCCTCAGTTTGATTATTTCCAGTCTTCTACTCCTCCTGGGTAAATCAGCTTCTTTTTTTTCTAGAGCTTTCAAGTGTGTTGTTAAGTCTCCAATGTGTGTTTCTCTGTTTTCTTTAGGTGGGCACTTAGTGCTATGAACTTTCCTCTTAGCACTGCTTTCATTGTGTCCCATAGGTTTGAATACGTTGTGTCTTTGTTTTCATTATATTCAAGGAAGACTTTAATTTCTTTCTTTATTTCTTCCTTGACCCAGGGGTGATTTAGTAGTTGACTGTTCAACTTCCATGAGTTTGTTGGCTTCATGGGGGTACCATTGTTGTTGAATTCTAATTTTAATCCATGGTGATCTGACAAGACACAGGTGGTCACTAATATTTTTTTGTATCTGTGGAAGTTTGCTTTGTTACCAAGTATGTGGTCAATTTTCGAGAAGGTTCCATGAGCTGCAGAGAAGAAGGTATACTCTTTCCTATTTGGGTGGAGTGTTCTATAGATGTCTGTTAAGTCCATTTGATTCAGTACCTCCAGTAAAACTCTTATTTCTCTGTTAGGTTTCTGTCTGATTGACCTGTCCATTGGTGAGAGAGGAGTGTTGAAGTCTCCTACTATTAGTGTGTGTGGTTTGATGACTGCCTTGAGTTCTAGAAGAGTTTCTTTTACATATGTGGGTGCCTTTATATTAGGGGCATAGATATTCAAGTTTGAGACTTCTTCCTGATGAATTGTTCCTGTTATGAGTATGAAATGTCCATCTCCATCTCTTCTGATTGATTTTAGTTTGAAGTCGATTTTGTTAGATATTAGAATGGCCACACCCGCTTGTTTCTTAGGTCCATTTGCTTGGAAAACCTTTTCCCAACCCTTTACTCTGAGTAGGTGTCTGTCTTTGTGGTTGAGGTGTGTTTCTTGTAGACAGCAGAATGTTGGATCCTGTTTTCGTATCCAATCTCTAAGTCTGTGCCTCTTTATAGGTGAGTTGAGACCATTGATATTAAGTGATATTAATGACCAGTGATCGATGACTCCGGTCATTTTTTTGGGTAGTAGCGTGTATGTGTTTTCCTTCTTTGAGTTGTGCTTGTGGAGGGTCGCTAAATGTCTGAGTTAATGTAGGCAGTGTTGGGAATGTTGGATTCCTTGGGTTGTGATTTTCCTTCTAGTATTCTCTGTAAGGCTGGATTAGTAGCTACGTATTGTTTAAATTTGTTTTTATCCTGGAATATTTTGTTTTCTCCGTTGATAGTGAACAATAGCTTGGCTGGGTAAAGTAGTCTGGGTTTGCATCCATTGTCTCTTAGTTTCTGCAGTACCTCTATCCAGGACCTTCTGGCTTTCATGGTTTCCATAGAGAAGTCTGGTGTAAGTCTGATAGGTTTACCTTTATAAGTTACTTGACCTTTTTCCTTTGCAGCTTTCAATATCCTTTCTTTAGTCTGAATGCTTTGTGTTTTGATTACTATATGACAAGGGGATGTTTTTTTCTGATCCAGTCTATTCGGTGTTCTGTATGCTTCTTGAACCTTCATAAGAATATCGTTCTTTAGGATGGGAAAGTTTTCTTCTATAATTTTGTTGAGTATATTTTCTGGACCTTTGAAATGCAATTCTTCTCCTTCTTCTACTCCTATTATTCTTAGATTTGGTTTTTTTATTGTGTCCCACAGTTCCTGAATGTTTTGTGATGAGAATTTGTTGGATTTGCTGTTTTCTTTGGACAGAGTGTTTAATTTCTCTATGGTGTCCTCAGAGTCTGAGATTCTTTCTTCTATCTCTTGTATTCTATTGGTTAAGCTTGTTTCTGAAGTCTCTGTTCGTTTACCCAGATTTTCCATAGCCAGCCGGCCCTCGGTTTGTGATTTCTTCATTGACTCCATTTCAGTTTTCAAATCTTGAACTGTTTCTATTACCTGTTTGATTGTTTTTTCTTGGTTTCCCAGAATTTCATTTACGGATTTACTCATTTCTTCAAACTTTTTGGTATATTTCTCTTCCATTTCTTTACTCATTTCCTCAATTTTTTTGTTATACTTATCTTCCATTTCTTTACGGCAGATTTTCACCTCCTGTTTAATTTCCTCTATTATTTTCATAAAGAAGCGCTTAGAGTCAATTTCTTCTATTTCTTCTGGCGTAGGGTGTTCAATTCTTCTAGTTTCGAGCTCCCTGGATTCTGGCGGTGTCATGTTGCCTTTCAGGTTGTTGGAGGAATTCTTGCATTGGCGCCTGCCCATTTCTTCCACTCTGGATGAAACTCCTCAGCTCTTTCTGGATAGAACTCCTCAGCACTCTCTGGGTAGGACTTCACAGCACTCTCTGGATAGAGCTCCTCAGCCCTCTCTGGGAAGAACTGCTCAGCAGGGCAACAGGGCTAGCTGGTCTTCCCAGGACTCAGGAGACAAAGGGCCCGCAGCAGTGGGGGGAGGGGAGGGGTCCCTTGGAACACCAAAGACCCTGCTGCAGATGCTGGGGGGGGGGCTGTGCTCTCTTCCTGGGCAGTGGTGAGCACCCACTCACCTCTCTGGGAAGAACTGCTCAGCAGGGCAACAGGGCTAGCTGGTCTTCCCAGGACTCAGGAGACAAAGGGCCCGCAGCAGTGGGGGGAGGGGTGGGGTCCCTTGGAACACCAAAGACCCTGCTGCAGATGCTGGGGGGGGGCTGTGCTCTCTTCCTGGGCAGTGGTGAGCACCCACTCACCTCTCTGGGAAGAACTGCTCAGCAGGGCAACAGGGCTAGCTGGTCTTCCCAGGACTCAGGAGACAAAGGGCCCGCAGCAGTGGGGGGAGGGGAGGGGTCCCTTGGAACACCGAAGACCCTGCCGCAGAAGCTGAGGCGGGGAGGGCTGTGCTCCCTTCCCAGACAGGCAGGCAGGATGCCCAGGCTAGCACCCACTCACCTCTCTGGGAAGAACTGCTCAGCACAGCCCAGCTTTCTTATGTTACAGTTTTATCCCTCTTCTCTGTAAGGATTCTTTTTTTTCTTTAGTTTGCTTTATTTCACGTTGAGATTATAATATAATTTTGACATTTCTCCATTTTCTTTCTTCTCTCCAAATGTTCCTATATACTCCTCCCCACTAGCTTTCAGATTCATGGGCTCCTTTTCATCAACTGCCAATGCATGTATATGTGCACACACACACACACACACACACACACACACACACACACACACACACACATTTCCCTAAACATAATGTGTTTCATCTGTATAATGTTACAGGTATGCATGTTTTCAGGGCTGACCATTTGATGCTGGACAACCAATTGGCGTGCTTTCCTGCAGAAGACCATGTCTAGGTCCTGGCCTCTCGTTGAAACTGTGTGAGATTTTTCTCATGAGAGTTTGATATGTTCTTTGATGTCATCCTTGCTCAGCTCATGTTGGTGAGAGTTTATGGATATAGCTTCTGACAATACTAGGAGACACCATCTCAGAGCAAATTCCCTGATCCTCTGAAACATTCCACCATCATGCATGTGTTTACTCATGTAGGTATGCAAGGAGACCAGAGGTAGATGTTGGAATGTCTTTTATTTATCATTCTTCATCTTATGTCTTGAGACAGGGTCTCGTACGGGATCTGTATTTCACCTTGTTGGCAGACTGTCTGGCCACTGAGTCCCAGGACTCTCCTGTCTCCACACCCCAGTCCTGGGGTTACAAATACACACGGCCCCACCTGGCTTTTGAAGGAGTTGTGAATGTGGGTCAGCAAGCGCTTTATCCACCAAGTTCCCGCCCCCAGCTCTCAACTACATTTCTTTTCTTAGAAGTAAAATGTTGGCTCCATGTACCTTATTTTTTTCTTCTTATTTTTTCCTTCCATACAAATTCAAGGTAACTTTTTAAAATTTACTTAGAGTCTATTTCTCAGAAAGCCTTTGTGTGCACCACACTGATGATACACTATAGTGTATCATTTACCACCCATTTTGGCTGGTGGGAGATCCTTGAGATCTCCTTCCAATCTATGTAACATGTCTTCCAGTGTCCAGGTGAAACTGGTACTTGCACATAGACACAATTTTTGTGTATTTGAAAGCAAAGAAAAATGGAATATGTAATTTATCTTTCCCTCCAATTTTCTCCCTCCCTCCCTCCCTCCCTCCCTCCCTCCCTCCCTCCCTCCCTTCCTCCCTCCCTCCCTCCCTTCCTCCCTTCCTCCCTTCTTTCCTTCCTCTTTTTGTGTAAGTTATGTTTCTGTACAGGTTTGTAGAAGTGGGAGCCTGATATCAGGTGTCTTCCTCAATCATATTTTGAAACAAGATCTGTTGAATGAGACTGGAGGTGATTGCTTTGGATAGACTGGCAGACAACTGAGCTCCCATTACCTGACCATCTTTCTCTTTCCCAGGATTGGAAATGGGTCTGGGTTGCCACAGCCAACTTTTAAATGGATTCTAATAATCTAACCTCATGTTTGCATAGCAGATGCTTTACTCACTGAGATACGCTCTGCCTTTCTCTGTCATTGTTTAGCATGGAGTCTGACACAAGCTCCTCACTGTTATATACCTGCTTTCTCGCCTTAATATTCCCATTTTCTACCACACTCTCTCTTGTTTCCTGTCTAAGGGTATGCTTACATTCAATTACTAAGATATATACCAGTGAACAGTAATGTGACTGAGTCCATTTATTTTGTAAGTTAAGTATATTTAAAGAATGACAATCGTATAAATATTTCTTTTCATTTTTGCTCACTTTGTGTGTGTGTGTGTGTGTGCGCGCGCACACACAGGCACGCGCATGCGTGTGTGTGCACAAGCACATGAAAATGAGAGGCCAACTTCAACTGTCATTCCTCAGATGTTTTCCATTGTTCTTTTTGAGACGGGGTCTCTCCCTGACTTAGTACTTGCCAAGTAAGCTAATCTAGGTGTCCTAGGAACCCCACGATCTGCCTGTCTCCATCTTGTCAGTGCTAGAACTAGTAGCACACACTACTGTTGAAGGTTTTTAAGATGTGCCTTTGCTGGAATCAAACTCAGGTCTTCATTCTCTGAGTCAAGAGATTCACCAGCTGACCTCTTTCTGCTACCCTTAAATTTCTTCTCTAAACTGTGAAAGGTACTTATTTTATCTATGAAACCAGCTGGTTATAGCACGAAAGGTACTTATTTTACGTGTGAGTCTACTTGATTACAGCTTTGCTCCTCAAAGCCAAGGAGAGAAACCACGGTCACTTATTTCTCTGGAATCTCACACTGCAATACAAGCATCCAAGGCTCCTGAACTTGGCTTGTCTTGCTGGTTAAGTGGCTTTAGGTCCTAACATAGTATTTTCTGATTTAGCTGTAGTTTTGTTCTGGGTTTAACCAATTTCTTACCAAGCACACACAACTGTGTCACCAATGGTGAAATTTTACTTGTATTACAATCAACTATTTCATTTTCTCTTATTTTCTCAAGTATGGACTTATGGTTATATCAGGGAGCTTGTTCTGATTTCTTGTAGAGCATTTTATCAAAGAACAAGATGCTTCAGTTATGAGCTGTGCCACTAAACATGGAAGATTCTAGGTGATTATTATTGTTTCACTCGAGTTTTTTTCCTATAGTTATTGCAGTAAATGAGACCTGGTGGAAAGATACTTAGTATGTTTCAGGTTTGTGCTTTTTTTGTATATTAGCTGCTTTTATTTTTCTAAAGAAAGAAAACAAACTATCTTTTTTCATTATACATATAAATACAAGTTCCTATTCCTTCTTCCTCTCCCATTTTCCCCCACATACTCCCCTACCCCATTCCCATGCACTCTCCAGAGAGGGTAAGGCACATTGCTTTGGGAAAGGTCCAAATCTCTCCCTATCTTGCTGAGCAAGGTATCTATCCAAAGAGAATAGAATCCCCAAAAGCTAGTACATGCAATCGGGATAAATCCTGGTGCCACTGCCAGTGTCCTCTCAGTCTGCTCCAGACATGCAACTGTCAACCACATTCAGAGGGACTAGTTTGGTCCTATGCTTGTTCCTTCCCAGTCTGGCTAGAGTTGGTGAGCTCCCATTAGCTCAGATAGCCTGTTTCAGTGGGTGTACCCATCATGGTCTTGACCTCTTTGCTCATATTCTCACTCATCCTCCTCTTTAGCTGGACCTTGGGAGCTCAGTCCAGTGCTCCAGTGCAGGTCTCTGTCTCTGTTTCCATCAGTTTCTGGATGAAGGTTCTATGGTGACATTTAAGATACTCATCAGTCTGGCTACAGGGAAAGACCAGTTAGGGCACCCTCTCCTCTTTTGCTTAGGGTCTTAGCTGGAGTCATCCTTGTGGATATATGAAAATTTCTCTAGAACCTGTTTTCTTGCTAATCCCATTATGGCTACCTCAATCAAGATGTCTCTTTCCTTTCTCTCATCTCTGTCCTTCCTCCTTCTTGACTATCCCATTTCCTGAATTTTTCCTCAATCCTCCCCTTCCACCCTCCCTTCTTCACCCACCCTTATGTTCCCAATTTTGTCAGGTGATCTTGTCTGTTTCAACTTTCCAGGTGGATCTGCATATGTTTTTCTTAGCATTCACCTTGCTACTTAGCTTCTTTAGGATCATGAACTATAGACTCAATATTCTTTGTTTATAGCTAGTATCTACTTATCTTTTTAGGTGTGGGTTACCTCACTCAGGATGGTGTTTTCACCATCCTGAAATTTGCATGCAAAATTCAAGATATCATTGTTTTTTACTGCTGAGTAGTACTCTAATGTGTAAATGTGTCACATTTTCTTTATCCGTTCTTTGGTTAATGGGCAAGTTGATTGTTGTTATTTCAAGGTCTGTGAAGAATCCTGTTGGGATTTTGATAGGGATTGCATTGAATCTATAGATAGCTTTTGGTAGGATTGTCATTTTTATTACATTGATAATACCTATCCAAGTGCATGGGAGATCTTTTCATTTTCTGGTATCTTCTTCAATTTCTTTCTTCAAAGTTCTTGTCAAGTTGGTCTTTCACATCTTTTATTAGTGTTACCCCAAGATGTTTTATGTTATTTTGGGGCTATTGTGAAAGGTGATGTTTCTCTGATTTCTTTTTTATTTTCTTTATCATTTGTACATAGGAAGGCTACTGATTTTTTTAATTGATCTTGTATTGTACCACATTATTGAAGGTATCAACTGTAGGAGTTTCTTGGTGACTTATATATACTATTATTTTATATGCAAGTAGTGAAAGTTTGACTTCTTTTCCAATTTGAATCCCCTTGATGTCTTTTTGTTATGTTAATGCTTGCTATAGCCAAATTTCAAGAAATATGAAAAGAGTGGACAGCCTAGTCTTGTTCCTGATTTCAGTGGAATCGCTGTGAGTTTCTCTTCATTTAATTTGAGGTTGGCTGTCAGCTTGTTGTATATTGCTTTTATTATGTTAAGATATGTTCCTTATATCCCTGATCTCTCCAAGACCTTTATCATGAAGGGGTGTTAGATTTTGTCAAATACTTTCTCAGTATCTAATGAGATAATCATATGTTTTCTTTCTTTCAGTTTATTTTTATAATGGATTGTATTGATAGATTTTCATATGTTGAACCATTTCTGCATTTCTGGGTTGAAGTCAACTTTATCATGGTAGATGATTTTTTTGAACTATTCTTGGATTCAGTTTACCAGTATTTTATTGAGTATTTTTCTATCTATGTTCATGAGTAAGACTGGTCTATAATTCTCTTTCTTGGTTGAGTCTTTGTGTAGTTTTGGTATCAGGGTAACTGTAGCCTCATAAAAAGAGATTTGCAATGGTCCTTCTCTTTCTATACATAGAACACTTTGAGGAGTATAGGTATTAGATCTTCTTTGAAGTTCTGATGAATTCTACACTGAAACCATATGGCCCTGGACTTTTATTGGTTGGGAGGTTTTTGATGACAACTTCTATTTCCTTGCATGTTATAGGTCTATTTAAATTGTCTACCTGGTCTTGATTTCAATTTCATACGGAAAAACAAAACACCAAGGATAACCAAAAACAATTCTGTACAATATTTTAGTTTTTATAGTATTTATCATTAATTTCATTTTTTTTCTACAAAACTTTATGGCACATGGTATAAAAAGGATCCTCAGTAAAACTGTACTTGTAATTTGAATTTGGATCTTGTCCCATACTGGTGATATTTGATCCTCTCCTGTCTATGGTGGTCAGTGACAACAGCAACCACAGATCCTTGTCAGCCCCGTGATTCTGACAGAAACAACTGACTTTCCCCTGTACAGTGTTTCTGAGTCAGAATGCTCACGATATTAAGCATACTTATGACCTTCTGATTAGGGTTGTTTCCACTTTGTGAAAAAGGGCTATGAGGCAATGAATACATCTTGTAAGTTGAAGAACACTTTCATGAATCCCCCATGCAGTCATATCTGAAGCACCCCTGTCCCAGGACAGGGTCAGAATGATTTCTAGGTCAGGGGTCACCTACCAACATCCATCTCTTTTTGTTGCCTGACTGATGCTATGTGACCAGTTGCATTCTTCCACCACACTCTTCCCTGCAACGATGGACACTGGTCTTGAACTGCAAGCCCGAGTAAACCTTTTCATCCTTAAGTTGGCTTTTCAGGAATTTTAACATAGCATTAAGAAACACACAAAATGGATACTTTAAAAGTCAGGGAAGCAGGAGACCAAATCCAAACAGAAAGTGTACAAATACATCTTGGCAAGTGAATAGAAGGGTGTGTGCCAGTGTGGGTCACTGGTTCACACCCTTTATGCTGCCACAGAACTCACATCTACCATTTTTATTCTGTAGGTTATCTCATTTAATATTCTCAACCATTCTGACTGAAAACCTCACTGATTTCCTCAGTTTTGCAGCTTTGGGTGGAAAAAAATGTCTGTGGTAAGTTGCAAGCTTGTGAGTTTTAAGTTCTTACAATAAGACATCATCTTTCCTCACTCCCAGTTTCAAGTTCTGTCTGTCAAGGGAAATTCATGATGAAGTTCACTGTGCCCTTGGACTTCTCTGATAAGAAAGTCAGGATCCCTCATCTCAGTGGGTAGAGATATATCTGGTGACCTTCTCCTGGTCAGTATGAAATCTCAATGCAGTGGGTCCACATCTTGGTGAATATAAAGTCAAAATAAACACAGTTGAAGGTGGAAAAAGTCAATATGCAAAGAGATTACCCCTCAACAAAAACATGTCTAAAGCAATGTTCACCAATAACAAAGGAACATGGGGTTTTGATGGGTGGAGGGGCATACACTAGGAGTGGGGCCATATTAAAGCATGTTCATTTCAGGAGTACATTTCTGAGCATATGCAAACATAAAGTTTCAAGTACAAGCTCAGAAAAAGACACCTTGAAGATACGTTAATACAGAAAACTGTTTCTGATGGTGTCTAGGTTTCTTAGTAACACAGTGTTCTGCTTAGTTTATTGTCAACATTAAATAACTCAGAGCTATCTGAGAGGAGGGAACATTACTTGAAAAATTTCCTTGATGGTGTTTGGCCTATAGATTTTTCTGTGGGGGGAGTTTCTTTATTTCTAATCCATGTAGAATGGGTCAGCTCACTGTAGGAAGCACCATACTTAGGCTGTTGGTCCTGGGCTATATAAAACAGCTCGCTAAGAAAAACAGATGGAGCACTGTTCTTCCAAAATACCCTGCTGCCACCCTTCAACTTTGCCCTATTCATCCTATCTGCACATTTAAGGTTATATGATGGTTAGTGCTGATTGGCAGTTTCAGAAGAGACAGACTTCTGGGCATATCTGTGATCGAGCTTGTATAGTGGATTGAAGGAGTCACCCGACATGTGAAAGACACCATCACATGGCTGGAGTTCAGAAGCCCAGCTTGTTATGTGCTCTCTCCACTGGACAGCTGAGATGGCCTGTGCCAATTCTCCCATTTCTTCATCAACAGTGCCCTCTAAAAGGTAACTCTTGCCCTGTATTTTGGTTTGTATTTAATTTCATCATGGACAGAAACTGATGGAAAGTGATTTTGGTGACTGGTGCAGGATGGTTGTCCTCATGAAATGAAAATGAAGACACAGGAGTGATGGTCACCCTGCCTAGATGCACACACAACAGTGTCGTACTCTATTCTGTTTACTCATATACTCTGTCCTTCCAGCATTAGGACATGGGATCTTAAATGATTCTTTTCTTTATCCCTGAATATATGGTATTGTGAGCCTGCTGGATGTTGTGGGGAGCTATCACTAAGTCCCAAGGTGAAAAGAGGAGCAACAAACAAAAGAATAAAATACGACCACGGCCAATGCCTTTGCATAGCTCACAGTATAATGGAATGCCTAAAGAAATAAGCACATGTCATATGGTTTGGAGTCCTGGAAAGGCTCCACTTTACTAGGACAAGATAGAAAAAATCTGGCTGGGAACAGATAACTACCAACAGGGCTCAGAAAGCTTAGCAGTTACTATGAAGGGCAGGCTGACAATCATGGCGAGCTTGGGGGTAAGAATCAAAACTCAACATTGAAGAAGGAAGTAGAGACTGCGGTATGGAGTCTTAGCAGGGAAAGCACAAGAAGATTCTAACCAGTAACTTCCCAAAATTCACTGGGATTAGAAAAGAGGGTATTCATTGTGCTGTATCGGGAAGGAAGCTGAGGACTACAGACTTGCGAGGTCTAGTTATTCATCTATGTAGCTCCTCTATGAGTTCACACAATGTCTGCACTTGCTCAGTCTCTGTCTCTATCTCTACCTACGCTACTTTTGTTTTTAAAAAATATATTTTATTTTATTTATTTATTCTTCTTTCATGCAGTACATGCCAACCTCAGCCTCTCTTCCTTCCCCTCCTCCCAATCCTTCCAATATCTCCATTTCCTTCAGATTCGCTGTTCCTCTGTTTCCCTTCAGAAAAGAGCAGACCTCCTAGGAGCATCAACCTAATGCTGCATAACAAGATACAACAAGACTAGGTCTGTACCCGCATATCAAGGTTGGACAAGGCAACCTAGTAGGAGGAGATAGGTCCCATGAGTAGGCAAGCTTCAAAGATACCCCCGTTTCTACTGTTAGGAGTCCCACAACAACCCTAACGTAAAGTACCACAACATGTATGCAGATTACCTAGTACAGACCCATGCAGGCTCTGTGGTTGATACTTCAGTCTTTGTGAATCCCTATGAGCCTCACCTGGTGATTCTGTGGACTATGCTCTCCTGGTATCCTCGACCCCTCTGGTTTCTACAATCTTTCCTTCCCCTCTTCTTCAGAGTTCCCCAAGTTTTTCCTGATGTTTGATTGTGGTTCTCTGCACCCGATTCCGCCAGTGACAATAGGAAGCCTCTCTGATGGCAATTGGGCTAGGCAACAATTGACGAGTATAGCAGAATATCATTTCATTGGCTTTTTCTTTTTTTCTTTTTTTCTTTGTCAGTCGTATTTGGTTCTACCCTAGGTGTCTGAGCCATCTGTTTTCTGGAACCTGGTCATCCAGGCAGTGTCTGTCATGGGCTGCCTCTCCTGGTGTAGACATCTGGTTTGGCCAGTCATTTGTCTAAAGCTCTCAGTCACCATTGCCCCAGTGCATCTTGCAGGAAGAGCAGGTTATGGGTCATAGATTTTGTAGTTAGTTGGTATTCCAGTCCCACCACTTGAGAGTTTAGTCTGGCTACAGAATGTAGCTGGTTCAGGCTCCATATTCACCATTACTGGGAGTCTTCACTAAGGTCAACCTCATTGGTTCTGGGAAGTTTCCACTGTTATAAGTGTCTATACTATCCCCTGAAATGCCTGTCTATTTCAGTCATCTCTTCCTGTACTAGAAAAATAATCATCCTGAGTGAGGCATTCCAGACCCAGAAAGACAAACAAAATATGTACTCACTTATAAGTGGATATTAGCTGTGAAGTAAAGGATAATTCCACTCCAATCCACAAATCCAGAGACATTAGATAAAGAGGCGAGGTCAAGCAGGGGTGACAACTATAGATCTCCCTGGGAAGGGGAAATAGACTAGATTTTGTGAGTTGACTGGGAGCAGGTGGGGATGGGAACAGAAGAGATCAGGTGAAAGAAGGAGGGAGGGATAGAGGGAGAGAATATGCTCTTATTTTCTAACGAACAAGTTAAGAATCAAGTATATTGTTCTTGGAAGATGCTCAGTCATTAGAATGCTTACACACAAACTTAAGATCCTAACTTTGAACCTAAGAATGTGGTTCTTTGGCTCATTTATTTTGTTTTTATCCCAGACATAGTACTGTGTATTACAACCGAGCTCAGGGAGACAGAGACAGGAAGATCTCCAGGACTGGCCAGCCAGTTTGGACAAATCAGCAAGCTCTAGGCCAGTGAAAGATTCTGTCTCAAAAATCAAGGTGATGGCATTTAAGGAATAACAGCCAAGATTGATCTTGCTTCTGCACAAATGTACACCCACACAAACCTGCGCCCACTTATATACACAAGCAGACCCACAAGCAGTAGCTTTTCTAAAAGCCAATTGAGAAGCTAAATATATATGGATAATGCTGATTAAAAGCACCAGAAAAAAAAGGATTATTATTTGTTTTATTTTTCTTTAAGTGTGTGTGTGTGTGTGTGTGTGTTTGCCTAATTTCTTTAAATGGCAACATATTTTAGGATTATTGAAACTTCTCTAGCAGAACAAAAGTCTATGGAAGAAATACAAATCAGGCATCACAAAACCCTTTCTTATCACGTGAAGTTAATGGTGAATAGTCCCAATTCACACATTGTTGCCCATTACTGTCAGACAATGCAGTGGTCAGCCTGTTTGGACTCAGAATCATTTTGGAAAAATCCCTGGATGTATCTTTGAAGAAGTTTCTAGGCTACATTAACTGAAATGGGATGAATCATTTTCGGGGACACTGTGCCATAAACTGGGATCCTGGGCTACATACAAGAAGAAAAAGAGCTGAGCATTAGAATTCTTTACTTTATTATTCCTGTAAGATTTTGGAGCTCCCTGAGACTTGTGAGGTGTGCTTCCTCTCAGATACTCATGAACCTCTTTCTTCCTTTTTAGATTGAATGTTCAATTGGGAAGTAATCTCTAAAATTGTATTTTAATGGCTTGAGAAGTAAAGATTAGGTCACTACTGCTATATTTCTGCTCAAGTAATTTAACTCCTCAGAAAACAGTGATATTTTGTGTAGGTACACAGGTTCCCCATTTTTCCCGAGGCACTTTGCAGGGCTGTTCTGCTTCCTGGTTCCACTGCATCAGCTTGAGGGTGTAGCATAGAACTGCCTTCTCCTGTTTTGTTAGTTTTGCCTACGGCCCAAAGGTGTAGCTTAGAAAGAACTCTCCCTTAACTGTTATGGTAGTTCCACCTGCAAGCAAGGTTCTCGCCGCAGGCAAGGTCCCCGGGTCAGCTCGTCTCTGAACCTGAACACGCCCACCTGGCTTCCTCTTTTCTCTGTTCAGCTGCTCTCTGACCTTGGGTGTGGCCCCCTGACTTCTCTCTTTTCTTGATCCTGGTGGGGGCTGGTGTCCTTTTGCCCCACAGTATATATATATCCGACTGATGCTTAATAAAGCTGCCATTTGCCGTTTGCTCCTTGGCAGATGAGCCTGGTCTCTTTGTGTGTGTGTCATATGTTTTAACTCCTAGGACGGTCGTCCGTTCTCGTGGGCTCGAGTCAGGAAAAGCGCGCGCCTGTTTCGAGGTTCGGGTGTCCACAGAAAAGTGCAGAAGACTACAATTTTGCTTACAGTTGTGATGAAGATTGCTAAGATAATGAATACAAAGTAGTAACTATTAATGAGTAATAATCATTGCCTCAACTTGTGTAGTTATTACTATTATTAAATCAATAATTCACATCAGTGATCAGAGAGGCAATGATGGATATGGAAAACCACAGAGGAGCCAGGAAAAAGAATTGGAGCCACATTCTTGTTCCTCTTTCCAGTTTCTACTTATGAGTTAACACAGCATAGTTAGTTATTCTTGATGAAATGAGACCTGTTGTGTGTTTTTAGCTTCCCTAATTTCCTCTCTACTAAGTAGAGAGCATTATGACTAAAAACCTCTTCCTCAATCCACCAAAACAATTTAGATATTTGCAGAAGATGTGGTCTCACTAAAACATGTCATGAGGGTAGAAGCTACCAAACCAATGATTATTCCATGGTTAGTTCTCAGCATGGACTATTTCCTCTCTCTTCAGTATTATCTCAACACTGGAAACTATCACACTTTCAGCTCTCTAAACATAGTTTTTTCAGGCGACTGAGCACTTCCAGAACCTTTCACTTGGGAAAGACTTTGATGTTTTTAAAGCTCATATTAAAGTTAGGAAATGAACAAGGCATTGTGTATTTTAGGTTCTAGTATGAAAGTAAAAGTACTCCAATCAAAAGGACAAAAAGAATGTGACTTCCCAAACTTTCATGCCCTTTATATGTTTAGATTTCATACAGTTTAGATAACTGGGACATGAATCACCATGGTTCTTTCTTCGAGAATAGGCATGATGAGAACTCTTAATGATTTCTCTGGAACAACAAATATCAGATGTTGTCAAATGGTAGTAACTATTGATAATGAAAAAATCTAGACCAAAGCTCCACAAAGTTAGTGAATCAATCCTTGGTCTGAGAATATAGGCTTGGTAAATCAGTGCTTGCTCTAAGTATCTTCCTATATTTGGGTGATAAATTTGAACTCAAGGCTGACTTCCTATGCAGTGTATACTACAAAACATACTTCAAACTAGCATAAGTATCACTTCATGTAACATATAGTGATAGTGACAGATAGAGAGTGGGCACTGTTCATGGTCTTTGAGCTTTATCAAACCACAGGCTGCCAACTGACCAGATCATGCTCATGTAAGAAAAATAAATGCTGACTAAAGTTAGCTAGATTCTTTCTGCATACCTCTTCCTTTTCCTTGGCTCAACTATAATTAGCAGATATGCTAGCATTTTAAACTGCAATGCTACCTATTTTATTTTGTTCATATAAAGTGTTCAATATAATTTAGCTGAGATTTTTCCTCAAAAGTTACAAATACTTCATATTTCAAATTTTATTTTATTTTCTGGTATTGGGTATCAAAGATAAAGACTTCATACATACTAGACTAGTACTCTACCAGTGAATTCCCTCACTAGCTCTTGATTTTTTGAGAGAACATGTCTAGTTGTTTAACGTCATGCTAATTCCACTGAATGAGAGTAAAAATCATTACCCAAATTCTTTGGTGAAGTTATGTAAGTTTTATTTTCTGTCAGACATGGATATATTCCTGTTTGAACAATACCAGGGATCACAGGAAAAGATAGAGTTTACATAGTCCCCAAACTGAAAGCCTAGGAGTTTTTCAAGGATTGGGGGATTTACATTCAAGGTATGAGTCAAACTTTATAGGGTAGGGATAATTTCAAATTCCAGAAGCACTTTAAAGCATGGTCAACCTGAATTTTACAGCAAACAGAAATGAGCTTGGTATCCATTACAACAATATGATTTCCATAGAAACCATCATATTAAGTGACCCAGACCCATAAAGACAACTATCACATGTACTCACTCACAAGAGGCTTTTAGTCTTAAATCAAATAAAACCAGCCTACAATTCACAATCCTAGAGAACCTAGACAACAATAAGGACCTAAAGAGAGACTTACATGGATCTAATCTACATGGGAAGTAGAAAAAGACAAGATCTCCTGAGTAAATTGGGAGTATGGGAACGATGGGAGAGGGTTGAAGGGGAGGGCAAAGTAAGGGAGGGAAACAGAGAAAAAATATATAGTTCTATAAAATCAATAAAAAATATAGATGGAGTCAGACTGGTCCATCACTAGACCAATCTCAAATTTGGTCACATCTTTTTCCCAGTGCTGAATTGTATAAGTTTTTTAACACAACCAGTTTTTTTGTACAAAATTTAATAAAGCGCACTTGTATAATATTGAAAATTCTACAGTGAATAATGCAAAAATATATTTGTCATCTCTGTCAATAGGCAGAGAATTTCTAAACCCATGAGAATTTTTGGATTGATCAAAATGTCCTGTTCCTGAGCCAGGTATGGTGGCACAAAATTATATTTCTAGCACTTATGAGATAGAGGAGGCAAGTCAGGAGTTCAAGGCTCTCCATAGATATACAGTAAGCTTGAAGTCAGACTAAAATACAGGAAATTCTGTCTCAAGAATACGGAATACAAAAAAAGCAGAGAACATCTTGTGTTCTTGCTCATAATTGTTCGTATGTGTGTCAAAGATTAACCTGGGGCCTTTTGATTCTATAATTTCCTGGAATCAACTTTAGATGAAAGAAGTAATTCATACGTATTTTCGTTTGCAGGTGTGTGTGAGTGATGTCTCTGAAACAAGCACAGCAGTCAAGGGTGAACGTCACATTTAGAACTGTGCAGAAAATGGCCAGGATGATTTGAGAAGGAAAATGAGCCGCTCAGGGGGTGTGGGTGAGATGCCCATACTTCACTGCTCTCTGAACATGCCCACATATGATTGTGTTTCATTTATTTAAGAACCATGGAATTTTGGTTTAAAGCATAGTAGTGACTAGGGGTAGGAATGGTTTAGTCTGTAAAGTTCTTGCTGTGCACACATAAGGACCTGAGTTCAGCCTCCCAGAATCACTTGAAAAAGACAGGGACCACATCTGAGTTCTGGAGTGGTAGAGACAGGAGTATCCCTGGGTCTCCTTGACAACCTAGGTAAATCAATGAGTTCCTGGGTCAGTGAAAAATTTGGTGATCGATTATGGAAGACAGCCCATTTTAGCTCCTAGTTTCTACACATAGAAGTACATATGTACACTCACACACAAAATAAAGAGCATGGTTTCTGATACTAAGAATTCTGTCATTTTAATTTATTAGTGACATATGTATCTTATTGAAACTTGAATTGATTAGTACCCTATTTGATATTTTTTAAATTATTGGTTTATACACAAAAACTTAAACCAAAATTGCAATGAAAAAACTAGAAAGTATAAAGTGATATCAATTCAGCAATAGAGGCAGTGTATTTTAACATCTGATGGATGCCAAGATGGGCAGGGAGATTACTTGGTGAAATGATGGGTATGACCACAGACAAGTGAGTCAGAAATCTAGAGACTGTTTTCTTTAAGCCATTAACTTGACTTATTTCATTAGAACTGGAACCAAGGTTAGCAAAATGGTTCAGTGGATAAAGGCATTTACCACTAAGTTTAGTTCAATCCCCAGGACCATAATCATGTAAGGAAGGAGTCAGATCCCATGAGTTGTCAGTTCACCTCCACAAATGCACCATGAAACACTTGTGCCCACACACATAAATCAGGCCTATATACACACATAACTAAGATTTAATTTAAAGCCCTTGAGCTATATAGTCCCTTATTTAATATTCTAGTATTAAAATGATTTATGCATTAAAAACCCAAATTTGTCAGGAGAAAAGTTAAAAAATAAAAAAGCACTTCAATTCAAAGAAGGGAGGTAATGCCTGTTAACATTTGATAGACATGGGTAGGCAGGTGCATGCAGAGACTCTTGTGTACAAATTGGTAGCATGGAGCTACCCACAGAGAGCTGGGCCAAAGACTGGCAAGGAGGCTCTCTTCTGTTACGAACACACCTTAGCTGGTGTGGGAGAATTGTCTGTATTCTGTCAATCATATTTTAATAAAATGCTGATTGGCCAGGCAGGCAGTATAGGCGGGAAATCCAGACAGGAAGTAGGGGTGGAGCAAAGAGACTGGGAGTATTCTGGAAGTAGAAACTCTCTCACCACTCCTGCGCAGAACACCGAAGAGGCAACATGTAAGCTGTCACACTGAGAAAGGTACTGAGCCCATGTGGCTAACATAGATCAGAATAATGGGTTAAGATAAGTTATAAGAACTAATAAGTAGCCTGACCTAATGGGCCAATCAGTTTATAACCTTATGGAGTCTTGTGTGTAATTTTCTTTGTTGCTTGCCTGCTGTTGGGGTACTGGGAGGGACAGAAACCCCAACAAGCCGGCCCCTCATGTTACACCTTAGCTGCTCCACCCATGTGGACATGTGTATCTCACAGTAACAGTCTATAGAGACACGTGTTTTCTGTGTTACGGTCCTGTGAGTTATGCTTCTTATACTTCTCTTTCCACTTTACTTGGAAGTTTCTTAGCCAAAAGAAAGGCAAGGGGTACAGAACGGTGTTTTACTCCTTTATCTACACTTGTTTTAAAATAGGATCTTGCACTAGACACATTGGATGGTTCCACAATTTTCATTTGGACCACTTACTTCTCCACATGTTGTTGCAAAGCTTTTTGAGCATTGGACTTTGTTCTCTTAAGGAGTGATATTTCAAAGAGACCAAAAATGCAGCTGTGTACTTGGTTCAGGAATTGCAAACTGTTTGGAGAAGACTGTAATCTGGTCCATGGTGAGGGAAGGCCACTTGTTGGTTCCCCGGCTGCTCAGCCCAAACAATGACACTGAAACTGTTTATTTAAATCACTACTTGGCCCATTAGCTCTAGCTTCCTACTAGATAATTCTTATATATTACTCTAACCCATTTATATTAGTCTCTGTATCATCATGTAGTAGTGGCTTACCGGGTAAAGTTCTGTCAGGTTCCACTAAGGCTACATGGCTTCTATATGATTCTGACTCCTTTCTCCCAGCATTCAGTTTAGTTTTCCCCACTTACCTAAGTCTCTGCCCTATCAACAAGCCCAAAGTAGCTTCTTTATTAACCGGTGGTATTCACAGAATACAGAAGGAAATTGGTAAAAAAAAAAAGGAAGGTTTTAACTTTAACATAGTAAAATTACATATAACAAAACAAGTATCAAGGAAGAATTATAGTTACAATATTCATATCTACTCTATCTTTTATCATAACTATGGAAAATTATAACTATATTCTTCAACTCCATCAAAGCCTCCAGAAGGATATACTATTAACTAAGTAAACAGGAAGTGCATTGTAAGCAACTTCAAAAGCTCTAGGGGTGATGGAGACATCTCGCGGACTGGACAGTCATTCAAAGTTCTTCTGTACCACTGGGGCACCCATCTTCAGCCTACAGACCCATAGTATCCAGCAGACATTTCCATAAAGCAGGAAATTTCAAAGATAGTTCCATCTATATTGGCAGTTTGTCAGTCACTTTCTTCTGTGTCCTGCAGAATGTCTGGCAGCCTCTTTCATGAAGTGATCTTACTCACACTAATATCCACCCTGAAACCAAGTACACAATAGCCTGGACTGCCTTTATTTGCATAGCCATGATTTACATGACCCTTATTTACATAATACTTATTTTCATGGCCTCTATTTGCACATTTGGAAATTACTTGTACAACAACTCATGCTAACATCCCCGGGCCATGTTCCCTCACATAGTGTGAATTACACATAGGAAATTGACAGCAGAGATGCCCTAACTCACTTTCCCAACTGGAGACCTCCTCTCCCATAGCCCCTTGGATGGTGTAGATAGTGCTCCAGTTACTGCCCAGTCTCCTGCCTCTTGCAGTGTACTCAATAAATTGTTCTTACTTTCTGGGCTAAAGATGCTCTTACCATCACTAGTCACATACCCAGTTAACTACCCTTCAGAGTCCACGTTTGTTCCCAGCAACAAGAGATAGGTAAGGATTCTCCCAAGTGTGAAATATGAGCTTGGGGGCACACTCTTGCTTGGGTGAACTATGAGTGATACTGCTAACGTGACTGTTGCTACCGTAGATTTTGTTAAGTTTCGTAGAGGGAGAGGTGAAGCAGAAAGAGCTTCATTGAGCATTTTCAACTCAAAGTTATCTACTAATGAAGGTTACAGTGCCCAGTTTTAGTACAAACAACTGTCTATTAAGATTTTATTTCCAAAGCTGTGCTAATGTACATGATTCTGGCTAAATTGATGAGTCTCAAAAATGCATGAATGGAAAGTATAGAAAGAAAAAGGGGGCTAGTAGGGGTGGGAGGGAGGCTAGAGAGGGACTGGGATCATAGTAATCAAAATGCACTGTATACATGAGTGGAATTCTCAAATGAATCCAATGAAAGCATAAATATTTATTTCCTCAGGTAAAACCTCTGAAAGGCTACATATGCAGATATATAGTCATCTACTGACAATGATTTTCATAGTGAGGAGAGAAAGGTGGAAAGGCAAACATGGTTATTCTATATGTGTGCTACCTTTTGGAATGCATTTCTACTAAGCCATGTATATGGGTAATCAATCTACAACATCCTGAAAGATAAACAAATAAAGGTACTGTGAAATATAATTGCTGAAATACGACTTCTTGTCCTATCTTTAATTTTCAGTTTTCGGTGAGATATATCTTATCTCTGCACTAGTTATGGGGGAAAAAATCTTATTACATAGGTAATAATATTCAGGAAAAATAGCTCAAGGGCCTGATGAAAATGAATTCTACCTTGTGGTTTATCATTAAGTAGTGAAATACATGCAGAATCCTGTATTTGCCAGGGAAAGAAATAAAGCTAAAGATGAGGAGACTGCTCATAGCACTTCCATGATAGCACTTCTAAGCTTGTTCCTTGTTCTGCATCACTTAGGGGATGTCTGAGTACTGTTCAGTCACCATGCAGCCTCATTTACTATGAAGTACTCTTCGTACCTCACAGTGATAGACTGCAGTTGGTTCTCTCTACCGTCCCTTCAGCTCTCCATTCTTCTACCTTGGCTATATAATTGATTTAGCCCGACATGGTGGACCTGCGGCACCAGAACTGAGATTTAAACCCTTTTAGTTAAATAGTACTAGATTATTCTCATAGGAGCCCTTAAAAATAGATGGATCCAATTACTGTAATTCTCATTTTTCCACTGTTAGGACCTTTGGCAAACTTCAGCTGTATTTATAGCCCTTGTAGGCGCCTCCTGGTTACTCTTTGAAGAGCAGCATGGAGCTGGAATTTTCAGCTTTTTGAAGCAAATTGCGTGTGTTTTCTAAAGGCAAATTGTAGAGCTATGACATTTGCTGATGAATAGAAAACTGCGTGAACTAGAACACACCACCGTGTTTACCCACTCATAGATTTAACCCAAATTACCTTTGAAACAGTATTGGGAGGCCGGAAGGATTTCTGTTGGTGGATGGGTTGAAAGTAGAATCCAGCTTTTTTATGTCCAAACAGTGAACTTCACCTCTCAGCAACTCAATTTGAATTATTATTGAAGTTCCCCAATTTCCAAATGATATTTCTGAAGATACTAGACCTAAACTTACAGAAATCAGTATCATGCTCCCTCAGACATGGGAGCCACCATCTATGTCAAGAACTATCAGGAAATCTTATATTTATGCTGAATCTTGAGCAGAAGACTATGACAGTCACATATATTTAATCTATGCTAAAAGGTGCAGAACTGCAGAGATATCTCAGTTGGCTAAAGGCTTGCTATATAGACATGAAGATTCAAGTTTGATTTCCAGAACTAATATACTGCAGAGGGATACTATAAAGAAGTAAAATGTCCCAAGAATCTCTCTACAAAAGAAGTTTAACAATTCTCTTTAGTGAGATTTATTCATAATTGGGCATTGAAGGGATAGGGACAGTATTAGATAGAAGCAATGCAATTAATGAAGACCCAAGTATGTTGAGGTCTTACAGGGATGGAGAGGATTTCCTTAAAAGCCTTGAGAGAAGCGTTGTAAGAGTGGAGATGAGACGGGGAAGGAATGGGGTGGGCGGAATGAGAGTGATGGTAGGTGGAAGACCAGAGGCACCTCTTCAGTGAGCCACCTTAGAAGCTCCAGCACTCTTTGAGGAGTCAGATGAGACCGCAGAACAAAGGGAAGTTTCAACAGTTTGTTCCATTTTCGGGTTTATGGAAGGTTGTATATCACATCATTTAGTTCAGAGTTGTGTACCTGGCAGAGTATGGAGGAGACAGGTACCGTAATTGAGAGAGCTATTAAGTCACAGCACAGATTGCTTCTTAACTCTCTGTCCCAGAGGGTTCTTCAGGGAAGTGTGGCTTGGTTCTTGGTGTGAGATATGTAAAGGCACAGATTGTTTTCTAATTTGGGGTTTTGGATAGGCTTCACATTTACTAGTTGACATGCTCATGTATGTTGCATCCCATGAAGTCTAAACTTGTCTGAATGAGAATTGTCACTATTTGTTTTATAGTGTGATGCTCTAGAAACCCAGAATTATTTCCCAGACTGTATTCAACCATTTTACAGTTGAGACATCTATAGGAGAAAATCAGGAAACTGTCAAACCACCAGAAACACTATACTCTAATGCAGAGATTACTTAAACCTCACTATGTGAGTAGTCCAGAACCTACCCATCCCAAGGGTTCTCTCACAGGATGGCAATTCCATCCATGTTTATTTCTAAGACAAGTAAGTCAATGTAGGTCAAACATCTTATCTCAGCCTCTGTAGTCAGCATTGCCAGTTAAATCCAAATAAAACCTGAGAGAGCTTAGAAAGGAATTCTAGACACAAAAGAACAGAGTTAAGCATGGTTTCTTGGTAGCCATCAATTTTTTCTTTTCAGATGAACTCTGCTGGTGGCAAGTTTAAGAGAGGTCTTCCTGACTCAGTGTTGGCAGTAAAACTGCATGGCTCCTTTAAGAAGGCTTCCTGATTCATGCTAGTTGTGAGAATAGCTCTTTTAGGAGACCGAGCATTTAAATGAGGTTTGTGAGCAGCATGTTACAAACTACTTAATGGTGCCACATAGACCCGCTGCATACTTGGGACTGGGGCATCGGTGTGCACAGCTCACAGAGGCAGTGAACATGCCTTCACCATGTTGTACTTGGCGGAGCCAAAAGACAAAGCAACCTTAGTTCAACCCACACCCACTTAGCATTTTTTTTTTAAAAAAAGGCTCTCCTGGTCAGAAAATAATTACCGATATGCAATAAAGATAGATTCAGACAGAAATAAACATCTGAGTGGGTAAAAGTGTGTTGAAAAATGTACATAGGCTTAGGAGAGAGAAGAAAAAGAGAGTTATAGAAAGAAGTAAATACTTTTTAAAAAATAAAAAAAAAAGTCTTTAAAGAGACAGAGTAAACACGAAGAAAAGTAATGGAGTAAGAAAACTAAGCCATGTAAAGATGGAATATAAATTGGGAGACTGGATTATGTATATTATTGTGTTTTCTTTAAATTTTTTACTGTGAAAGAGACTGTGCAGAGAGACATTTCATCGTATGGACTGCTAAGCTAAGTTAACATATATATTTTAAAGGTGTCTTGACTTCAAAATTTAGGTCTAAGGATGTGTTGCTTTGGAAAGGAGTTTCTGCTTTTGTGTGTTTACATTTCAAGTGGGATAAGCTATAGCGATGGATACTTTGCATTGATATGAATCTTGGTTGACTGATACAAATTTAAGATCAACTTATATATGTATATATATATGTGTGTGTACACACACACACACACACACACACACACACACACACACATATATATGCTCCTGATTAAGGTACTGTGTTTGTGCACCTTATTTAAAAGTGCAATGTATGATTAAAAAATATATGTTAAGAGATAATCATCTATAATAGTCAAGTTTGTAGTCATTTTAGTTAGGTTTTCTAGATACCTAGAGATACATTTCTGTTAGATAAAAAATCTTCAATGTTTCAAAGTCTTACAGAACATGGCATTTAAAATGTTCTAAGAACTTAGGAATTTTCATGATAATGAGACACATCTGCTCCTAGCAGCACCAATCTCCTTCGAGAGGATGATAGGCACTGAAGAGGCTCCTTATGGAGTTGGTTAGCCATTTGGGCAAGAAACTGCTCTTACCTGGACTGCTTAGTGTTATGCTGTATGAACTGGACATGTAGGACCCACAGAAAAATGACTTCTGAACTTGCCTAAATGTGAAACAGTCCTTCAGGTTTCCTGCTTCATGAAAGAGTCTGCGAGACATTCTGGAGGACACAGAAGAAAGTGACTGACAAACTTCTAATATAGGTGGAACTGTCTTTGATAGTTCCTGCTTCATGGAAAAGTCCACGGGATACTATGGGCCTGTAGGCTGAAGATGGATACCCCAATGTTTCAGAGGAACATTGAGTGACTGTCCAGGCAGCAAGATGTCTCTGTCAATTCTAGAGTTTTGGAAGTTGCTTACAATATGCTTCCTGTTTACTTAAGTAATATTATATCCTTCTGGGGTCTTTGATGGATTTGAAGAATAGATAGTTATAATTATAGTTTTATTTAGTTATGATAAAATATAAGATAGATATAAATATTGTAACTGTAATTCTTGCTTGATACCTATTTTGTTGTATATAAGTTTAAGATCTTAAAATTAAAATTTTCATTTCTCCTTAAATAGAAAAAAGGAAATGGTGTGGGAAGTCCTTCTGTATACATGTTGCTTTTATTTGTTAATGAATAAAGAAGCTGCTTTGGTCTGTGATAGGGCAGAATAAAGCTAGGTGGGGAAGACTGAACTGAATGCTGAGAGGAAACAGGCACAGTCAGAGAGAAGCCACATAGCCACCATAGTAGACAGACACCTCTGCAGGAGCCCACTGAAACTTTGCTGGTAGGCCATGACCTCATGGTGATGCACAGATTAATGGAGATGCATTAGTTTAGGATATAAGAGCTAGCTAACATTATGCTTAAGCTATTGGCCAAGCAGTATTACAATTAATACAGATTTCTGAGTGATTATTTCTTGAGTCTGGGTGACTGGAAAATAAACAAGCTGCCTCCAACAACAAGTGTAGGTCAAACATCTTGTCTCAGCCTCTGAAGCACTGATAGAAACCATTACCACCTCAACCTGCTTCTTATCCAACTAGATTGATGTAAAAGGGGTCTTTCAAAAACTGCCTATGTACTTGAAATTGTTTTTAATTTGACAGTGTTGAGATGTAGAATTAAAACAGTTTAAAGACCTTGGTTTTTGTTTTTTGTTTTTCTTTTCAATTCTAGATTTGGAAGTTAATTCCTGCCTTAGTGGAATAAGTCTCAGAAGGGATAAGACTTATTACCTCCACTCTACAGAAGAGATCCAAAGAAAGAAGAAGAAAAATGTGGTCATTTTTATTTTATAGTTTTTTCCTCTTATTGAAAGTATATTCTTTTTTTCTACAATATACCCTGAGTATAGTGGCCCCTCCCTCTTCTTCTGTCAGTTCCTCCACACTTTCCCATCCCTCTGAATCTACTCCTTTTCTTTCTCTCATCAGAAAAGAGCATTTTTCTAAGAGATAACAACCAGACAGGACAAAATAGAATATAATAAGATAAACCAAAACTAGTTATGACAAACTTGAACATGGCAACCCAATAGGAGGATGGAGTCCCAAACGTAGGCACAGGAGGAAGAGACCCACTTATTCTCAGTCAGAAGTTCCAAGAAAACACTAAGTTAACAGCTATAACATATACCCAGAGGATGTGGTACAGACCCATGTAAGCCTTGTGCTTGCTGCTTCAGTCTCTGTGAATTCATATGTGCTGTGCCTTGCTTAGCTGGTTCATAATATCTGTCTTTTTTTTTTCTTCTATCTTGGCGCATTTTTCATTCAGTAGGGAGTGGTTCAGTTTCCATGAATCTGTAAGCTTTTTCTTGTATCTGTTGTTGATATCTAGTTTATTCCCTGGTATTCTGATAGGATACATGGGATTATTTCAATTTTCCCGTATTGAGACTTGCTTTGTGTCCAAGTATGTGGTCAACTTTGGAGAAAGTTCCATGAGGTGCTGAGAAGAATGTGTGTTCATTTGTGTTTAGGTGGAATGTTCTGTAGGTATCTTATAGGCCCATTTGGTTCACGATGCCATCAGCTACAGTGTTTATTTAGTTTTTGTTTTGGTGACCTGTTCATCGGGGATAGTTGGGTATTGAGGTCTCCCACTAGCAGTGTGTGGGGGTCAGCATGCTATTTAAGCTGTAGCAGTGTTTTTATGAACTTGATTGCCCTTATTTTTGAGAAAAATGTTAAAAATTGAAATGTCATCCTGGTGGAATTTTCCTTTACAGAGTATATAGTGTTGTTCTATATCTCTTTTTATTAGTTTTAGTTTGAAGATTATTTTATTTTTTCATTTATTTATAAAAATTTCCACTTCCTCCCCTCCTCCCAATACCCTCCCACTCTCCCCACTCTGTCTCCTTCTCCCTCTCCAGTCCTAAGAGCAGTCAGGATTCCCTGCCCTGTGGGAAGTCCAAGGTCCTCCCCCCTCCCTCCAGGTCTAGGAAGGTGAGCATCTAAACAGACTAGGCTCTGACAAAGCCAGTACATGCAGTAGAATAAAAACCCAGTACCATTGTCCTTGGCTTCTCAGTCAGCCCTCATTGTCAGCCACATTCAGAGAGACCAGTTTGATCACATGCTCCATCAGTCCCAGTCCAGCTGGCCTTGGAGAGCTCTCATTAGATCAGCCCCACCGTCTCAGTGGGTGGACGCATCCCTTGCGGTCCTGACTTCCTTGCTCATGTTCTCCCTCCTTCTGTTCCTCATTTGGACCTTGGGAGCTCAGTCCAGTGCTCTAATATGGGTCTCTGTCTCTATCTCCATTCATCGACAGATGAAGGTTCTATGGTGATATGCAAGATATTCATTGAAGATTATTTTCATGGATATTAAAATAAGTACGCCAACTTGCTTTTTAGGTCCATTTGCTTGCAATATCTTTTCCCACCCCTTTACTCTGAGGTAATGTCTTTCTTTGATGTTGAGGTATGTTTCTTAAATGCAGCAGAGGAATGAATTCAATTTGTACATACAATCTGTTAGTCCGTGTCTTCTTATTGGGGCTTTTGAGATGTCTTTTGACATTGAGTGATATCAATAACCAATCATTTTTGAATCCTGTTACTTTCTTGTTGTTGTTGGTGGTGGTGGTAGTGGTGTGTGTGCCCCTTCATTTGATTTGTTGGTGTAAGACTGTTTATTTCCTGTATTTTTATGGATGTGGTTGATCTCCTTACATTAGAATTTTACTTTTAGCACCTTCTGTGGAGCGAGATTTGCAGATAAATATTGTTTAAATTTGACTTTATCATGGAGTATCTTATTTTCTCCATATATGGTAATTGAAAGTTTTGCTGAGTATAGTAGTCCTAATGGTCTTCTTTCTTTATGTTTAGTATTGTGATTATTATGTCCCATGAGGACTTTATTTTCTGGTTTAATCTATTTGGTGTTCTGTATGCTTGCGCTTTATAGGTATCTCATTCTCCCCCACCTTGGGAATAGAAAAATCTTGTTTTTATTTTTTTATTAAGAATTTTTTATTTTTTTATTTTTATTTATTTAGTTATTTATTTATTCCATTAAAAACCTTACAGTTCCTCCCCTCCTCCCATTACCCTCCTGTGTCCCCACTCATCCTCCACCCTTCCCCTCCCTCCTTAAGAGAAGGTAGGGAACCCTGCCCTGTGAGAAGTCCAAGGACCTCCTCCCTACATCCAGGCCTAGGAAGCTTTGCATCCAAATAGACTAGAGTCCCAAAAAGCCAGGACATTCAGTAGAAACAAGTCCCAGTGCCTCTATCAATGGTTTCTCAGTCTGTCCCCCTTGTCAACACATTCAGAGAAACCAGTTTGATCGCATGTTCATTCAGTCATGGTCTGACTGGATTTGGTGAGCTCCCATTAGAACAGGCACACTGTCTCAGTGGGTGAACCAATCCCTTGTGATCCAGACTTCCTTGCTAATCTTCTCCCTCCTTTTGCTCTTCAACTGGACCTTGGGAGTTCAGTCCATTGCTTTGATAAGGGTCTCTGTCTCTATCTCCATCCATCGCCAGACGAAGATTCTATGGTGATATTCGAGATAATCACTAGTGTCATAGTGAGGCAAGGCCAGTCTCATTCTTTAGGTTAGGAAAACTTCTCTGATTTTCTTGAAAATATTTTCTAGGCCTTTGAGTTGAGATTCTTCCCCTTTATCTTATTCTTAGGTTTGGTCTTTCATCAGTGTAGCAGATTTTCTGGATATTTTGTGTCAGAATATTTTAGACTTAATATTTTTTGACAGGTATGTCTATTTCTTTTTTCATACTTTAAATTCTATCTCTTGTATTCTGTTGGTGGATCTTTCCTCTGTAGTTTCTGACCACATTCCTAAAATTTTCATTTCCAGAATTTTCTTTGTTTATCTTTTCTTTACTGATTCTATTTCCATTTTCTGGTCTTGAACAGTTTTGTTTCTTCCCTGCAATTGATTGCTTGTTTTTTTTTCTGAGTTTTTAAAAGGGTTTAATTAATTTCCTCCAGATTTTGATGGCTTGTGTGTTTCTGGCTTTCTTTAAGGGTTTTATTTATTTCCTTCTTAAGGACTTCTATCATCTTTATATAGTTGATAGTAAGGTCTTTCTCTTATCCATCAGCTATGTTGGAATATTCAAGAATTGCTGTGACAGGATAGTTGGGCTCAAGTGGAGATATATTGCTCTGTCTGCTATTGATTGTATTTTCATACTGTCATGTGGACATTTGGGTTTGGAATGCTTATAGGTTTAAGTGTTGATTCCTAGATTTGTCTCTATTGGGTGTGTGTTTGGTTCCTTGGTTTTTGTTTCCTCCCTGGGTTTTTGGAAGGTGTGATAGTTCTATATTACCTCGTTTCCTGACCTGGTCAGTTGGTGTGTTCATAGGAAGTATCTGCTGGTGTTGGAGGGTGGGATACTGGGAAGAAAGTATGAAAGGATAAAGGATAAAATATTTATGATATCTTGGCTAATTTAAATGTAAGAATTAGCCATTAATAAGCCTGAGTCATCAGCCAAACACCTATAATTAATATTAAGCCACTGAATGCTTCTTTATAAGGGATGGCGGGACTGGGCAGGCACAGTAAAAACTTCTACCTTCAATAGTGTACAGATATCTTTATATATTGTGAGTCCTGGGGATTGAACTCGAGTTCTTAGGCTGGATGACAAGTTCTCTTACTTAGTGAGCTATCTTGGAGGCCCCAAATCTACTTTTGTGGCCAGCCAAGACCATGCTTTGCCACTTTGGAAAACCAACTATGCAGAACCAATGACAATTCACCAACCCCTCCACATGGCAGCTTCTTTTCTCATTCTAGATTCCTTGTGGTATTTACAAATCCAACAGGGTCTCTCAAATCAACCTTAAGAAACTTCTGAAACAACTCTATGTCTATGCTAGTAAATACAACTAGTTTTCTTGCTATAATGATTAGATAACTGAACGACCACAGCTGCTTCAGTAATTTCTACGAAGGAAGGAGCTTCTTGTTACTAGTTATATAGTCCCAAAGATCATCACTTTTTTTTTCCTTTTTGTCTACTTCAATGTCATGTCTTCTTCCCAATCTCACAAAACTCTAGCAAACAACTATAAATCACAATTTTAGTCAAAACCCTGTCTAGAGGAATGGTTCATTGAGTAAAGGTGCTTGCTAGGCAAAAACAAGGTTTTGAATTTATATCTCAACATCAATGTAAAAATCTTGGTATAGGCCTTTTGCAAAGCCAGAACTATGAGAGGTGTCTCAGTTGGGTTTATTGATCACAAGCCTAGCTTCAGATACAGTGAAAGACTTTGTCTCAAATTGATAAATCAGAAAGTGATAGAGGAAGATATTGGATAGCTTCCTTTCAGATCTCCAGGCTTGTAAAAGATTACCATTGTACTTCTATACTTGAATACATATATCATACATGTGGACATATACAACATATTCATACAACACACACACACACACTCTCTCTCTCAGGAAAATAAATAATAAAGTAAGCAAATAAAGGAATAGATAACCAGGTAAAGAACTAACTCCATACATCAGTAAGAAAGAATGGGCAGGAGACAAGAAACAAACTTTGCTATTGGTTCTATCATTCTGAAGAATTCTGCAGTACATGATTAGTAACATTTAGTTTTCATTATCTGGAAAAATTGCTTCATTTAAATACCTCCCCTATTTAAAATAAACACACTAATGTTCACATTCCTGCCTAAGACATTTTTAGCAATAACTTCTGGTTGTCAGTGGCAACCATCATATTTAATTGTTCATCCTGACATACTCCAGCACTCTAGTAAGCACAGATTACTCTAGATTGAATAAATGAATAGCAAAAAAAACTGGCCTGGAGCTGTGAACTCAGTGATGAAAAAAGCAAGCATGACATCACACTCTTGGGAAAATGCAGGAAGGGGCATCGCAGGTCAAGAGCCTGTTAGCGTGTCGGGTCATTTATTCTTTCATAAACCTTCAAGAAGTAACTCTATTGTGGATTACAGCTGCGAGAAGAGAGGATGGAGGACAAATTCCTTGATTTGATGTTATTTGGCTATTTTTCTATATTTCAAAGTTACAATTTAAAACAGAAAAGAAATGCGTTTTGTTCTTATGTGAATTTTTAAAAAATACACATTCATTTTATCTTATTCAGGGACTTTTTTTTAGCTCAATTGTCCTTTTACTTTGGTGTTATTAGTGCCAGACGAGGAATGGAGTAATCCCTTTTCATCAGTTATCAGAGATGACTGTAATAGTATTGGACCACTTTAAATAGTACATAACATTGTTTCCTCTCATGTACAGCTTAATAAAGTTACCTTTCCTAAACATTCTAGACAGAGCTAATTATTGTGATCAGTGTCAGTCATTTGCAGGTGATAGTATGGCTAGTTTTCTTTTACATGTTAAGACAAAAATTTTGGATCATTTAAATAGAGGTGTCATTTAGTTCAGGGTGTCCTTTGGCACAGTAGGAGGGGATGTCTACTAATGTGGTATAGATACATGTTCTGGCATTGGGCTAAGCACTAATTGCAAAATTATTATAAAAAATTATTACTAGTATTTTGCACCAAGTGTCAACATTGTCAATATAGTACTTAAAGAAAATCCACTGCCTTCGGAGCGTGTCTTAAATGGGTTTACCTTAAATAATAAATAAACATCTAATGCTGCCTTTATTTATTATAGAATTTCATAATCAATGACACTCTCTTATCAGTTTAATAGTAGTTGTTTCATGTGCTATTGCATTTTGAAGATGTGGTGGTGAGTTTTAATTGTGAACTTGACTAAATCTAAGTGTTCACAGAAAGTAAGTCTTTATGAGGGATAGTCTAGATGAACTTAGCTTATGTACTTGTCTGTTGGTAATTGTAGTGATTGCCTGATTTCATATGGAATGACCCTATCTGAAAGTTAGTAACATCATGTCCTGCTTTGATGTTCTAAACTGTATAAGAGTAGAAAAAACAAATCGAACACCAGGCATGCATTCACTTCTCTACATTCTTGAGTGTGAATGACATATAACTGATTATTATCAGCTCCTGCATCTGGGAACTGTGACTTGGAATTATAATCTAAAATAAACCCTTTCTCCTTTATATTGCTTTTTTGTCATGATATGTTGCCACAGAAAGTTAAATAAAGCTAGTGCAATATGGGCTTATTGTGCTGCAATGGCTTGATAAACATGAGAGCACCTCTAGGCACGGGGGAAACAGGAAATTGCTATCTTAAAAGCTTGGAAGAGATTTTCAATTCCTTTTAGAAATATTGTCACACTATATATGATCCATTTATAGGTAAGGATATTTTCATATTGATCCTACTGAATGTTTGTTTTCTTTTAATGTTTGGGGAAAATGATACCTAATCATGTAATTTTCGCAAAACTAGGCTGCAGATACTGTCATATATTTATTGGTCATTCTTCATTCAGTGCATCAAGCTTGTTAGGCAGATAGATGCACTGAGCTGCTTTCTCTGCTCTCTACTTTTTCTCTTTTATTATATTTGATATAAAGTTCCTACAAGAAATAAGGCAAGTGTCTCTTATAAGAGCAAGTTTCATATGTAGATATGTGAAAATCAGGGTGATAAAAGGTCAGCATCTTTTCGCTGAGTAGACATACAGTGCAAATACACCCATAATCTGTGCTTGTGCTCTTGGAGGGCACTGAGTCTTACTGGAACTAGTTATTATTCTTCTTGATTGTTTATGTCCTTGGCACACAGTATGGTATAATTTTAGCTGTCCTTATCCTTGCTGTATACCAAAAGATAACCTTGAACTTCTGACCCTCCTGCTGTCACATCCTGAGTGTTGGTATTATAGGGATATTGGATCCAGGGCTATTCGTATGCTAGGCAGTCACTCCTCACAAATGAGCTACCTCCCTAGACCCAACTTTACATTATTCAAAGTTTTGAGGATGTCAGAAGTTCATTCTTCAGATCAATGTCATGTTTGATTAACCTAATTAATTAATTGTTATATGTTGCATATATATTGTCATATTTTAATTGTCATATGTTGCAAAAATAAAAATTCTCAAAAATTTAAAGCATAGTTACTTCCCTCCCAATTTCCATCTTCAGCAGTGCCTCTCCACCCAATGTATATTATGATTTTTAACTCTGTTCCACACATTCTGACATTCAGCTCAAGGATTTGAAACATTTATCTAGTAGAAAACCAGAGCAGCTTCATCTACTACAGATGGCTGCTGGACAGATAATCTTTTACACATGGTTTGTAACTTGCTATTGCTGTTTCCTTTCTGTTACCGATGTTCTGCATCTAACCTTGTGTCAGCACTAGTGGATTAAGATTGTTCAGGTATGTGTCTTCTATCATTGACCTATCACCTTTCCCCACGTATGTATCCTGTCACCTGTTTTACTGCCAACATATCATCTCTTTCATATCTATTCATCACCTACCATCTAATTATGTATTTATGTGCTGAACATCTGTTTATCTACGTACACAGCCCCCTATCATCTTTTTCTATCATTTATCACCTATCTATATTCTAGCTATATATTCTTTATGTCATCTATGTGCCTATATATCTACTATATGCCAACCTAATATTCTATTCTCCTTAGATATATCTACCTATCTGAATCTCACATATATCATCTACCTAACTATTTAATCTACCTAACTTTTACCATCTATTTTACTTTGTATTATCTAGTTCTTTATAAATTTCCATCTATCTATATGTCTATCTTTACATCTATCATGTGAATTAATAAGTTGTTTTAAACTCTAATTCACTTTTTATAAGTTAACACATGATGCAGGACGAGGCAAGTTCAATCTCAGAAAATTTATAGCAAAATTCAACCAGAACACTCTATTAGTCTCATGTTTCCACTCACATCAAAAGATTCAGAGCACAGTAAAAAAAAATCTGGTATTAATAAAAATTCTCTCCATGAAGACGACTGTTAATGTCAACTTAACATAACTGAGAATCATCTGGGAGGTGGGCCTCTGAGCACGCCTGTGGGAGATCATCTTGAGTATGTTGATTTAAGTACTAAGATCTTCCCACTGTGATGGGCATGACTCTCTGTCTGGGATTCTGGACTGTGTAGGTGAAGACAGGAAGCTGAGCACCAGCATGCATCCATTAATCTGTCTCAGCTCTTGACTATGGATGAGTTCTTGCTGCTGTGACTTCTCCACAATGATGGACTGTCCTGGAACTGTGAGCTGAAAATGACTATTGCCCCCTAAAGTTGTTCTTGTCTGGGAATTTTATTACAGCAACAGAAAAAGAAATTATCTCACTCCTCAAACATGAAGAACTGGTGATATTTCTCCACCTTTCTAAGAAGAGCAATGTGAAGCCTCTTTCATACTGCCAACATGTCCTGGCCATTCTCATCTTGTCCCTAATAAAAATGTTCTTTTAGTAAACATTAAACATTTAGAGCTAACTCACCCCTTCTGGTGCTATACGTAGGACATGAGATGTACTTACCTAGTCCCCTATGGTTGGACATTTAAAAGTATTTCTGAAGCTCGGTGGTGGTGGCACACATCTTTCATCCCAGCACTTGGGAGGCAGAGGCAGGTGAATCTCTGTGAGTTCAAGGTCAGCCTGGTCTACAAAAGCTATTTCCAGGACAGACTCCAAAACTACAGAGGAAACCTTCTCTTGAAAAATCAAAAATATATATTTCTGAATTTATACATTATATCATGTTTCCATAAACATGAATATCTTTACCTATGTATGTACAAAGTTATCCTTTAGAATTCATATCTTGAAGTGAAAATTGTGAGTTAGTGTGTATGTGAACATTATTAAATTTCATTGTTTTTTCTCTATCTTTAAATTTCTTGTTCCTGCTTCTATATTCCCCAAAACACTCACTTAAATGTTATCAATTTTGTTGGTGTGCTTTCAGATAACTGTTTGGTTATTTGAAGTGTATAATCCCGTAAACTGCAAGGAATATAAGTGTAAGACTATGAGATGAAGAAATCAAAGTTAAAAATAAACAAAAACACATTTCTTTAATGAGAGCAAGCAATTTTTTATATACAATATTGGAAGTCAAAATCCTGGATTACTTTCGAGCATGTTTTTCTTATTTTTGATGATGCTAAGGCTCACCTTAGGAATTTATGAATACCAAGTAAGTGTCTCTCTACTGCACTAAATGCCTGATAGCCTAACTGAACCCACAGTGAAATAAATTGGTGAATTTAGAAGCAAGCTGTTGGAGAATGTGGCATATGTCCTTGTTTATTTGTGTATAATTTGTGTATAATTATCACAAGGATTTCAGTCTTGCTCACCTTCACTCCATGGTATCAGTGATATACTTCAAAGGAATTAAGATTAGACACAGCATTTAATGAACTATTGCATTCATCCTCAATAATGAGTGTAGCCAATAGTAAAAAAAAAAAAAACATTTTGTGATGAACCCTTTCAAGGGGAGAAAGGAAAGTGGCCTAAAAGACTGTTGTCATAAAAGACACTCTAACAGTAAAAATACACAGCGGTGAGGGAGGCAACTGTCTAGGAAGAGAACTCAAATAATGGTGGACAATGACTGAAGGAACCACATACTGATGGGTTCTTTACGAAGGCTGCATGCTATAATCCCTAGATGAAACAGTTTTTCTTGAGGCGTGCTTTTATAAGTGATAGACAGGCCCATATGGATAGTCTCTACAGGAATGGACTATGATAAACTCTTTCTCTTTACCATAATCCTTTTGCTAGGTAAAAATCCAATAAAATTTAGATAGCTATATATTGCTTGTATCTTTTGGGAAATTTTGGATATTATTTAGATCCCACTCCTTTGAGTAGTGATCAAATCACTCAGTTTTAATTTTTCGTTTTATAAGCTGCTGATTCTGAGCGCAGTGGTCTGTCCTCGGTGACCTCCAAGATTTCGAATTTAATATCTATTTACTAATATTTGATATCTAATATCTATCTGATTAATACTCTTCATTTTAGAGTTAAGACTCTAACATCATTTAAGATATGGGCATCTGATCAGTCTGGCTGTTTTCTACTGAAGTAAGTTATAGACAGGTACAAAGTGTTTAGTGTTACTGACTGAGAACCCTCAAAACGTGATCAGTGGGACTCAAATATATGGAGTTAGATACCTGGAGGGCCGTCTAAAGATGGAGTACCTATAAATTATTGGAAACAAAATTAATAAAAAAGTTTAAGTATGCAAGATCCAAATGTTTTATTATAACAATAGAAAAATGAACAATACACAGAGATAATAACTTAGACTCTTATTCTCTGTCTTTAGGACAATAAATTTTCCAGGGCTCTGGCTTGCCACAGTGAGAACAAAGACTCTAAGGAAAACTCCTCATATTTGGGTAATTTATCTTTCAGTATTCTATCTGTCGATAGTCATAGCATTTACTTATCAGTTTATTTCCTCTAGGAGATGATTCAGTGGAAGAGATTCTAAACTGCCCCCCTAAGACTGATTAGTACTCTATTCCTCCTCCTCTCCTTTCTTCTTTTCTTTCTCCTCTTCCTCTCTTCTTCCTTCTGAATGTCAATTTGATAACCAAAATCCATATAAAGGTATAAAAACAGAGAAGCAACTCCACAAATTTGTCCTCTGGCTTATAGAAGTGTGCCATGGCATGTGCAAACCCACATAAACACATCACACACACACACACACACACACACACACACACACACACACACACTAATAATTATAATGGTTAAATAAAATTTTATTAATTTTATTTGCAAGAAAACAGAGTTCTTATCAGGTGTCTTGTCAATCATTTCAGCTGTTGGTCATATCTTTCAAAAGACTAATTTAATTTTTCTGAGAACAGTTTTCACATAAATATAGGCTTACACTTTATTTGTAAAAGAGGAAAATAAAGTCAGGCTTTCAGGCAGTTCATCTTTTTCTTTTTAAGAGTTAGGGTAGATCAAGAATTCATCTCCCTTTTAAAGGATACATTCAAGAATCAGTAAGAATTGAAAGCACATTTGGAAAACAGAATACAAAGGACACAGGGGTAAGTTGTCTCTTCTATCTGAATATTAACACAAGCAACAGTGAATGATCAAAATATCCCCTTTTAACTTAGGACTCCAAATAAAGGGTACAGCATGCCTTTTCTGATCTCACAGTGACCTTGTGTTGTGTGAACATTTTCTGGGAAAGAAGGATACAAGCAAATGTTTGCTCCACAAGATAGGGCACCAGTAATGATCAAAGTACGACTTCACTAAGTTCAACTGGGTGAGCCGGTGAGTTTTAAATGGATGACACCCTACAGGTGCACAGATGGAGTCTATCAGTTAACTTTTCATACCTGATATGCTCTACCACCTCCTAAGACTACCAGACTACTTCCACTATGGCCATAAACACATACAGCTGGCAGTGAGGGTGTAATGGCTGCTTCAACAAAAGAGTGGTCCTTGCAAACATATGTCACACCCCACAAATACACAAATATGTGAATAGTGCAGTGTGCCTATCCGATTCCAGAGTTCCTGGCAAGTGAGGGCCAAGTTCCTAAGTTTCCTGGAAGTCAGGTTTAGAATGTGTTCGAGTTACTTTTAAATTCTTTGATAAACCCATGACCAAAAGCAAGTTGTGGGGGAAAGACTTTATGTTGTTGTTGTTTATCTTACACTTCCAGATCATAGTCAATCAGTGAAGAAAATCAGAACAGGAGCTAAGCTGGAACTTATGTAGGGACCACAGAGGAATGCCCATTCCTGACTTTTCTCTCTGGCTTAGTCAACTAGCTTTCCTATAAAATTCAGGCCCACATGCCTAAGGACGGTTTCTCTCATAGTAAATTAGAAATTCCCATATCAATCATCAATCAAGACAATTTCCCAGAGACATGTCCTTGGGCCAGTCTGATAGAACAAACTCTTCAACTTAGTTTCCCTCCTCCCAGGTGATGCTAGTTTATTTCAAGTAGACAGTACTAAAGCTTACCAGCCCAGCAGCCATATTTGATTCCACAGTTGGCTTGGTTGACCAGAGCCAAGATGTATTTTTGATTATCCTTCTCAGATATGGTATATATTTCCTCTCTGTAAGGCTATAGAAAGACCTGGAATGACTGAGCTATTTGTCTTAGTCACAACGTATTAGAAGCCAAAACACACAAGGGAATCCTTAAGTCTCTTCAGGAAACGGTACATTATGCAAAATAACTTCCTGCCAAATAGAAATAACCATGATTCGAAGGCTGAGATTTCATCCTTGATCTTATATTGGAAGTGCAGTTACCTTATTGCATAGCAATAGGATACCCAGAATCCATTACATGAGCAGAGTCACTCATTTTAGATAAAGGCTCCTGAGTTAGGTTAGCCTAGTAGTAGAAAGAGACCAAAGTACACGTGAAGGAAATGTATTACAAAATAGGAAGAAGAATAGATTCCAAAGCCAGGTATAGAAGTGCATACATCAAGGGAAATGTAAGTATTTCTGCAAATTCAGTGGTCACAGTTCAATAGATAGGAGTCCACTTTTTGCCACAATAAAAATGGAACAAATCCAATGGCAAGTCGTAGGAACACAAAACGATGTTAGTAAAAAAAAATCTCCTTCAAGAGTCCTATCAGCTTCCAAGTCCTGTAATATTCTTTTAAATAATTTAGATGAGACACAAAGCATGATGTAGAAACTAGGTGTCCTTCTTTACAAAATAGAGTAGAGTACTCTCAAGTGTTAAGGGTGGACAATGGCCAAAAAGACTATTGTGTAGGAAATTCTTAAGGTGTTAAAATGGACAATGACCAAAGGGGCCATTATGTAGGGCAAACTCCCAAGGGGTGATAGTAGACAATGGTCAAAGATATGACTGTCATAAGACACCCTGTTAAGGGTGGAAAGTGGTTAGTGGCCAAAGGAATCATCGTGTATTGTAGAATTTTGAGAGATGAAAGCAGACAGTGAACAAAGGTCCATTGGCAGAAAACTTTCACTCAGGGGATGAGAGTGGAGAATGTCCAAAGGCCCCATCATGCCAAGCAACATTTTAAGCAGGTTTTATATTCTTTTTAAAGCTTCTAGAAGGTTTTTCTTGGAAGATATTATTTTTCTCTCCAGGTGATTAATGGGCTCATTTGGACTGACTCTCAGAACAGAGGACAATGATAATGTTTTTATTCTTTATTAAAATCCTTCAACCAGATAGCAATAAGATAAAGTCTATATAGCTATATAAATATAGATTATATATAAATAACCTTCTAGGCACTTCTAGGCTATGTCTCCGTCCAGAGAAAGTCATAAGATGTAGTCTCTCTTTTTGTTTTTCCTCATAATCAAAGTCCTGTTGTTTTGTGTTAGTTTTGTAAACTGTTTATTCTGTGGGAAAAGTCCAACTGCAGTGACCTCTAAGTCTGTTAACAGTTGAGTAGACACCAAGCATAAATACTGTTTCCCATTACATAAGCAAGTCAGATTCAGATGAATTACACATGTATGTATATGTGTATATATTCAAACATACACATAAACAAAACAACACACATAAAAAAATTGTTTCAAACTTTCTACCATGTGCATCTATTTTTTACATTTGACATTGGGACACAACATGGTTATACACATGATCAGTATCAAGTTCATTTTCCAGAATCCCATAATCAATTTTTTTAATTTAAAAATATTTCATAACATTTTTAGTAAGTTTATGCTCTGTAATTTGCTATTTTTATAGCTGCCCTTGGCCATAAGCTGAACACACCAGTGAAATTATTGTGAGTATGTTATTTAATAGAATGCTCTTGGAAACTTAGTTTTGAAGGAAGTCTCCAGTCAGAAATAATTTGAAGGATGCAGGTGCAAGTCTTCTTTCTTTCAAAGTATTTCCTTTGCATACTTCCATAGTATCTGATATTGGGACTGGAAGTCATTGACATTCATTTGTTTTCACATGTTGGACTCTCCAAAGAGCCTCCCTTGAAAATGTTATGGAACCAGTGTATAGGATATTTATAAAGCATCTGTAAGCACATCTGAATAGGTGATGATGTGTACAACATGTCCTGGAGAGAGAATGTTCTGATAGATAGTAAGGCGGTGTGGGAAATAGGGCATGAGGCAAGCTCCAGAAGTGCACAGCAAGGGAATATGATGCTAGAGACAGGACCCTGCACCTGCAAATGAAGGCAGAAGAGTGTCATTGGGCACCCAGGATTTCTCCTAATTTGGCTCCAGTGTGGGGCACCAAGTGTATCTACAGTCTATGTTGTCCACTGGTAGTACACACAGGGATTTCCCTGGGAGGTCACAGCTATGGAAACAAGACAAATGACCGATTATATTTCTAATAGAGTTACCTTGAAGCTGTGTAGCAAGGAGACCGTTAGTTAGTTCCCAGCTGCTTAGCCCTGAAATAATCACACAGAAACTGTATTATTTAAATCACTGATTGGTCCATTAGATTGTTATTGGCTAACTCTTACATCTTAATTTAACCCATCTCCATTAATCTGTGTATCATCATGAGGTCATGGCCTACCAGCAAAGTTTCAGCACGTCTGTCTCTGTTGGTGGCTCCATGGCTTCTCTCTAACTCCACCTTCTCTCTCCCAGCATTCAGCTTAGTTTTCCCTGACTATCTCTGTTCCCCTATAGCTCTGCTATAGACCCAAAGCAGTTCCTTTATTTATCAATGATAGTCACAGCATACAGAGGGAAATCCCACATCAAAGCTATGGAGTACTTTCAACTCATGTGGAAAAGGAAAAATGAAAAGAACAGCAACCTATCTCAAACTGCATTCAAGTGCTTTCTAGATCTCTGCAGTACTCAACATGTGAGGATTTCCCAGCAGTTCATTCAGAACCTCTCAGGACTTCTTAAAATGCCATTCTCCTTCCCTTCCCCAGTGCATGTGATAGACTCTCCCAACTCTTCCTTCAGACTTATCCTTACCATTGTTCTTTCTGTCCTCGGGTCCTGAGTTCCTCTCTGCGTTGGCAGCTTCCACTACACCACAAGTTAACACAACCAGATCTCATAGGATTGCTTTTTGTATTTTCTTGAGATACCTTCCTCATTAGAAGGAGTGACAGCCCTCTCTTGGAATGACTGACATTGAAGCTGAGCCGTTCTCATGCCATCCTTAGCAGTCACATACATTTACGGGATGGACACATTGGGTGTCGTCTTAGGTTTCTACTGCTGTGAAGAAACACCATGGCAATTCTTCCAAGAAAAATATTTAATTGGGGAGGTTTCACTTACAGTTTGAGAGGCTCAGTCCATTATCTTCATGTCAGAGAACATGGCTGCATGCAGGCAGATGTAAACCTGGAGATGTGGCTGAGAGTCCTACAGCAAGGAATGGTCTCAGATAATGGGTGGTATCCCAAGCATAGGAAACCTCAAAGTCTACCCTTACTGTGACACACTTTCTCCAACAAGGCCATGCCTACTCCAACAAAGCCCACCTCTGAATAATATCATTCTCTTTGTGGGGCATTTTCTTTGAAACCACTACAGGTATTGGTGTTTCCTCATTTGTGAAAATAACAAGCAAAAGATGTCTGTAAAGATTAGCAAGAGGTGCCTGGAGGATAGGGTGAAGAATCTTGTGCGAAATAACAAGCAAAAGATGTCTGTAAAGATTTGCAAGAGGTTCCTGGAGGATAGGGTGAAGAATCTTGTGCGTTCTCTCTCTGAAAATCCTAGGAACTGTGTTTGAAGATATCAGGGAGGGGAAGAAAAAAGTGTGTGACTCAGACCCAAGATCTTAGAAGGGTCCCTATAAAAGATATGAGACCTGACAATACACATGCATAGCATATTTAACTTGATTTTATTATTATATAGCCCACACATATCTCCAGATATCCTCTTTCCCCTCATATAATACAAACACTGTCAATTAAAATTTTTATTTCAAAAGCATTCCATGAAGAGATGACTTCTAGCAATTTAGCAAAAGAAAGACATTAAAAAATTGCAAAGAATAGTTAGATATCTCTGAGCTCTGGATAATAACTTTAAATTCTTTTATTAGAAAATAAAAATTATTTTTATTTGAAAAAGGTTTAAATTTATTAAATTTTATTTTAAGTTTTCATTGCTCATTTCAGTGATATCCAATAATCTAAGATCCAGTTAGCATGTTAATCTTAACATATGAATTCTGCTCCTGTCTTCACATCCTATGGAAGCCTTGGCCAGTCTCCAGACTGAGTTTATGTCTTGATGTCCCTTGATTAGCACCTTCAGCATGGATTTCTAAGCTTAATTCTAAACATAACGACTACTATGCATGTCCTCTTCCACATCTAGCAGGCATCTCTCCACATCTGCTAGCAAACTCTGAGAGCACTAACCCTGGTATGTACTCCACATATGTTTGTATCTAAACCCAGGTATACAATGGATGGCTACCCAGAGTTCCAGAGGTCATTATATATACATCCCCCTGAGAACTGGTAGGAAGGTGAGCTCTCATTTTCATAATCAGTTTTGTGTTTCACAGTTAAATATTAGTTACCAGAGGTGCCCTTTTGCTGGTTACTAAGAGAATTAATGTTTTATTTGACATCTTGTGCCTCAAAGATGTTTAATTACTGAATTGTGGCCACAGTGTTACTTCCAAAACTTATTGGTCTTAACTTAATCTCCAAATCCTTGTAGGCAGATGTCGATGGGCATGATATTAGCTGCGTCTACTTGCTCATACAGATTTGCCAACTGGAATGAAGTTGGAAATCCGGAGGGAAATGGCTTCATAATATGAGTGGTTCATACTCCTTCTCATTTTTAATCTTCTCCTCACACAAATATAAAACTAATGATATGTCCTCTTTCTCGTTGTGACCTTTTTTGGATAGTAGAGTAGAAAGTGCTGGTATGTTTAAGGTTCCAGTCTAGCAAAAACTTTAAATGTTAGATCACTCAGCAGTTAAGAGCATATCCTGTTCTTACAGAGATCAGAGTAAGGTCCTAGCACCCATGACAGATGGCTCATAGGAGCCTGTAATTCCAGCTTCAGGGAATCCTGATGCACTATTCTTGTCTTTTTAGATGCACATAAGCATGAATATAGACCCATGCCAAGACACACAGACATTAATAGAAATAAATGGATCTTTTAGAAATTGTAAATTTTTGAGAGTTTTGTGTTTGAAGTGAAAATCATAGAAAAATTACTTAATGAAAGATAATAATATCACAAAGGGAGTAAATTATACAACAAAATATCACCAGGTCTTAGAAAAGAACTTGAGGCTAGACCCCTAGATACCAATCCACTAAGATAGCATGACATTTAAAGCCTTGGCACACTCTCCCCCACTCTCCCTTGTCCTCAGAGTCTTAGTATGCATTTCATGCTTTCCTCAAGCTTCAGACTGCCTTGCTTCAGGCTCTCAGGTCCTGGAACCAAGTGGCCACAGCACCATACTGGACAGTCTCCCCTGATCTGACTCAGCTGTGCCTTACAGGTGGTTTTTTTTGTGCTATCACTTTGTTCTCATTTCTTTCGACTCTGTGGGTTGAGATGCAGGGTTTGCTGGCCGATAATTCTTTACAATTAGAGGCTGAGTGACGTTTAGTCACCCTGCCTAATTCCTAGGAGGCTCAATGTCTTCCATTAAAATTCACATGATATTACCATGCAATGTTCTCAGCCAGGCCTGGTAAGACAGTGAGACTTGTTGTGTAGATACCTAAAAAAGCATCTAGATACTGTGTGAACTACAAGTGTACTGGAGTTGTTAGAATCAGAGCCTGGATCAAATCAGCATCAATCACTTAGGCTCAGTCTTTTGACTTCAATAGGCCAGTTAAACAAACAAATAATAAGATAAAACAAAAAGCAAGGACTACACTGGAAAGATGAAAAATAATGATGTTCAGTGAACTGTCATCGTGGTCTGGTATGAAGCTTAGATTTATGTAGATGGCAAAGGCTGTCCTTGGCTAAGCAGTCCTGGCTGCCATGTTGTCCTACCTGTTATTATCTCCGGTCTCTCCTTCAAAAGCTGGTAATGTCTCCTCAGACTGGCACTAGGCCTCATTGTTCCTTCTTCCAACAAGAGATTCCTAAGAGATTAGGTCCAGGTTTTTGGGGTCTGTTGTTTCATTAATCTGATAGCCAAAAGGAGAGGCATAAAGTCTGTCTGTCTAGAGTGCTTCCATCCCTGCGAGGAGGGTTGTATTGTTGCAAGGAGAAGGGCTGCTTGTTTGTCCCGGCTGCCCGGCTAGCTTAGCCCAGAAATAACCACACAGAAATTGTATTAATTAAAACACTGCTTTGCCCATTATCTCTAACTTCTTATTGGCTAACTCTCACATCTTGATTTAACAAATTTCTATTAATCTGTATATCACCACATGGCAGTGGTTTACCAGGAAAGATTTTAACTAGGGTCTGTCTCAGGAAGAGGATCCATGGTGTCTCTCTGACTCTGCTTTCTTCCTCCCAGCACTCAATTTTGTCATCTCTGCCTACCTAAGTTCTTCCCTATCAGGCCAAAACATTCTTCTTTAATCATTAACCAATACAAGCAACACACAAAGGGAACTCCCACATCATTGTATTCCCCACTATTCATTACTCTTCAGTCTTGAAGAAGAATATAGATGTGATTGAGATAAATATTTTAAACAGATACAAAGAGGAGTCCAGGTTAGAACGCTTTTCCATAATGTTAAGTAGCCATTCATAAAAACCATTTCTCCATTACCTATTGGCTTCAGTTATTTCTCAACAGGCTGCCATGATTTACTCTATATTTATTTATTTATTTATTGAGGTATATGTATATATATTTTTTCTCCATTTCTCGACCTTCCCCTCTCCTCCGCTTCTATTCTCTCCCATGGTACCCATGCTCCCAATTTACTCAAGAGATTTTGTCTTTATCTACTTTCCATGTTGATTAGATCTCTGCATGTCTCTCTTTTTTTATTTATTTTTAATTTTTTTATTTTTTTTCAAAGTTTATTAAATTATGAAAGTTTCCATTTCCACCCCTCCTCCCAACACCCTCCCACTCCTCCCCTCCCACTCCTTCTCCCTCTCTATCCCTAAGAGCAGTCAGGGCTTCCAGCCCTGTGGGAAGTTCAAGTTCCTCCCCCCTCCCTCCAGGTCCAGGAAGGTGAGTATCCAAACAGACTGGATCCCAAAAATCCAGTATATGCAGAGGAAACAAGTCCCAGTGTCATTGTCAATGGCTTTTCAGAAAGGCTCCAGGCCAGCCACATTCAGAGAATCCGGCCACATTCAGAAAATCTGGTTGGATCACATGCTCGTTCAGTCCCAGTCCAACTGGCCTTGGTGAACTCTCATTAGATCAGTCCCCTTGTATCAATGGGTGATCACACCCCTCGCGCTCCTGAGTTTTTTTCATGGTTTTCCTCCTTCTGCTCCTCATTTGGACCATGGGGGGCTCAGTCCGGTGCTCCAATGTGGGTCTCCGTCTGTAACGCCATCCATCGTCGGATGAAGGATCTATGGTGATAGGCAAAATCTTCATCAGTATGGTTATAGGCCAAGGCCGGTTCAGGCACCCTCTCCTCTGTCCAGAGAACAATCTGGGGATCTCTCCTTGGACCTGGGATCCCGTTTGTAATCAAGTCTCTTGTAAACCCTAAAATGACTCCCCTAGTTGAGATATATTCTTCCCTGATCCCATATCCATCCTTCCTCCCTCCCCCCATCTCCTTCCCCCGAGTTTTCCCCATTCCTCCCCTACTCCCTTCTCCCTAACCCTCTCCCCTTCCAACAACCCTCCCACCCACACCCCCATGCACCCAAGGTTACCTGGGACTTTTGTCTATTTCCAATCTTCAGGAGGATAAGTACATGATTTTCTTCAGGTTCACCTTCTTATTTAGCTTCTCTAGGATCTCGAATAATAGGCTCATAGACCTTTAATTATGGCTAGAATCCACTTATGAGTGAATACATACCATATTCCTCTTTGTGGGTCTGGCTTACCTCACTCAGTAAAGCGTTTTCTATGTCCATCCATTTGCATGCAAAATTCAAGATGTCCTTGTTTTTTACCGCTGAGAAAAACTCTAGTGTGTATATGTTCCACACCTTCTTTAACCATTCTTCTATTGAGGGGCACCTAGGTTGTTTCCAGGTTCTGGCTATTACAAATAGTGCTGCTATGAACATAGTTGAACAAATGCTTTTGTAGTATGATAGGGGATCTCTTTGGTATATTCCCAAGAGTGGAATTGTTGGGTCTTGAGGGAGGTTGACTCCCAGTTTCCTGAGAAACCACCACACTGATTTCCACAGTGGTTGTACAAGTTTGCATTCCCACCAACAATGGATGAGAGTTCCCCTCTCTCCACATCCTCTCCAGCATAGGCTATCATTGGAGTTTTTGACTTTAGCTAATCTGACCGGTGTAAAATGGTATCTCATAGTTGTTTTGATTTGCATTTCCCTGATCGCTAAGGATGTTGAGCATGACCTTAAGTGTCTTTTGGCCATTCGAAGTTCTTCTGTTGAGAATTCTATGTTCAGATCAGCAACCCATTTTTTAATTGGGTTAATTAGAGTTTTAGTGTCTTGTTTCTTGAGTTCTTTGTATATATTGGAGATCAGGCCTTTATCTGATGAGGGGTTGGTGAAGATCTTCTCCCAGTCAGAAGGTAGCCTTTTTGTCTTACTGACAGTGTCCTTTGCTTTACAGAAGGTTCTCAGTTTCAGGAGGTCCCCTTTATTCATTGAATCTCTTATTGTCTGTGCTACTGGGGTTCTACCTAGGAAGTGGTCTCCTATCCTATGTCTTGTAGACTACTTCCCACTTTCTCTTCTATCTGGTTCAAAGTGGTCAGATTAATGTTGAGGTCTTTAATCCATTTGGACTTGAGTTTTGTGCATGGTGATAGATATGGATCTACTTTCATTCTTCTACAGGTTGACATCCAGTTATGCCAGCACCATTTATTAAAGATGCTTTCCTTCTTCCATTGCATACCTATAGCCCCCTTGTCGAAAATCAAGTGTTCATAGGTTTGTGGGTTAATATCTGGGTCTTCTATTCGATTCCATAGGTCGACTTCTCTGTTCTTATGCCAGTACCAAGCTGTTTTCAATACTGTAGCTGTGTAATAGAGTTTGAAGTCAGGGATGGTTATACCTCCAGATGTTCCGTTATTATATAAGATTGTTTAGGCTATCCTGGGTTTTTTGTTTTTCCATATAAAATTAATTATTATTCTCTCAAGATTTGTAAAGAAGTTTGATGGGATTTTGATGGGGATTGCATTGAATCTACAGATTGCTCTTGGTAGACTTGCCATTTTTACTATGTTGATCCTCCCAATCCAAGAGCAAGGGAGATCTTTCCATTTTCTGGTATCCTCCTCAATTTCTTTCTTCAAAGACTTAAAGTTCTTGTCAAATAGGTCTTTCACTTCCTTGGTCAGAGTTATCCCAAGATATTTTATGCTATTTGTGGCTATCGTGAAAGGTGAAGTTTCTCTGATTTCCCTCCCTGCTTCTTTATCCTTTGTGTATAGGAGGGCAACTGATTTTTTGGAGTTGATCTTGTATCCTGCCACATTACTAAAGGTGTTTATCAGCTGTAGGAGTTCTTTGGTAGAGTTTTTGGGGTCGCTCATAGATACTATCATATCATCTGCAAATAATGAGAGTTTAACTTCTTCCTTTCCAATTCGAATCTCCTTGATCCCCTTATGTTGTCGTATTGCTATTGCTAGAACTTCTAGCACTATATTGAAGAGGTATGGGGAGAGTGAACAGCCTTGTCTCGTTCCTGATTTCAATGGAATGGCTTTGAGTTTCTCTCCGTTCAGTTTGATGTTAGCTGTCGGCTTGCTGTAAATAGCTTTTATTATATTTAGGTATGATCCTTGTATCCCCAGTCTCTCCAACACCTTTATCATAAAGGGATGTTGGATTTTGTCAAATGCTTTTTCAGCATCTAATGAGATGATCATATGGTTTTTTTCTTTCAGTTTATTTATATGATGGATTACATTGATGGATTTGCGCATGTTGAACCAGCCCTGCATCTCTGGAATGAAGACTACTTGATCATAATGGATAATTTTTCTAATGTGTTCTTGGAATCGGTTTGCCAGGATTTTGTTGAGAATTTTTGCGTCGATGTTCATGAGTGAGATTGGCCTGTAATTCTCTTTCTTGGTTGTGTCTTTATGTGGTTTTGGTATCAGGGTAACTGTAGCTTCATAAAAAGAGTTTGGCAATGACTCTTCTGTTTCTATATTGTGAAATACATTAAGGAGTATAGGTATCAACTCTTAAAGAATTGGATGAAAAATATAACAAAAAGTTTGAAGAAATGAGTATAGAAATAGATGAGAAATATAACAAAAAGTTTGAAGAAATAAGTAAATCCGTGAATGATACCCTAAGAAACCAAGAAAAAACAATCAAACAGGTAAAGGAAACAGTTCAAGAATTGAAAACTGAAATGGAGGCAATGAAGAAAACACAAACCGAGAACTGGCTGGATATGGAAAAACCTAGGTAAACGAACGGAGACTACAGAATCAAGCATAACCAATAGAATACAAGAGATAGAAGAACGAATCTCAGATTTTGAAGATACCATAGAGAAAATAAACACTCTGGTCAAAGAAAACGGCAAATCCAACAAATTCTCTTCACAAAACATTCAGGAAATCTGGGACACAATAAAAAAACCAAATCTAAGAATAATAGGGATTGAAGAAGAAGAACTGCAGAACAAAGGCCCAGAAAATATATTCAACAAAATTATAGAAGAAAACTTTCCCAACCTAAAGAACAATATTCCTATGAGGGTTCAAGAAGCATACAGAACACCGAATAGACTGGATAAAAAAAAAATCCCCTTGCCATATAATAATCAAAACACAAAACATACAGATTAAAGAAAGAATTTTAAGAGCTGCAAAGGAAAAAGGTCAAGTAACTTATAAAGGCAAACCTATCAGGCTTACACTGGACTTCTCTATGGAAACCATGAAAGCCAGAAGATCCTGGATAGAGGTACTGCAGAAACTAAGAGACCATGGATGCAAACCCAGACTACTATACCCAGCCAAGCTATCGTTCACTATCAATGGAGAAAACAAAATGTTTTCATATCCTGTTTAAGGGACTCTATTGCTTTCATAATGGCACTTTTTTCCACTTCTTCTGGGTTAAGGTATTCAAGTCCTTCTATTGTAGGGTCCTTGGGAGCTGGTGTTTTCATGTTGTTTTTCAGATTGTTGGATGAGGTCTTGCCTTGGCGTCTGCCCATCTCTTACTTCAAATGCTCTCTATTGGAACTTCTGGTACTGGGTCAGGTTCCCTTCTTGGACAGGGACTTCACTGACAGAATGCCCACCTTTCCTCAAGCAGGCTATTGAAGCACAAGCACTTCCTCTTTCCGGGATGTGCTTACAATTTTATGGCCCCAGGGGAAAGTGAGAAATATAGGAATTCGTACCTGGATGGGAGCTGGGATGGCGGACGGGAGGGGGGAGCCGGAGCCAGCCTCTGTATGTCTCTCTTAAAGTCCTGTTTCTTGTCTCAGTTCTCTGGGATTGTGAATTGTAGGCTGAATTTCCTTTGCTTTATCGATCTCCTCCATTTTGATTTGCTTATTACTGGAATGAATTTTGTCTCAATCAGTCTGATCTGATCCCACATTGAGGTGTGTATGGAACAAGTGTCAAGGAGTTAGTGTGAATAACATCCTTCAAAAACAACTTAAGGCAACTAAGACATATAAAAAGAGGCTATTAGATTAGTCTTATCCAGCGTGCATCTTATATCTTATGTTTTACTTCCGACTGTCCTATAGAGGTTTCCTAGTGTCTAAAAACTATTCTTGGAGTTCTTTTATTAGGGGTTGCATTTTTTTCTGAATGTTCACAAACAGCAGTTAATTATAAAGCTTCACACAATACAGCCACCAAGAGAAAATACTTCTATTCAATGTTAGCAATATTTAAGCCTTACAAAAATATGATTAACTGTAACAAACATTTACAGAGAACTAGTTTGGAAATTAAGTCTCTGTTTACAGATGAGCATGGAGTATATAGTGTTAAGGCATGGCTGATCCCTTTGCTCAATGCCAATAGTCCTGATACAGTTAGGAATACACTAACCCAATCCTGGGAAAAGGTAGCAACCACTAACAATTCTGGTTTGGAGGACACAAGCTTGGAAAATCATCTTCTTAAACCTTTCATTCTTGAAAACTTATACAAAGCAAAAGACTGCATGCATATAAAGAGACAGCAATAACTAGCATCGTTACACATAAAACTATATAGAAACACTTTATGTATTAATTTAGCTTCTACTTTTCAATAAAAGCTTAAAGTATTTGGCTCAGTAAGATAAGATATGTAAAGCACAGACAAAACCAAAGTTTTGGACCTCTTGCAAATTTAGGGATTTTTCTATTCCTTATTGTTGTGCATGGGGGGGTGTCTGTGTGTTTAATGTCTGTGTACTCATTCAGAGACTATGTGTCCTTCTCTGTCACGTTCTGACTTGTAACAGGATTTTTCACTGAACCTGGAGCTGTTCTTGTAGCCATAAGACCCTAGGATTCTCCTATATTCTCCCTCCACAGTTCTGGAACTATATGATCATGTCTGCCTTTCCAAGTGGGGGTTGGGGATTTGAACTTACGCCCTTGTATTTGTGCAGTGAGCTATCTCAACCCACCCATCCTTTCAATTTTAATTGTACTCTTCAAAGGCAAAGCATTATTTTATACTGAAATGATTATGACCATATGTTGAAGGTACAATCTTGCTAAGTTTTATAAACTATCATTCTTATAAAAATTAGCCATGTGGATTTGTTTCTGTGTTCTTTAAAATAGTTGACTGTTCTAAATTACTGTCAAGAACTGGAGAGATGGAGGTTAAGAGTCCTGACTGATCTTTCAGAGGACCTGGACTCAGTTTCCAGTATCTACTTGGTAGATCACAGTTATCTGTAGTTCTACTTGCAGGAGATCTGACTCCCTTCTGACCTCCATATTCATCAAGAGAGCACATGGTGCATATGCTTACATAGACACACACACACACACACACACACACACACACACACTTTTCAAAAACTTTAGTGACTGTCATTGTGTCAGTAACTGAGAGTTTGATCACCTGCCTTTGTGATATGCTTTGAGTTTAGAAAGTAAGAGGCTTACAACTTTGATGGTATTTCCTCAGGCTGACTTGGCTATCTGTAGTTTCTGAAGTTGCATTTCATTTTAGAATTCATTTCTATTTATAATTTGTAAAATTTACCAGTGGTATATCAGCAGAGTGACAAGAAGAACACCCTGAGAGAACAAGGCTTAGCACTGGACCCCTGCTAATGAACATGGTCCCTTCTTTTCATTTGTGTGTGCCTTGTTTTATTCTTTTCATTGGTATTTTATTATAACTTTATATTCACAACTTTCAACCATTTCCTTTTTGAGACAGAGTCCTACTCTGTTCCTCAGGCTATCACAAAACTCACTGCGTACCCTAGGGTGGCTCTGAATTCATGGTTTTCCTCATGTCTCAGTCGCCTAAGAGCTAGGATTATGCACATGCACTGCCATTCCTAGCTTACTGTTTGTTTTTTTTAATAATAACTTGTCTTATTTTGAGAATTTTATATTTGTGTGTATACAATGGAACATGAGCATGGCTACCCTTACTTTTTACATCTCACAAGCCCTCTCAGCATGGTTCCTTCCAAAAATCATTTCCTCTCTCTTTTTTTCCTATTATGAGACATGGTTTCACTATGCAACTCTGGCTGTCCTGGAGCTTACTGTGTAGATCAGCATAGCCTGAGACTCACATTGCTCTGTCTGGCTCTGCATTCTGAGTGCTGAGATTAAAGTGTGTGCCACCACCACAGCCTAATTTCTTTTATGGATAGATTGTATTTAAACTGCAGATTTAACATTTGTTTTTTATTGATTTTATTTCTTGAAAAATCATCAAATTGTTTCATTCATTGGGCAGCGTTGTTGAGCTCTTAGAATTTCCTGTTCATAAGAGCCATGACATTTACAGACAAGGGAAGATCTTCTTGCTCTACTTGGATAGTTTTTTCTCTTTAATTGCTTAGTTGAATAGAAGTATCAGGAGTGGGTTTGAGAGCACAAACTTTCTGTTTTCACCATTAAGTATGATGTTACACTGGCCATGTCACTTTATTCTGCTTTCTTCCTTCTAGAAGCAGGTTGACAAAAATAACACCAAGGAACAATATTGCATTCCATCAAAAACTTTTAACTAATTACTTTTTTCTTGCGCCTATTGATAGTACTGTGTAAATTGTACCTATTCTATTAGAGTTGTGTATTTCACAACCGGAGTTTTTTCCTTGCGTACCAGTGATAAGTACCTCAGAAGGAAATATGCTGTTATGGTGGTGCTATTAGATTTCTTGTTAGCATTTTGTTCAGGACTTTTGAATCACCATTCATCAGACTCATTGTTGGTTGTCAAATCATTTCTTGTTTTTAAATTTTAATTTTAACTAACAGTTTTTATTTAGTCCTTGCCTGTATACAATGTTTCTTGATCATATCCACTGCCTACTTCTCCTACTTTCCATCTTGTCTCTCCCCACAATATCTACTTCTTATATTGCATGGATATGGGCCATCCATTGGAGCCATGTGTCACTTATTACGAAGCACATTACAAAAGAAAAGTGACTCTCCCTCCCTGAGCAGCCACCAAGTGCCAGTAACTCCTCAGCTAGAGCTTTTCTCCCACCTCTGCTAGAATTTTAGCTAGTTTGAAATCAGAATTTTACATAGTTCTCACTTTTATGTTTTTAGCCAGTCATGCTTATGTTGAAATTGATGTTGACTATATGCGGCAAGCCACCTTTCTCATACTCCTCTCCAAACTGAGGAGCTTTAAATAGGAATGCCCCCATAGGCTCATATATCTGAATGTTTGGTCATCATGGATCCCCATAGGCTCATATATCTGAAAGTCATGGAGTGGCCTTAACTTGAGAGGGATTAGGAAGTGTGGCTTTATTGGAGAAAGTGTGTCAGTGTGGGTGAGATTTGAGATTTCAAAGGCTCAAGCCAGTCCCAGTGCTCTCTCTTCTTGCTGCCCGAGGGTCTGGGTATAGAACTCTGGAGCTACTTCTGCAGCACCATGTCTGCCTGAATGCTACCGTGCTTCCTGCCAGGATTAACAATGGACGAAGCCTATGAACTGTAAGACAGCTCCAATTAAATGTTTTCTTTTATAAGAGTTGTTATAGTCATTGTGTCTCTTCACAGCAACAGAACACTAAGACAATGATTCTCTTTGTTTTTGATTTTTGACATTTGCATCATGATGTGGCTTAGAGTAGGTTTATGGGTCTTGCTGTCACCTGTCATCATGTAGGGCTCAATGGCTGTCTACTTATTCATACCAATTTAGTAAGTTTTTTTTTTGCCTCAAACAGAATTCTTTTATTTTGTCTGAAACAGCATAGCATAAACATCCCTAGCAACACATAAACTTTTTATAAAATATAAAATATCTTCAATATTTTTCTTTTTTATGGCAGCACAATAGTATATGCAAGTGAAAGAACTGTTGGTGGGACAATAGGACACTTATCTGGGCAATGTCCTAGTTAGCCAGGTATCAGCATTCAAAGGCCAGGTAAACATTCATTCTAGTAAGAAAAATGATATTTAAAAAATTCCTATAAAGTTGGGGTATACATACCTCATTCTGTACCCTGGCCATTCCATGCACAGCCTTATTTCTCTCAGTCACACCTCTTAGCCTTTGGAGTGGTACTATAAAGGTACAGAAAATGCCTGCCCGATACCAATTTTTCACCATGAAAATTCATAATGGCTTAAAAAAAGAATATTCTGGATTTCAAAAGTTATTTACCTTCATTTGAAAAGATTACCATGAATACTTCTAACACTACAGGGTTTATAACACCGTGCATCTAGGAATAGACATTTATTTAGGCATTGTCAAATTCTGTTTACTAACTTCTCATGAGCGCTTTCATCTCAGGAAGGTCAGCAATATCCTGGTTTCTTCTGTATCTGCTGCTGCCCACTTTTAACAATGAGAAGAACTGCCATGTTGGACATATTTGAAATCAGCTGCTTCTCCTTAAGTTTCAGAGTTTATGTTCTGTTTCAATTTTACCGTATTATATACATACAGAAGCAATCTCACAGCTATTAAAAAAAACAAAAACAAAAACAAAGCAACTCTCCAATTTCAGGGCTTACAAAGGGTACCCTTCTTTGTTTAAAAAGTTAACTTTAAATGTTAATGACCAAACACAGGCACTTTCCAAAAACCAAAACTGAAGCCAAATTACAGAATTACTCAATAGTTACAGAAGACAGCTCTGATTTTGTGGGTCATCCTGCGTGGCCTCAGCATGAGAACTGGTCTTTGGCTGCTCTTGCACATCCTCCTCCTTCTCTGCAAGCCCACCAAGAGACCACAAAGGGAAAGAATTTTCACAATTCTGGGTTGAGGAGACCTGTGAAATCATAGGCATTTGAACAGAAGAATTGCTTTCAAAAGTGTTTTCTCCAAGATCGTATTGAACAAGAGTCTCTTCTTGCTCCTGGTTTAAGTAGTCTGGCACTAAGAAATCACTTTATGCTGTAGGCGATGAATCTTCAGCGAGTAAGCCCTGGTGAATTTTTCCCACAGTGGTTACACTGAAATGCTTTAATTCCTGACCATGATCTTATTCAGTCACCTTTCTGTTTCTTTCTCTTCATCCTTTTTTAAACATATATTGGTAAGATTGATAGTGTACCCCAGATCCTTTAAGTTTTATTTCCTCTGCTTTGTTGGTTTTAAATATATGTTGCCTGGTTTATCTCTGGTGATATTATAGCACCATTGAAAGGCCATTAACCAAAAAATGTTGCCTCCTCAGAAAAAAAAAGAAAGAAAATGGAATCAGCTTTCAGATGGGAACATGCCAGTGTCTCCTACCTTAATTCATTCATTTGGTGTTAGTCATCACTAGGACAACAGACCACTCCTTAAAAAGGCAATTCTAAAGGGTTAGGAGGAATAGATATCCCTTTAATAAGATAATGCACTTTTGCTTTACAGAATCGATACTCCTAGTGCTATCTTTAACAGAGTCAAAAGCACAACTCTGTAATTCTCCCCACCTTTGAATAATCCAGAAAGTGCAAGTTATCACTTTCTTCAATTGCTTTCCTGTGCACACTTTCCCTAATACCTGGGCTTCTTTCACACTTTGGCCTCACTCTTTCTTTAAATCTAACCTTCCTTCCATGTGGCTTCCTTTTTCCCAGGTGACTGGTGTCCAAGTCTCCATACTGGTTTAATTCAGGCAGCATGGCTTCCCCCTTCTCTTATCCATGTTCCTGCTTCAGTGAACTAATGAGATTCACAAACTTTCTTTGTCTGAGTGTCTCTTCCAAACTTTAATAGCATTGTTTTGGAGCTCCCATGTGAATCTGTTCTTAAATTCTTAGATAACAGCACTGAACAAATAATAATAAAAAAAAACTGAAGGGAACTGACTCCCTGAAGATCTGTCTTTGCATTTGACTATCACTTCTCTGTGATTGAGTATGCCATGAAATGTGTGTGTGTGTGTGTGAACTTTCAGCATATTTCTATTAGCTTAATAACTTCTGTTTGCTACTTTTAAATATTCTCTCTCTCTCTCTCTCTCTCTCTCTCTCTCTCTCTCTCTTTTCCTTTCTCTCTCTGTGTGTGTCCCTCTGTCTTACTCTCTCTTTACTTTGTTATCTTGACTTTGGTAAGCATCTTTAATAGTTAATGTGTGGTGTGTGTGTGTGTCTGTGTACGCACACAATATATAAAGGCCAGTGTTTAACCTTATATGTCTTTCTCAACTGCTCTTCACTTTACTTTTTGAGATAGGTTCTTTTATTGAACATAAAGCTTACTGTTTTGACTAGACTGGCAGTCTGGAAAGTACCAACGATCTGCCTATTTTGTGTTCCCAAGCACTGGGATTATAGGCACATGCCAATATGGGAAGATTTTAATATGGACACTGGGAATCCAAACTCAGGTCTTATGCAGTAAGGATTTTGCCATTCCCATGGATCTTATTGTAAGTCTTATCAAGACTGAGCCTGAGACAAATTTATTGCAAGCAATCAGACTTCTTCTCTTATCAGACATTTATGGCAGTTGCCAGGAAGAATACAACTGCAACTTCCAGGATTCAATGACATCTGCAAGCTGCAGGGTACAGAAAATTAATGTCTAAGACTAACTGTTCTGGTGTGAGAGATCCTTCTGTCTATGTGTTGCTTTTACTGGTTAATAAATAAAGAAATTGGCTTGGCCTAATAAGGCAGAACTTAGGTAGGTGGGGAAAACTAAATGGAATGCTGGGAGAAAGGAGGCAGAGTCAGAGAGAAGCCATGTAGCCATGCTGGAGCCAGATGGAACTTTACTGGGAGAGCCACTGCCTCGTGGCAAGACACAGATTAATGGACATGTGTTAAATTAGTATGTAAGAGCTAGCTGATAAGGAGCTAGAGATAATAGGTTAAGCACTGATTGAAATAATATGGTTTCTGTGTGATTATTTAAGGGTCTGGGCAGCCAGGAAATGACCAAGCGGCCTCCTCCAACCAAGTTCAGTCAAACTTCTTTGTGCTTCACTGACTTCTAGGGAATGCAGAGATATAGGAAGCTTGAATTCTTCACTGCCTGAATGCTTCACTCCATTTCTCAGAAACTTAAAATCATACAGTGCACCAGGAATCACAGACTCTAACCTCAAAAGCTTATGATACATGCCCCTAAAGGCAGCTAGACTAGGTCAACTCCATAATTATTTGCACCTTGTAATAGCTATTTTTAATACTATGTCTGGCAAATTATACATCTCTATTCACCAAGCTTTCTTTGTTTACAACATTTTTTTCTTAAATATTCCATTCATGTCATTTGTAATTGTTCATTATTTTGGGCAGATACTACTCCCAGTAGCTCCTCACTAGGCTCCTCATGAGAGATCACTCTCCAAGATTAGTTTATGGTTTGAAAAATTTCTTCCAGTTCTTTCTTGGGGGTGGGGGTGAGGGAAGAAACAGGCTGGTGTGGCTTTAGTAATCTTTTTGGTTATTTACTTATTTAACAATTTATTTATTTACTTATTTGTTTTGTGCTACATTAGAGGTTGCTAGGTATGCCCTGCTTGCTCAAACTACAATCTCATTTCCCACAAAGTAGTCACACTACACTAGACCTGTCAATCTGAAGAGTAAGAAATCATGCGCTAATTATTTTGACATCCATGAAGAACTGTGATGCTGGGCATGGGCATTCATTATTTTCCTCTCTAGATGGGAAATGAGCAAGTTAAGGGTGCTCCACCTACTTTCCTTGCATTTCAGGAGAAGGAAGAGAATGACATAGATATCTTCAAGTGCTACCTCAGATTTCTCTAAGTTAAACTACTTGGTGTGAGACCCTTCCTAGAACAAAAATTATTTGTGCAGAAACTAGTTTTGGCGAGTCCTTTCAGAAATGAGGAGTCTTGAAAATATGCCTCAACCCCTTCTTTTCCTTGGTTGAAACTAAGGACTTCTTCCTAATCTTGTAGTGCCATAGTAGAGCATAAATCTCTAATAAAAATGGTGTTCTTTGCGTCACTGTTGGCTTGGTGAGTATGGTGATTTGTTGACCTATTGTCTTGAGAATTTCTAGTGAGTTGATGGTGCATCCAAAGTGAGTTTCTCTGTGAACATTTGCTGAAGCAGTGTGCTTGTGGGAGACATGGGGTCCAGAGCTTACAGACAAGATAGCTCATAGGGTCCTACAGCAAGGTGGGCGTAGGAAAGGAGAAACCAGGGGTTTACAGGTTAGAGAGCTTTAAGTGTGCAACACCATGAAAGGGACAACAACAGAGAAACCCTGCGACAAACAAAGTAGATAAGAGGACCAGCACACACACACACATACACACACACACACACACACACACACACACATCCTGATGATTTAACAACTTATTTTAGAATTAATAACAAGTCAGCTTTGAGTATACTACAACTTATATCATTATTAATAATATTAGGTCATCACATCCCTCACAAATTGCATTTTCTCATGTTTTATTCAGTAATATAGTTATATAGTTGCTAGTTTTCATGCTTTTAATCTTTTGGATTACATGCTTGATTTTTAAAGTCATTGACATGTCACCATTATAATATTCAGGATTCTGTTTTTTCCTATTTACCATCATTAGCAATTTTTCTATTTTTAATTATTTTATTCTAATATCTACCATGGAGCAAGGTCCCAGCCATTTCACTTAAAGCATGACTAGTGACTATGAATGCATTTAGATTTCCTTATCTAAACTCTTTGCTTCTTTGTTTTTGAAAAGTTGATTTTGCCAGTGTATTTGTTTGACATTCTTTCGTCTATCACTTTGAGTATTCATTATATTTTATTCTAGCATTTTAAAATATCTACTGATAAATTTCCTGATGATCTTAAGCAAGTTCCCTTGAGTCTGTCAGTCACTTTTCTCATGTCTTTTGAAAGCTTGATTACCATGTCTTTGGATTCATTCAAGTTGGACTCCCTTGAACTTTTTGAATTTAGATACCTCTTTCCACTTCAACTTTGGAAATATATTGGTTATTGCTTCATCTCTCCTCTATTTCCCCTCTGCCCATCTCTTTCTGGAACCTACAGTGAGCACATTGTTCTACTTGATTCTCATTTAAGGATCCTTTTGGTTTTCTTCAATTTTCTTTATTCCTTTTTTTCTGCTTTTTATACTAATAGTTTCAAATAACCTGTCTTCACTGATTCTTTCATTGAGTAAATAAAGACAGCTATTGAAATACCTTGTGCATTATCAATTCAGTTACAGTATTTTTCATCTCCACCTGTCTTATGATCTCTGACTCATTGTTGATATCCTATTCTATCCCAGTGATTCTCAATCTCCCTAACGTTGTGAACCCTTAATGTTGTGGTAACCCAATCATAAAATTATTTCATTGCTACTTCACAACTGTAGTTTTGCTACTGTTATGAATCCTAATGTAAATATATGATATGCAGATATACGATATATGATCCACATGTCGTGACTCCCAGGACGGAAACCAAACTGCTCTATACTGTCTCTTTTGTTACTTTTTCTTTATTGTGTAGTTTATTATAGTTCATTCCTTTATTTGACTATTTTCAATTTTTATTAGGAGTTTTATAAGTATTTGTCTCTTTAAGGGTTGAATTATTGATACATGTTTTATTCTTATGATTGGGCCCATTTCTCTAATTATTTTTATTATAAAAATAATTTTAAAAATATAAATATATAAATAAAAATAAATGTAACAGGTTTTGCTATATGTATTCAAGTGAGACAAACAAGCCACTTCTCCAAGACAGTAAGGACATGGAGAGAAAGACTTCTCTTTGCTGTTCAAGCCAAGGACTCTGTGACTTTCGATGATCTCTGTGAATAATCATCTGTTTTAAGATGTGTGTGTGTGTGTGTGTGTGTGTGTGTGTGTGTATGTGTGTGCCTTCCCAGTGACAAATTTTTATGAATTTCTTTTCCGTAGTTGCAATCTGCTGTTCCTTCTTGAAGGATTGTAGCTTCTCTGTTAGCACAACATACCATAGAGCTGTCCCAAGTATGCTGGTAGGGGATATATCCTGAGTACAGTGAGACAGGAATGGGTCCCTTGGGCAGCCTCTTGATTTCCAGTCCCCAGAAAACCGGCTGTACATGTGCTCTTCTCCTGTTCACCTGAGGCATAAACTTCAGATTGGTGTTTTCCCCTGGTTGTAACAATTCACAGTGGCTAAAGAAGAAGGTTGTTCTAAGTAAACTCTATAATCCTCCTCCCCCTCTTCCTCCTCCTTCTCCTCCTTCTCCTTCTTTGTTTTTCTCTCATCCTTCCTCCCCCTCCTTCTAAATAACATTTGATTTTACATTTTCATGTATATGTGTGGACACCTGCATAGGCTAGAAGAATTTCGAAGAATTTCAGTAAATTTCTCATTTGGTTCTCTGGAGCTGGAACTATAGGCAATAGAAAGCTGCCTGACAATGGAGCTGGGGACTGAACTCAACTCTTCTGCAAAAGCAGGAAGTACTGTTAACCACTAGGCTGTCTTTCCGGCTCCTCACAATGCTCCTTAGTCACTTCAATGTGGTCACTAGGGTATTTGATGTTCTCTGACACTTGAACTCAGTTTTGAAGTTTTTAAAGGACTTTTCTGGTCATAGAGAGATGTGAAATTATTATGTATGAAAATGGATTCTATTTTGCTGATGTAATTTTTTTAAAACATTAGACTTTTAACTATTTATTATTACAGGGCATTACACATTCTCATTTCTAATGCATAAGAAATGCTTAGAGAACAATTTGTAATTACTCTTTGTTTTAGTATTTTTCCCTTTAATGTTTTGTCTATGAATCTTAAACCTTGCTATCTTCCCATGTAAATAAGCTTTACTTAACATCTTATCCAATGCATTCTCCATAAAACAATAAACTATTCATAGAATCGCTTGGACTTTTGTGATACTCAGATATATGAATATTTCATAGTTTGTTTGAGCATTTCCTAATCTTAAACCATTTTAACATTTCCCTTTTCTGCTAGTGTCACTGAAAACAGTGAGTATCGTTGATTATGTATCTTTAGGTGAACTTGGACATGATCTCGCCAAGTGGCTAAATGCACAGAGTTTAAGGAAAATTGTTTGGTGCCAGGTGCATGACTTTGGACAGTTTTCTTCATGTCCTCTATCATGTTTCTTTCCTATCAAATATGGTAACAGATTTTAAAATTCACAATATATGAGCTTTTTTTATTTTATTTTTTATTTTTTGTAATTTTATTAAATTATAAAAAGTTTCCATTTACGCCCCTCCTCCCAACGCCCTCCCACTCCCCCTCTCCCTCTCCTCCTCCCTCTTTGTCCCCTAGGGAAGTCAGGGTCTCCTGCCCTGTGGGAAGTCCAAGTTCCTCCCCCCTCACTCCAGGTCCAGGAAGGTGAGCATCCAAACAGACTGGATCCCAAAAATCCAGTATATGCAGAGGAAACCAGTCCCAGTGTCATTGTCAATGGCTTCTCGGAAAGACTGCAGGCCAGCCACATTCAGAAAATCCGGCCACATTCAGAGAATCTGGTTGGATCACATGCTCGTTCAGTCACGGTCCATCTGGCCTTGGTAAACTCTCATTAGATCCGACCCCTTGTATCAGTGGGTGATAGTATCCCTCGCAGTCCTTCGTCATTTTCTTCCTTCCATTTGGATCTTGGGGGGCTCAGTTCCGTGCTCCAACGCGGGCCTCCATCTGTATCGTCATCCAACGCCAGATGAGGGATCTATGGTGATAAGCAAAATATTCATCAGTATGGTCACGGGCCAAGGCCGGTTCAGGCACCCCCTCCTCTGTCCAGAGAACAATCTGGGGATCTCTCCTTGGACCTGGGATCCCATATATAATCAAGTTTCCTGTAAACTCTAATATGACTCCCTTAGTTGAAATATATTCTTCCCTGATCCCACATTCATCCTTCCTCCCTTCCCCCCATCCCGGTCAACCGAGCTTTCTCCATTCCTCCCCTACTCCCTTCTCTCTAACCCTCTCCCCTTCCATCAACCCTCCCACCCCCCCCATGATCTCCAGAATATACAAAGAACTCAAGAAACTAGACACTAAAACTCTAATTAACCCAATTAAAAAATGGGGTACTGATCTGAACAGAGAATTCACAACAGATGAACTTCGAATGGCCAGAAGACACTTAAGGTCATGCTCAACCTCCTTAGCGATCAGGGAAATGCAAATCAAAACCACTTTGAGATACCATCTTACACCTGTCAGAATAGCTAAAGTTAAAAACACCAATGATAACCTATGCTGGAGGGGATGTGGAATGAGGGGAACACTCATCCATTGTTGGTGGGAATGCAAACTTGTGCAGCCACTTTGGAAATCAGTGTGGAGGTTTCTCAGGAAACTGGGAGTCAACCTCCCTCAGGACCCAGCAATTCCTCTCTTGGGAATATACCCTAGAGATGCCCAAACATACTACAAAAGCGTTTGTTCAACTATGTTCATAGCAGCACTATTTGTAATAGCCAGAACCTGGAAACAGCCTAGGTGACCCTCAATAGAAGAATGGTTAAAAAAGGTGTGGAACATATACACATTAGAGTTTTACTCAGCGGTAAAAAATAATGACATCTTGAATTTTGCATGCAAATGGATGGACATAGAAAACGCTTTACTGAGTGAGGTAAGCCAGACCCAAAAAGAGGAACACGGTATGTATTCACTCATAAGTGGATTCTAACCATAATTAAAGGTCTTTGAGCCTATTATTCGTGATCCTAGAGAAGCTAAATAAGAAGACGAACCTGATGAAGATTATTTACCTATCCGCCAGGAGGTAGGAAATAGTCAAGAGTCCCAGGTAACAATATATGAGCTTTGTTTTAGGTTGGTAAAAACTGTTTCCTGCTGTGTTTCTAGAGGTAAAATTTTAAGATGTTTCAAGCTATGAATTTAGAAGTTAGTCTACTTAATTATGAGTATTGACTGATACTCAGAGTACAATGTATATCTTACAGAGGTTCACCTTACTGCATGTGTGCCTGTTTGTCTCTCTGTCTGTCTGACTCTCTCTTTCCCTCTCTGTGTGTGAGTGTGCGTAAGCATTCTCACGTGTATAGAGGTAGCACTATATGTGCATGTGTGTGTAAGAGATTAGAGGAAAATCTTAGGTGCTTGTCTCTCAGGAACCTCATATACTGTGTATCTTATTTATTTATTTATTTATAAAACTATCTTTTCTCATTTTACGTACCAATCCCAGTTTTCTCTCCTTCCCCTTCTCTGGCTCTCTAAAACTTCTACCTACCCACCCCCTATCCATTTCTCAGAGAGGGTAAGTCTTCCCATGCGGAGTCAATAAAATCTGGCACATCACTTTGAGGCAGGACAAAGCCCCCCCACCCTCCAGTTATATCGAGGCTCAACAAGGTATCACTTCAAAGAGAATGAGCTCCAAAACGTCAGTTCAAGCACTGGGGATAAATCCTGGTCCCACTGCCAGTGGACCCACAGACTGTCCCAGCTACACAACGGTCAACCACATTCAGAAGTCCTAGTTTGGATCTATGCAGGCTCCCCCGCTGTCAGTCCAGAGTCACTGAGCTCCTACTAGCTCAGCTGTCTATACTGTGTATCTTATGTTGAGAAAAGATATCTCACTGGCTTGTGAGCTTGCCAATTAGGTCAGATCGGCAGGACAGTAAGCCTCGGGGATCTATTTTACTCCACTGCCTGTTTTTATTTAATCTAAATATACAAATGACATAGTGTACTTTTTGTGTTGTGATTCTTGGCATTGAACTCATGTCCTTATTTTTGTAAATCAAGTATTCAAATGATTGAGCCATCTCCCTATCCTCAATTTTTGGGACATTATGATTCTTAAAGTGTTAGGTATTAAAGGTAAAAGAGATATTGAAGTATTTCTTAAGTTTTGATTGGCCCAAACCAGCTGTAGTAAATGGCCAAGGTTTGGATTGGGGAGAATAGTATTTGTTCATTCTTATTAATCCCAGTCATTCAAACAGGGGTAGCTCTTGTTAATCCTCTACCGGGGATACCAGGAAGGCTGTGCAGCTGAATAGAGAGGCCCACAAATTATTTTCCACCCATAACCTGTAAGCTTTACAATTGCACTTTTTGCTTGAGAATTGGTTTATTTTTTTCTTGTCAGTATTTTTAATACACAGATTAAAAACTAAAATCTCTTTTTCTGTGTCTGGGGTATCTGAGAAATGTACAGGCAGAGTGAGGAAGTCAGGCTCCGAAGAAGGAATAAGGGTTGGGAAGGTAGATCACTGGAAAATATTACTTATTGCTCAAGTGTGGGGACATGAGTTCAAATCCCAAGTACCCACACAAAAGCCCAACAATGTCTAAGTCCAGGGCTGTGGGGTCTGAGACAAGATGGTCATTGGGCTTGTTGGCCACTAGCTAGGTTCCAAATTTACTGAGAGACCTTGTCTCAAAATAACAAGGTTGAGAGTAAGAAAGAGAAAACCTGGCATCTTGTTCTAGCCTTTGCATGACCTCATGGAAACCGATATCTGCACACACATGTGCTCTTACATCACCCTGACACACTCACATACACAAATACATACATTCTCAAATAGTTTATTAAAAATTAAAAATGAAATAAGGAATTAAAGCCACCAATAAGTTCCACTGAGGCATTAGCAAGGGTATGTAATTTGGAGGCTAACATTGCCTTAGATGCTAGGTGTTTGCAGGTAAGAGAACAAAATCACATAAAATATGGTTTCCTTTGCTTTCTCTCTTTTTTATGCTCTAGGGAAAGTTCTGCATATTTGTTCATCTGTAGATCCTTCACCAGTATCTGCTGATGACTTTGTAATGCTGGGCAGCAGGCTTACCATTCTAGAGAAAAGTGAAGTATATTGCTGGTGGAGAAGAAAGACAAGATAGAACTATCTTTTAGCTTAACATATAATGAAAGTGACATTTACATCCTTCTTCTATATCTTCTGTAATCTTCCATTTTCATTCAATCATAATATAGAAGAATTCCAAGAAGAAAAAAATTCTACATTTAAAATCAGCATAACAAAGCTGATGCAATGAATTGATCTTTGAAAGAGGGATGTTAGGTGTGATACAATCTGGAAAATCAATCTAGATTCTGTACAACAGGAAGGTGATCTTGAAGCTGGGCTGTGCCATAATCCAGATGAGACAAACAATATTTTTTCATTGTAGTGAATATATCTTTTCATTTACTCTTCAAAACAAGGCCTGATATTTACACATGCTTTCCCTAATATTTAATATCTTACTTGTAGATAAAATAAAGCTAAATTTATCCCACTTAATAATCCAGAATTCATTTATTGTGTATACTCAGGTAGGACAGTCAGTGTCTTATGCACCTGGTATCTCTCTTTCCTTCCCAGCACTAACTGAGCTCAACCCTGCTGAGTTTCTGAGATGAGAGAGATTGGACTCATTCAGGGTGGTGTGGCTGCAGACCCTAGCTTCACTCCCAAACTCTTTCTCATCCTGTCTCTAACTTCTGATTTGGTTTCACTTCCAACTCTCTTGTTTCACACCATGATGTGCGAAAATATCAGAAAGAAGTAAGTTAGCTTTAAAAATAATTTGAAAACATTGCTATTTGTTATGTTTTAGTTAGAAGTATTAGAAGACTCCTTAAAATATTATAGTTGATTAAAATTCAATCCAATTAAATTTTCAAAGATGGTTCAGAAAAATCTGTAGACGTAACTATTTACTTTGGGGAGTTTTACTTCCTGCTAGAATTTTCATCTTAACTCTTAATGATCCAATTTACTGAAAAGAGAAAGCAAACATTACAACAAAGAAGTAAACAGTAAGTCCACTGATGATAGATGAATATGAGCTAAATTATATATTATCAGCCTTTTAAAGTATAACGTCAATGTGGCCTTTTATTTTCATTTACTATTAATGAAATGAGAAACCATGTACAACATGGTTAATGGACTAGTACACACACTAATTACTTATTCTACAATAAGCACCTGAAGATACATAGAAAACTAGACAGGGAAGGAAGGGAGAAAGAGAGGGTGGAAAGTATGGAGGGAAGAGAAGAGTGAGAAAGGGGGAAGGGTGAAAGGGGAGGAGGGAGGAAATGAAAAAAAACAGGATGATGAACATGAGGAGAATTCAAAGGGAATTAAAACCAGATAAGGACTTTGACACCTAGTGTGATATCTGACTGTGTCCCATAATTTGGAACCCTTAAACTTAATTAGTTCTATAGAGTCACAGAGTACTGCTTCATCTATTAACCTAAGTTCAGGAGGAAGCAATGTCTGGCTGTACTTGAGGATCCTGATATTTCGAATTCCCAGAAAACATGGCTGGAAAATGTATATCACACAAGAACCTCAAATCCACCCTCACTTCTCCCTATACTTATAAAGTTGAAGTTTTCTCTACCAACATGACACAAAGACATTGCGAGAGTCAATTTCGACAATGAATTGGGCACCGTTCTGAAATCTTACATCATTCTTATAAAGCTACCAGAATATCATGTGAAAACAGAAAGGTAAATAGTTTGAGAATCAGATTCAAGCATCCTCTACAGTGGTATCTTCACAGAGAAAGTGATGCAGAGAAGAGGAATCCCTGAGGATAAAATTAGAAGTCTAAGGAACTCAAGGACCCTAATGGAGTTTTTCCAACATATGGAAAAAATAGAGCCACACCTTACCTCTACAGATAAGAAAGGTATCTTAGGTAAATCTGGGGTAATGATGCCAATGACTGACCTTTATAAGCATGAGGACCTGAGGTCAATCCCTATAACCTACATAAAAAAGTAGGTGTGGTGGCACACTTGTGACCCTAGCTTTGGGGATGTGAGACAAGCTGATTCTGGGGGCTTTATGACCAGCCAGCCCAGTTGAATAAGTAAGTTTGTGACAGATAAGCAGGACAGTGACTCTGTTTCAAAGCAAGTGAATAATGGCCCTGAGGATGAGGCCCCAGGTTGAATTCTGTTTTCCAGATGAATACATGTGCATGTGCATATGCACACACCCCTATACAGACACTCATACACACGCACACATATGCACACACCCCTATACAAACACACATACACACGCACACATGGACAGACACATATGCACACACAGACAGAATACTGTAGTGGGAATTCTAATTGGTTTTAATAATAAAAACCTGGAGTCAGATATTAGGGAGTGAAAACTGAAAGATCAAAGAAGGCAGAGTAAGCCAGTCATTTTTCTGACTTTTATGAAATCCTCAGAACCAAGGGGGCAAGATGCTGCTTCTATGAATCCTTAGATTGAATGACATCTCTACAAAACTTCAGACTGAATACAGTGAGCTCCTCTCTCTTATTGCCTTATATTCCTCTCTCTGCCTAGCCATATCTCTTCCTGTCCCCACTCCCATAGTGTTGGGATTAAAGACCCGTGACTCCTAAGTACTGGGATTAAAGGTGTGAGCCACCACTACCTGGCTCTGCTTCTTTTTGATACTGGATCAGTTTAGTGTAGCCCAGGGAGGCCACCATGATATCAAAGAGGTCTGTCTGCCTCTGTCTCCTGAGTGCTAAGATTAAAGGTGTATACCATCACTGCCTGGCATCTTTGGGTAACCAATGGCTCACTTCATATTCGGATTTATTTGTTATAGCACAAACAAGATATCACCACATTTCCTTTTGTCTAAATTAAAAAGGTTATAATTAATATAAGAAAAACTATGTACAATAAGTATAGTACCTATAATAATATATATATATACAGACAATAAATATATCAAAATGTCTAGTTCATTTGCATTTGATAAAGCCAGAGAAAATACTCAATTATCTATCCCAAGTTAGTGAGTCCAAAGTCTTGTACCTAATTCACTTTCTAGTCTAACTTGCAATGTCACAAGTCTATCTTTTAATGTCTCTCAACCTTATACACTTTATACTGTTTCAGTGAATTTCTTTTCTGAATCTGGCAACAAGGAAAAGTATAGCTATAAAGTCTTCAACTCCATCAGAGACCCAAGAAGGAAATACTATTAACTGAGTAAGCAGGAAGTACAAGCAAGCAATTTCCAAAAAAAGTTAGAAATGACAGAAACAGATGGCTGTGTAGACAGTTATCCAAGGTTCCTCTGCAACGTTTTGGCATTCATATTCAGTCTGAAGGCTTAGAATATTCAGACATTTTATGGAGCAGGATTTTTGAAGGACTACCCCATCTTGTCGGGTCAAAGACTTGGAAATCACTCTCTTTTGTGTCCTGATTGTCCGATTTGGATGACATACTGTCAGCAGTTGAAGCAAGGGCCTTTCTTGCCAAGTGGCTACTTTTGCCACACAGAAAATAAACTCCACACGGACTTTCTTTGATGCTCATCCTCTTTTCTAAAGTGGATTGCTGCTGCCAGGAGCAGACATGTCTCATTGTCATAAAAAAGAACCTATGTTTTGTTTCCTTTGGTTTTTGGCGATAGGACTTCTCTGTAACTTTGGAGCCTGTCTAGGTCTTGTAGACAAGCTTGGCCTTGAATTCACAGAGATCCATCTGCTTTTGCCTCCCAAGTGCTAGGATTAAAGGAATGCATCACCACTGCCCATATGAACCTATGTTGTTAAAACATTTTAAATGCAATATTTAGTATATCTCTGAAGTGCTTGAAGATGACCTGTCTACCTAAAATATTTTTCTGACCTTGAAAACATACTAATTTGACTATAAGTTCAATTGTAATAGGTGACTAATTACTAACCTGTATTTTGTTATTATTCTAAATGGTTAGTAATACTAACTTTTAAGGACTAGAAATTTGCATTATGTTGTTAAATGAGGTACAATACCTAGAGCAAGGTTAGAAATGTATGTACAGTATGTTCTAACAAAAATAACCTTAAGTTTGTATCAATGTACAAAAATCCATATCAATGTAAAATATTAAAGATTATTACTTTTTGGTTTAAAAAGGAGATTCAATAAATCACCGTTTAATTCTATTTCTATTTCTCACCTTTTTCTTTTCAGAGTAGATTCAATGATCTACCTTTTATCCTATCATATCTGTATCCCTGCGGTTTTCCTTTCAAAACAAGAACCCTGAATCTAATATCAGTTGTTTAGCTTCTTTGCTGATCATTACCAATAACAACTTGTAACCAATCCTAAACAATGACAAATATCCATAACCCATTAAATGACAAAAAATAAAAATAAAAATAAACACCCACTGCACCTCTTGGAAATATGGGTAGCATTTTCTTAAATTTACTTCCTGCTGTCTGGGGATGATGGCATCTTTAGGGGATCCTGAAAAGAAAAGTTAGGTTAACTGTGAAGTCCTGAGAGAGATAGCTGTATCATTTGTTATCCATCTCTGTGTACTGGAAAAATATAGGACTTGTCTCAAGTCCTGGTTACAGTAGTCTGGGAGGTTGGGTCAACTCAGATCTGTAAATTCCTGAAGACAGCTGTTTTTATTTTCCTGGAAAGACAAAACAAAACCCTGACCCAACCTTAACTTTGGGGAGGTTGCAAAACTAATCCTCATCAATTTTAATTTATGTTTCCTCCTTCAAGTTTTGTTCTCTCTTCTATAGCTGTTCTATCATTTGGAGTAGTGTTTGTTTATTTATTTGCTTGTTTATGTTTACAAATAATTCCTCCACAAAGACAAGTAAAAACTGAACTGAGTTTTACATGGCAATCTATGAGAGGCCCATCAAGGCACTTCCTGATGGTAAAGGGTTGCCTTGACTTTTCTGTGTTGATTTACATTTATTAGTCTTCCATTGCCACACCTTCTGCATAATCCAGATAGGAGGGCCCTTCTGTTAGGAATTTGCTTATAAACATTATTTCTAGGAATGCTCATTTATAAGTCCTTTTAGGAGACCTTGTTTATCACAACGGCAACACTTGACTTTTCAAAATTTCTTCAAACCTCTGGAAAACACCTCTCTTATCCAATCATTATCATGGTCATGAGATTCAATATTAATTTTGTCTCAGATTTGTCCCTCCAAGGGTACTGATCTTGCCTTAAAAACATAATTTTATTTTTGCATTGAGAATTAGCATTTTTAAAGGCCAGATATTCAATTATTATTTATCTAGCTTCTGAATTTGGTATCATTCTATTACTGTTGAAGTCAATCTTTGTAAGAAATTAGTGAAGTTTTCTTCTGGGCCCTTTATGACTTTAGTAAAAGACTTCATTTTCTTTTTCACTTCTCCAATTCTGTCCCAGGCATTCAAAGCTGCTGTGTGGCATAAAGTCAGAGTGTGACCATCAGATAGAGACTGTTTTTCTACATTAGCTTAATCTCCTTCTCCAGAAAGTTGGTCTTGGGAGATTTCCATATATCTATCCCTACTTCATTGTTCAATGATCTTAGCCTCACCTATCCACCAAGTCCTCCATTGTCATTGAGGACCAGGATCCAAGTCTGCTGTAACCAAGTCTCTCTAGTCTTAAGGGACAATCCTATTACAAGTTGACCACAAGTTTAATGTCTACTTCACAAAAGGTGAATGCATGTCATATGAGACTATTGTTTCCTTGAATCTCCTTAAATCTAACTTTTCCATAGGATCCAGTGAATACTTTAACAGTCTTATGGATATCTGTCATTTAGCAGTTCATGTAAAGTGACTGGATATATTGAAGATGGTTGTTTGAAAACCTTAGGCTGTTCCTCTCTGACCTTATAATGCAATGCTAAAAACTGGTTCTCCTTTAAATTTCTCGGTCTGAATATAAATATCTTTCTGATCTTTTTTAAATAAGTTTTACTAAAGCCTTTATCATTGACACTCATATTAACCAACTTTGTTAGAGATAAATCAAGAATTATCAAGATAATTAACATTATCAATTATCAAACATTTTCAATGTCATATAAGTTGATTACTTTTTCATTTAACTGATTTAATTGTTTCAAGTTTCAATCACTGTTAGAGACCTAACTCTCTCCAACATAATTGTGTTTCTCACTTTTTTGTCATGGGAAAATCTCTCTCTCTCTCTCTCTCTCTCTCTCTCTCTCTCTCTCTCAAACTTACTGATCCCTTCAGAATTTTGAGTTGTCTCATCGAATCTGCTGAGGATGATGATGAAGATGTGAAACTGACTGATTCTGCATAAAATAGTAGAAGCTTGAGTGGCTTCAAAGCAGCTACCTAGGTTGGCAGCAGCCTGAGAAGCAGGGCCAGGAAAAGCCCACTAGGAGAGAAGAAAGGAAAAACTAGCCGGCAGGGTGGTAACTCTAGCCGAGTGTAGCTCCGACCTATGCCACTGTCAGCAAAGCCACAGGCAGGTGGCTTTTCATGTATTTGTGCCCTAAAAATTGGATTGAGAATATCATAACCATTTTATAATAAAAATACTTATGTGCTCTATGATACAGTGAAAGGATAAGAAATCATAAAGCAATTAAAACACAGTATGATAAAGTACTCGGGCAGAAACACATGCAAGTGATATGGAAATTTAAAATGTAAGCATTCAAACTTAAAAATTCTTTCATAGATGAATTAAACATTAGAGAACAATAATAAATTTATACAAGTTTGAAGAAATTTCTCTGAATCAACCCTAACTTGCATTTTTCCTTCCCAATAAATCTTTATAGTAAAGTTTGTTATGCGATGTGACATTTTCATCAGAGTGGAGACAACCATAACAAGTTTCACTAGCGCTGGGGTGGAACACCTGGAACACATTCCCTGGGGAAGCTTAGTCTTAGCAGAGCAGAGCTGCTATACTTCAGGGGACCTGAACAGTGCTTCTCCAGAGCAGAGTAGAGCTGTAGTAACCAGGAAAACCTCCCCTGCCATTGCAGAGTTCTTACACTCGAATTGGGGAAACCTAGCTCTCCAGCAACTCTGTAAGTTGTGACACTCACAGTGATTTTGTGGTATTCCTTGGTTCTGACTGCCAGGATATTTTCCATCTGGGCCACAAAGCTAACATGAACAGTTCCTAGTAACCAGTTCTCTACATTTTGTGTCTATGAATTTTACTATTTAAGGAACAGAACCAACTTGCTACTGGTACCGATGCATGCACTCCTGATGTTGACTGGCTGGCATGGCATTACACTGAGGATTTTCTCGTCAGTACTAACTGGCATATGGATCTGAATAATTCTTTCTATGTAGCATCTCTGATTCAAAGTGATACTAGTTTCACAAAATGAATTTGAATGTGCTGATGACCTTATGAATTTTTGGAAGACTTTGAAAAGGACTACTATTAGTTATTTTGAAAGATGGATGTTATGTTTGTATGTCTCTGTGTGGGTTTATGAATGTGTGTGCAGTGCCTGTGGAGTACAGCAGAGGGAGCAAATCCCCAGAGCTGGACTTTCAGGTGGATGTGAACCATTTGACCCAGATGCTGAGAAATGAACTCAGGTCCTCCACAAGAGCTACGTGTGCTCTTAACTATTGACAGTAAAATAAAACTCAGTGTTAGCACCCCGGCAAGAATGATTCACGGGGTGTATTTGCAGTCATATACAGAATATTGCAAGAAGGGAGATCCAGTGAAAACAGGAAATTAGCCAAAGACATTTAGGAGAACAAATGTAAGAATTAATGTTTATGAAAAGCAAATGAAACTCCTAAAGTTTATTCTATACATACAACAAAACTTAAAAACAATCCCAGGGAAGGGCAGGAGCTCATATTTACAACTTCTGTATAACCAGCCATCCATCACTGGGATTTCAAGTTGTTGGAAAATTCTGACTGGCATTCTAATTAAACTTTCAACACATAGAGACAAGTGTACAAAGAGGCAGAATAGAGATAACATTTTAACCTTATAATATAAACTTTATAAACACAAAGGGAAAATAAATAGAGGGAAGTATTTCCACTGAGAAAAAAATTGCCCTTCACAGTATTATCCTTGCACGCATGGGCAAGTTAGAGAGGAAAGTTCTGTAGGGGATCAGGAATCTAGAGAAAATTGTAAGTTTGCTGTTTGACCCCTCGTTGAGCAGCTCAACGTTGATCAGCTTGCAGTATTTGCCTGTAGAAACTCCTATATAGCTAAGCTTTTCCCAGAAAAAGGAAAATAAAGTCTGAGTAGTTCTCAGCTTTGAGGGCACCAGGGTGATCCTCGCAGGGACTAAAAGTTCGTCTCTGTGCATCAGCTCCTCTCCTCACATGCAGGGGTAAGAACAATCAGTAGAGGGGCTCTAGAAACGGACAGCCCCTCTGATATAAACAACAAAATTTACAGTTGGTGTTGCAAAAACTGACAACATAATGCTCTAATATTAATGATGTAAGTATCTTTGTACACAGGGTAGGATATTTCCCGTATCAAGTATGAACATGCAACCAATAGAAGCAATTATTTGGTCATGCTGGGTAGACTATCAACTCTCATAGCTAATGATGCTAGTAGTACAACCTCCTAATTATATTGTTCTCGATAACGTTTATGTTGTTGGCCTGTTTGATCTGTGTCTTGTCTAGAATCAACTCCTTACGTGTCTTCAGGACTGCTTTACAAATTCCTCGTACTCTTCAAAGTTCCAGTTTACATGAAAGTTCCAAGAAGCCCATCCTGACATATGTACACTTAGAAAGCTTTGGTTGTATTACTGTCAGTGATATTCTGTGAAAACTAAACTAAAACTAAACTGTTGATTTATTTGAATCAGAAATCAACTTAAAAACTCACCTCTGTGAAAGTCTGTAAGGACCTTTCCAGGAGGAAGTAATTGAGCAGAAAACCATCTTTCTCAGAGTTGGCAAAACTATCTTATAGAGGTCCATATAAGGAGAGGGCCAAGGAAGAAGCCTGCTGCTTGTCTGCCTCTGTTTCCTACTGGTGAGTGAGTCTACACTCTTGTTGCTGCTCCATCCTTTGCTAACATCAGATTGGGACTGCTGTTATGTATACTGTACAGCTACCAAATGCTGAACCTCTCTAGCACGCAGATAGCCATTGTTGGAGCATTCACTCTTGATCATTAAAACCAATTTAATAAATTTCAATTTAATATATATGCATGTATATATAATATTGTATGTATTATATGCATACTTTAAACTTAGAATGTCAAAACTTGTAAAATAGGAATTTCATGCAGTGAGGAAAACTGTGTAAGGGAGGAAGCATTTTAAACATACAACCACTAATAATTTCATTACTGGGTAAAATGAAAGCTCATTTGACGAGGATTATAGAAAACTACTCAGCTAAGCAGGAAATATTATTTACAACTATAATATTTAACTCGTTTTGACAAGGTTTCATGTAGCTATGTGTGGCCTAGAATTTACTGTGGAGTTAAGGATGTACTTGAGCTTCTGATTTGCCTAACTCTACATCCTGATGGCGGGGATGAAGGCCTCGCCCCATTATGCTTGGCTTATGCAAAACTGAAGATCAAGCACAGGACTTCATGCACGCAGAGCAAACATTCTGCCAACTGAGCTACATACTCAGTGTGTATATTTAAATGTCCATAGATCAATACTAATATGGCCTATGGATGAAATTGACCTGTCTGCATGGAATGCAGTTTTGGCTGAACTCAACTTTAGGGCACCAGAAACACTGGAAAGACATTTTCAAAGAGTTGGCAAAAGACGTTTTGTTTTCAATTTTATATCATAATGAATTCTTGTTCAAAGTGAAATTATTTTATAGTATTTGAAGAAGGTTTGCCAGTTATATTGCTTAATAATTTGTACTTTAACAGTTCTAGAAAGGAATTGGTCTAAGATAAGAGAAAAATAATGTAAGAAAAACACAATACATTTGTTTTGAGAAAATAAACACATCCATAAAACGGTATATGCAATATTTTTAATGAAAATGATTTCAAGGTGTGCGTTTATACGTATATTACAATATCAGCTTGAAGCATCTAAATGTACACAGTATGGTGCTTTCAGCTTCAGAGATGTTATCGGTCTGGAATGATTTAGAGATTCACCATCCTGACTCAAGTTTGATTTTAGTAAAATAGAGACTTTTTATAAAATAACTGGCCAGAACCAGACCAGAGAGCATTATCTAGGTAAGGTGCTGGATACAGTCAGTACAAGGATTATAAAGGGAAAACCCACAAAGTAATAATTTGGGAGAGGGGCTGGTTAAATTAGTTTATATCCTGTCTCAATGATAGCAAGACTTAATTTTGTAAGAGACTTCTAGCAGGTACCTCATCCATCCAAGCAAACAAACATTCCATACAAGACTAAAATTTAGCCATTAGCCTGTTTAATCTTGCAGCCTTGCAGGAATCGCTGAGGCAGTGAAACGTTTTACAACAATCAGCAGTATTTAAGACTAGCCGAGCACGAGAGAGGCAGAAGTTGGCAGAGTTCCGCGAGTTCAAGGCTGTGTAACAGCCCTGGCTATACTGGAACTTGCTCTGTAGACCAGGATGGCCTCATACTCACAGAGGTCCATCTTAAAGGTGTGTACCATCAAGCCAGCACAGGGACAATTTTCAATCAACCACCACAATGCCCAGGCCCCAGCAACCATTAACCACCAACAGCAGCTCAGGGAGGGATGGGGCATTCCTTGTCCATGATGCAATGTCGAGGGCCTATCTTCTGCAGATAACCACAGCTGCAGTGAGATCACGAGGGCAGTGACTAGGTCATATCCAGAATACACCTCTTTCCTGCACATGCATGTATTCTTTTCTCTTGCATTCTTTCTGCTCCCTCTTGGAGATGTTTTCTAAGCCTTAAAGGGAGTAAGATATCTCACTCATTTAGGGTTGGGCCTCCACCACATCTTATTCTCAGCACTTGGTCCAGTTACAGTTTCTGCATTAAGCACTGCCTTTGCAGAAAGGGGCTTCTCTGAGGTAGGCAGGGTGCAGAACTAACGTTACTCAGTACAGTGGAAATGGTCTTCTCCTGATGCTCGCTGACCTCCTGCATTCCTTTTTCTTGGGACAGCCCTACTGTAGCACTGGCCTTCTTATTTATTCACCAGATGGGGCGTGCTCTTCTTACCCATCTGTAGGAGTTTCTTGTATTTTGACTCTAAGGACCCTTCATTTGTCAATATTAACTGCAAATATTGACTTTTAGTTTTTCATGTGCCCTTTATTTTAATATTCCTACAGAAAGAAACTCTCCAAACGTTTATAGAAATATATCTGTTCATTTTTTTTTCTTTTGCAGTTTGTAGCATTGCCTCAAAGTGACTTTTAGGTGGCCCCTTCTTTTATTTAGAAGTCAAAGTTTTCTTAGAATGAGAGAAGTTGAATTTTAATATCTCTGATATTATTATCTCAATATCTCTGTTCCCCAATAATGCCTCTTTGCTTTTCATTATAGCACACTATGTGAAAGCTGAGCTTGCAGGTTTCCATGTGGCCTGGGATTTTAACTTTTTAAATACATCTTTTATACCCTGCTAGGGCTAGGAAGACATTTGTCAATATCTAGAACAAACAGACCACAATGTAAAATAAACTGCAGTGTCTTTGGGTTGTGAGGCTTGCGGGAAGAAGTTAGTCTCAATTAGTGTTCTCCAAAAGTCAGGAAGGTAACTAAGCCAGGGAAGGGGAAGTGCATCTTCCGGGACCAAATAGGATATCCAGTTTCAGGTTTTCTGATCAAAGGACAAGGAAATACGAAAACAGCACATTATTTTAATCTACTTGCTTAATTTTAATTACTGGTGTATGTCCCCGTGCTTGTGTGGCACGTATGTGATGGCTGAGTAACTAGGTATTCCTGTGGGATCTATAACAGTGGGAGTGAGGGCTGTCTCTGACTCTTTTTCTTTTAGTCCTTATTCTATTTTCATTTTTAAATTTCATCTTTTTTACTTTACATTCATCCAAGTCCATCTCTCCCATCCTCCCCCTCATTGATTTATAGGACTTACATGCAAAATTGCCCATCCTATCAAAAGCAATCTACAGATTCAACACAAATCTCCATCATAATTCCAATAAGATTCTTCACAGACCTTGAAAGAGAAATATACAATTTCATATAGAAAACCAAAAAAATGCAGGATAGGTAAAACAATGCTTTAAAGTAAAAGAATATTCAGAGATATAATCGTCCCTGATTTCAAACTGTACTACAGAGCTATAGTAATAAAAATCATGTAGTCTTTGCATGTATTACAGCTCTGGAGAAAAAGGTATTCTGATTTTCATAAGTCAGGCTATACCTACAGTCGTGAGGAGAAATGTACCCCAATTGTTGGGCAGTCAGGCTATACTGGAAGCTGTGTTCTGGTGGGGGATGGTTTTCCCTCAGGATGTAGCAATCCTGCTCCTCTCTGAGATAAAGCCCTTGTAGCTGAGCTCTACTCCATTCCACTAAGAGAGAACCTCTGTAAGATGTCCACTGTTGCTCTGTTTTGTTCCTCTAAGAGAGGCAAAGGAAGGTCTTCACCTAAAACTCATTCAAGAGATTTATTTGGGAGGGAGAAACCCAAGAGAGTGGCTGGCTCTGCCAGGGTGGAGACGGGCAGCTGCCAAGTGAACAGGCACAGGGCTTACAAAGGGATGCTCAGGTGCAGAGTATTGCAGGGAGAAGAGTTTTAGAGAGGGAATTGGTCAGATTTCAATCCTCTGACCTTGCACAAGCTCAGAAATTGTTTAGATTTTGTGTTCAGGGATTGGTTTGTTTTCATGCTCTGGGATTGGGTGGTTTCTGCTTGGAAAGTGGTTGGTTTCATGCTCAGTTGGTCAGAGGCAGAATGTGTTTCTTTGGCTCTGGCTTCAGGGCCAAAGCACATTTCTTTAACTTTTTAACATTTTGGCTTTAGTTTCAGGGCCAGGGTATGTTTTTTCATTAGCTCTGATTCTAGGGCCAAAGTATATTTCTTTGGCAGTGGTTTCAGGGTCACAGTGTGGTTCTTTGGTTCTTGTCTCAATGCTTAAGTGTGTTTATTTCACTGGCTCTGATTTCAGGGTCAGGGTGGGTTTATTTGGCTGGTATTTTTGCCCTAAGTATTATCATAAAACCAGACATTGGTTAATGGAATTGAATCAAGGACCTATACATAAATTTACACATCTGTGGAACCTGATTTTTCATAAAGATGAAGAAAGAAATTGAAGAAGATACCAGAAGATGGAAAGATATCTCAAGCCCATGGGTCAGTAGGGTTATCATAGTAAAAAAAAAATAACCATCTTACAAAAAAGCAATCTATAGATTCAATGCAATCCCCATTAAAAAAATTCCAACACAATTCTTTACAGACCTTGGAAGAATAATACTCAACTCCATACGGATAAACAAAAAAATTCAGGATAGCTAAAACAATCCAGTACAATAAAAGAACTTCCAGAGGTATCACCACCCCTTATTTTAAGATTTACTACAGAGCTACAGTAATAAAAATCATATAGTTTTGTAACAGAAACAGACATGTGGATCAGTGGAATAGAATTGAAGATCCAGATGTAAAACCACACACCCATGAACACCTGATTTATGACAAAGAAGACAAAATTATATAGCAGATAAAAGAAAGTATCTTCGGCAAATGATGCTGGTCTAATTGGAGGTTGGCACATAGAAGAATATTTAATTGATTCATATTTAATACCCTGCAGAAAACTCAAGTCTAAGTGGATTATTAAAGACCTCAACATAAATCCAAATACACTGAACCTGATAGAAGAGAAAGTGAGAAATAATCTCAAACTCATTGACACAGGAGAAAACTTCCTGAGCAGAACTCAAATAGCACAGACACTAAAACTGACAATTAATAAATGGAACCTCATGAAATTCAAAAGTTTCTGTAAGACACAGAACAAAACAGCAACTAAGAGAAGAAAATATCTTTACAAATCTGATATCTTACAGAGTGCTGGTTTCCAAAATACATAAAGAACTCAAGAAACATGATATCAAAAAACAATTCAATTTCAAAATGGGGTGCAAAACTAAACACAGAAGAATCTCAAATGAACAAGAAACACTTATGGAGAAGTTCAACATTCTTAGCCATCAGGAAAAATGCAAATCAAAACAACTCTGAGATACCATCTTACACTTGTCAGAATAGCTAAAGTCATAATTCAAATTACAGCTCATGCTGGTGAGGATATGGAGCAAGGGGAGCACTCCTCCACTGATGGTGGGAGTGCAAACTTGTACAGCCACCTTGGAAGTCAGTAGGGTGGTTCCCCAGAAAACTGGGAATCAATCTACCACAGGACCCAGCAATACTGGTCTTGAACATATACCCAAAGAATGCTCAATCATACCAAAAGTACACTTTCTCAACTATATTCATAGCAACTTTATTTGTAATAGTTAGAACTTGGAAACAACCCAGGTGTCCCTCTACAGAGTAATGCATAAAGAAAATGTGGTACATTTACATAATGGAGTATAACTCAACTGTTGAAAACAAGGACACCAGGAAATTGGAAGGCAAATGGGTGGAACTAGAAAAAAAAATCACCCCAAGTGAGATAACCCAGACTGACAAAGGCAAGCTTTGTGTGTACTTACTCATAAACGGATGTTAGCTGTAAAATTAAGGATAACTATGTGATGCGGGAGAATTGTCTGTAATCTGTCAATCATATTTTAAATAAATGCTGATTGGCCAGGCAGAAAGTATAGGTGGGAAAACTAGACAGGAAGTAGAGGTAATGCAATGAGAACAGGAGAATTCTGGGAAGCAGGAAGCTCCCTCCACCATTCCTGCACAGACCACAGAGAAGCAAGATGTAGCCTACATCGCTGGAAAAGGTACTGAGTCACATGGCTTACACAGACAAGAATTATGGGTTACTGTAAGATTTAAGAATTAGTTAACAAGAAGCCAGAGCTAATAGGCCAATCAGTTTATAATCTTATGGAGTCCTGTGTGTGATTTTCTTTGGGGCTTGCCGGCTGTGGGGTACTGGGCTGGGCAGATACCCCAACAAGCCAGCTTTCTTGTTACAAATGGTGCCCAGGGCAAAACTAGCCAGGTGGCCAGGAGCTGGGCGGGACGAAAAGCAGCCCACTGCTCCTTCTACAACTATGCTACAATCTACAGACCTAGAGAGATTATGCAATAAAGAGAGTTCATTGGAATGGGGGGACTCCCAGATATCCTTGAGAATGGGAAATAGAAGAGACATCTCTGACTCTTTCACCTGCTTTGGAGACTCTTTTCCTTCTACTGGCTAACTTCATCCAGCTTTGATGTAAAGGTATGTGCCTGGCTTTATTATAGCATATTATGCCATGTTTGGTTAATGTCTGTGGGAAGCAAGTTTTTTCTTAGAGGAGACAGACTAGAAGGTGGATCTGTAGAGAGGGTAGGTGGGATAGAGACTAGGAGGGGGTGAGGAAGGGGAAACTGTGGTCAAGATGTAGCATATGAGAGAATAAAATAATAAAATTAAAAGAGAAAAGTATTAATAATAAGTTTAGATTTGTCACTCCAATAAATAAACTAATTAAAACACCTAATTTAGGGTGGGAAGATGGCTCAGTACGGGTTCTTACGGTCAAGACTGATGACTTCAGTTTCTCTCCTGAAACCCATGCTGCAGGAGAACTCGGACTCTTATAACTTGTCCTCATCCTCTGACCTCCATAAGTGTCCACCTACACTCACAAAGACTTTCATAAGAACACACAATAAATAAAAAAATAATTAAAATATAAAATAGAAATCTTAAGAAACACCTGCAATGGTTTTGTGTTAAATTTTTTCTCCTTTAACTACATGAAAAGAAATCTTGCATTTACATATTTGAAACAGGCTCACCTCAAACTCACATCTGCCTCCCCTGCTCTGGGAACACAGTGAGCTCTGAAAAGAAATCATTAGAACGTTCTAGTATATTTTCCTTGTTTGTATCAATCATCCTTTGTTCGGTAGAACTGGATGGTGCTCTTCATGGAGAATCTATATTTTTGCATTGTTGCTTTCAATAAGTGATTTCTGTATCATTGTAGCTACTAGTTACTGCTTCCTTATATCTATATATATCTAAGTACCAAATAAAATCATTGAGTACTAGGTTGTAACCTTGGTCTACTGTTATTTCAAGTCTAGTCTGACTTAACCCTTTTCAGAGGCTATAAATAAAAACCTAACTCAGGCAATTTACCAGTTTAATTCTCATCAAAACAAACAGACAGATGCAGGTAGGGAAATATACAATGAGAAGAAGACTTGAGGGTCCTGAACCTTGGTACAGGTGTCACTGAGCTGAACCACAGGAAAGGCTGTCTTAGTGTGTTAGTTCTGACTGTCCTTCACTATCAAGAACAGCCAACGACACTGACCTTCCAGATGCCCAGAGTTCCGATGAGGACCACCGTCAGAACAGGTGTGTATGTTGTAATGTGATGGCATGTGTAACCAGACAGCTGGAGTGCAGAGTGAGGGAAGGGATGAGGGCTGCAATGAAGATGCCATGTGCCATGTGGTCTCACCAGAGCTTGTTGCCACCCAAGGTATATTTTGCATTGCTTCCATAGCCACCAGGCAATCGTGAAGGTCCCTGATATAAACCAAGGGATAAAAGAAACATGTGAGGCTTGGAAATATGTAATAGTTTAATATAGGGACAGAATATGGAAAGGGCAGAGGTGATAGTTCAGTTGGTAAAGTGACTACTGTACAAACTCGATTGAGGACCCAAAACAACCCCAGAACCCATGGCAAAACAATCAGGTGTGGTGATATGCCATTGAAATCCCAGTACTGGGGTGGGGGGCTAGAGACAAGTAGGCCGCTGGTGCTAATGGGACAGCTAGCCTAGCCAATTTGGTGACCTTCAGGTCAGTGACACATATTTTATCAAAAAAAGAACAAACCCAAGGTGGAGACTGTCTGTTGAACATTTGATAGATAGTGACTTGTGGCCTCCACATGCATATGCAGACAAATGTCCACATACCTTTACACATTTGAACATATGAATACATGAAGGCCTTAGCTGTTTGTTTACAGATGGTTACTATGGTGGTTAATATAGATGGCTAGCAACAGTATCTAAACCTCTTAGGAGATAATCCTCTGGGCATGCCTGCTAGAGAGTTTTTAGATTAGACTTAATGACGTAAAAAGACCCACCCTAAATGTGGGCATAACCTTTCTGTGAGTTGGGTGGGGTGCCTAAAATAAGAATGAGAAATCAGACTGAGCATCCATCTCTCTCCACTTCTTGCCCGTGGGTGCAGTGTGATCATGTGACCAGATGTCTCAGGCTCCTGCCATCCTCCTTCCCCACGATGGTAGACTGTATTGTAAAATTCCAAGACAAAATTAGCTCTTTCTCTTTAAGTGGCTTTTGTCACAAAAGTGCACAAAGTAACAAAGGCAGTTGGTAAATCAGTCCTGGGTCGCGTGCAAATCCAATCACGTAAGAATGGTAAGATCATTGATTATAACTGAGTTGAAAACATTTGCTGAGAGACTGGGACAGCTTTCACATGTCTCTCACATGTCTTTACTCTCCCTCTTCTGGAAGCCTCATGTCAGGAATGTGAGGAACCCTAGTGGGACACCACATAGGGTGCAGCTACTGCAAAGCAGGCCCCTTGCCCCGCCCTGCCCAGCCAGCTCAGTTGGGCCCAGCCCTTCTTTTTTTTGTGCTGGTAACTGCACACAAGCAGGCTGTTCAGGTGTCTGCACTTTCCTAGAGAGATGTCAAGTGTCTTCAGCACACATTTGTCTGAAGTCTCACCTTTAGAGAAACATACATCTCTTCACTGGCTGTCTCCAAAATTGTACATGACCAACATCTCCACCTAGGGTAATGATAGGGTACAAAGATCCTGTAGTGGGTTTAGGGTTCTGGGACGGAGGGGCTCACTTTTCACTTTGATGAATGCTACTCAGTGTGTTACTCTGGTAATGACACCTGAGGAAGGAGCACAGTAGTCTCTGTCCTTTGCATTGCTGGCCACAGACACCATGACCACTGAGAACTCTAGGCTGGCAGTGCCCAGGGGAGGCATGAAGGGTAACTGGAGGATTAGAGGATTCTGGTATCTCTGACCATCAGGCGATGATCACATAAGTCAAATACTTGCTCTTCTCTTACAGGGGGACTTCACATATGGACGCTGGAGAGTTCCCCTGCCCACCATTCCTCAGCATTAGGGAAATATGATGGTGATGGAGCCATCACAGGGTAAGGCCTAAGTCATTTTTTGGTGCCATTATCAGAGTTGTGAGGACCAGAAATGGAGCATTGGCAGACCTAATAAACCAGGCTTCATAAACACAGGTCAATTAAACAAACAATAGAAAAAGACAGAGAAAGGAGACTTATTCAATGTGTTCACATTGAAAAGACAAAGAGTTCTGCTAAACTCCTAAGTTCATCATTAATGCCCTGACATGAGGGTTCATTTGAAATAGAAGAAGACAAGCATTATGAATAACTAAGCAATCCAGGTCAGTCCAGGACAGGGTGTGATCCCTCCTGCATCATTGTCTCAGCTCCAGCAACTCTTACGATTTATCAGAACCATGTGCAATTTCTTTCTAGGAAACAAATTCTCCTTGACATTGGCAGAAGGTTTCATTCCTACCCCTCTCCTCATGTGAAAGTTTTGGGGAAATTCCAGATCTTAGAGTCTGTTTGATAGTCAAAGAGAGGGGCACAAATGTCTCTTTACAATAGCTTCAATTGGATGGGTGGCTCAGTGGGTAACACGTTTGCCACTGAGTTTGGCTTCTCCAAAATACTCAAAACAGCCTGACAGAGTTGCACACACATCTGCGGTCCCAACATTCCTGTTGAGTGATGGGTGGCAGAGAAATGAGAATGCCCAGAAGCTCACAGGCCAAAGAGCCTGGAGTATGCAATGAAAAACAAAAGACTATTCCAAGCAAGGCAAAAGGTGAGAGCTGACATCCAAGTTTGTCCTCTGACCTCCATGCTCACGATTATTTTACTCACACAGAGGAACATGCATACATACACACGTCACACACACACACACACACACACACACACACACACACACACACACACACTTAAAAACACATAGAATATCTTCATTCCTCCCAGGATGGTTTGAGTACCTTGCATACTTTCTTCTGAGAAGACCAAAGACACTTAAAAAATTATTCTTTGTTTTTCTTTCTGCTCATCCTTTCTCAGCCATTCGTTATCTATCCTGGATTGACACATTATTCCGTGGTAAGAGATCATTCAAAGCACTTCCATCAGTTTCTCTAAGCCTTTGGAGGCGAACATATGACCCCATTTGTTGATGGCTGTCTTTTGAATGCAGGCCTTAATTTTCAACTACAGCACAAAGGGAAAAATGTCTTTCCACATCTTATTACAGTAACTGTGATTACTACCAGCAGGAAAGGTAGTTCCTTTGTTCACTTCAGACCAGCAGCCTTCTGTGCTCCTCCTTCACAGCCATCATAAAATGTATACTTTCTGGATGACCACATATTGGGGAATAAATACTGTAACTTCCTCCTACATAGGCATCCAATAGGGCCTCCTTTGCAATCATTTTATATTTTTAAAAATAGTCCCATCGTTTCTTCAAGATCTTGTTTTCTGTTTCAGAAAGAGTTATTGGTCTTCTTCATGGTGAGAAAAATAGCATTCCAAGTACATAATAAAACTTGTTTCCCAGTGTTGAGGGAGACCAAAGGAGGCATTGAAGTCGAATGCACAACTTTGCTGTGCCTTGTGAACAGTTCTGGTTAGAGTCCGTTTCTCAATATTTTCTATGTACTTCTCACTGCAAAATTGCATCTTTCAGAGGAAGGCAGAAACAATTAACCCAGGGAATAACTCCATCTTCAAAAAGAGTATTATTTTTGCGTCTCTATGTCTACATGTATGTGTGAGTGTGGGCAGCTGTGAAGGCCGGAAGGGAACCTTGTTGAGGACACGAATTTGGTTCTCAGTGCCTTATCAAGCAGCTTGCAGCTACGTATAAATCCAACTCCTGGGGATTTGATGCTCTCTTCTGGCCTCTGTGGGCACTTGCACATAAGTGTGCTTGTGTGTGTATGTGAGTGTGTATGTATGCACACTCATGCACACACACACACACATACACATACACAACCAACAAATAATCTATAAAAGAGAAACTTGTGTTCCTCCCTTCAGCTAGAAGACAGTTGAGAAAATACACTTCAAGGAATTGGGGTTTCTCCAGTAGACTCGTGAGAGGAAAAATACTGAATCCTAGAACCAGCTGGAACAGGAACTTGTCTCTGAAAATCTTTGCAGGGAAAACAGTAGCCCTAACTTTGATGGGTTGGACCACAGCTTGACCAGGACTGCTTAGTTATTCATATCACTTGCCATCCTTTTTAACATGAACAGCATTGCACTGCTCTGAAGATGGGCTTGGATCTGTTTGTATCTTTTGTTGATGTGTAATATTGAATGCATCCCCTTTCTTATAAGCCCCCTTTATTATTCAGTCTCTAGTTGGTCTTTTGAGAACGGGTGGCCAAGTCTAGCCTGTTAAGCCTGCCAGAACTGGATCCTGATCATGAATACCTCCAGTAACACTTGAAATTTTTCAGAATCCCACAAATAAAACTACAGCAAAATAAAATTGTAGAAGCACTGTGGGGGATTGCGCTTTGCTAAAGATAAGTTTCTATAGCACGACTTGGGTCTTTGAACTTTCCGCCTGGCAAATCCTCACAGCATTCCAGCTTTGTTCATACTTTGCCCCTCGTTTCAAAACTTTTTGCAGTTCCTCAACTGGGTTGATACCTCAGTAGACTTTTCCTCATCTGTGCTGGAATTTTTGACTAGCTCAGTCTTGTGTGCGTAACTACAGCTGCTATGAGTTGATTGTGCAACAATGATGCCATGTCAGAACACAGCATTTTATGACTCCTCCCGTCCTCTGCCTCACATCCCTCCCGGCCTCTCTTCATGTTCACTGAGCCTTGGGGACACAGGTGTGGGTTGGTGTAGATGTCCCATCTATGCTTGAGCACTCAGCATCATGTGTTCTTAGCACTTTGGACAGTTGAGTCTGTACTGTTTGCTAACTTCTCATTCTCTTCTTCCCACAGGTGTCTCAGTTTGTCTCCAAGAGCAATTCCACTTTACTCAGCTTACCTTCTGTATTGAATTCCTTAAAATAATTTTTAGGGGTAGCAATTTTTTTTTGATTTTGCAGGTAAAGCTTTTTTGTTTGTTCTCACTGAAAGAAAGAAGATCTGGTTGCCAGGATTCTCCTTCTGCAGTGGACTGTAACAAATGTCAAATAATCCCTTCTTGTTTCATTCTAATATCTAGAACAAGGATCTACTCAACAGGAAGCACAGCAATTCTAAAATTTGCCACTTGTTTCAGTTGTGTGCAGAGACACATGTTAACTGGCATGGTTTTTCTAATTTGTTCTACATGTTTAGCATCTGTATGTCCTGATGCCTCAAGCATGTGCCCAGATGTGGTGTGGGAGAATTATCTGTATTCTGTCAATCATGTATTTTAATAAAACGCTGATTGGCCAGGCAGGAAGTATAGGCGGGAAAACCAGACAAGAAGTAGAGGTGATGCAATGAGAACAGGAGAATTCTGGGAAGCAGGAAGGTTCCTCTGCGACTCCTGCGCAGACCACCGAAGAGGCAGGATGTAAACTGACCAGCTGAGAAAGGTACTGAGCCGTGTGGCTAATGTAGATAAGAATAATGGGTTAAGATAAGTCATAAGAACTAATACGTAGCCTGACCTAATGGGTCAATCAGTTTATAATCTTATGGAGATCTCTGTGTGATTGATTTTCTTTGGGACTTGCCGGCTGTGGGGTGCCAGGTGGGACAGATATCCCAACAAGCCGGCCGTCATGTTACATATGGCGCCCACGTGGATAACTGCATCCACAGAAAGCCTGAGAAAGTTTGGGAAAGAATAAAGCATGTTTTCTTGGTAGCAGCAATTCCTCAGGTCTGCTCTGCTTTCTAGAGGCAAGCAAGGCTCTCATCTAAGAGAGGCTTCCTGACTCAGCTTTAGCTGCAAAACCCTGCAGCTCATTAAGAGGTCCTGCCACGAAACACTTAAACGGTGTTGATGAAAAGCTGAACGCATGCTTTTCAGTTTTCAACTGCAGCAGGAAAAAAGCTGCACTGTTTTAAAATGCCGGCTTTCTGGGCCGTCCTGCCAGGGCAAACTCTGACTCTTTCAGGCAGGCAGTCCGACTGAGTGTGGTCTGTGAGCAGAATGTTGCAGCTTGCTTGCTGGCAGGGATCTTGAAACGCCATAGAGTTGTGGCAATAAAAATGTCAGTACCTTGGCCATGAGGCTGGAAAGCTAAGGAATGGGCTAATTCCAGCCGTAAAAGCCACAGTTTTAGTCCTCTCCTTAAAGACTCATGTGGTCAGAAAAAGAGAGTTATACAGTAAAGAGAGATTCAAAGACGAAGAAAACCTCTAAATGGTTTACAGTGTGTTGAAAATATATGCAGGCTAAAAGGTTAAAGTCATTAAAAATAAAAAAGAAAGAAAGGGAGATATAGGGTGTGGTGGTACACACCTTTAATCCCAATGCCTGGGAGGCAGAGGCATATTGACCTCTGTGACTTCAAGGGACAGAGGTAGAGATTGACTCTGTGACTTCAAGGTGTGGTAGCACACACCTTTAATCCCAATGCCTGGGAGACAGAGACAGACAGATCTCTGTGAGTTCAAGGTGTGGTAGCATACACCTTTGAGCCCAGCATTGGGGAGGCAGAGACAGGGGAATCTCTGTGAGTTCAAGGACAGCCTGGTCTACAGAGTTATTCCAGGACAAAGATATACAGAGAACCTGTCTCGAAAAATAAAAGTAAAAATAAAAGAAATAGAGGTTGAAATAAAGCCGCATAAAGATGGAAAATACACAGAGAATCTTGATCCTATATGCTATTATGCTCTCTTTGAATTGTTTGATTGCTGAGGAAGGAGCAACAGCTGCTAAAAGACTTTTGTTTATAAATGCTGCTGAACTAACCCAAGGTAGGTATTTTGAAAATACCTTCGCTTCAAAACTGAAGTCAAAAGGTATGTTACTTTGGAGAAGAGATTTTGCTTTTGTTTCCACAGAAAATGAGAGGCTGTGGATTCATTCTGAGTTAAGAAAAATCAGGTTCCATAAAGGAAGACCACCTGAGAAATCTCCGATAGGAACAGATGGCCCAGATGACAGAGTTCTTCATCCAGAACAGGTTCAAGACTGCTGCCTGAGATGATCAAGACTCCCAGGATACTCCAGTCAGGACTTGATTATAACTCTACATTTTCTTTAGGTCCCCATAAGATCATCAGCGCCCCCAACCAGCAGGAAGTAGCCTGAAATACTATGCCCACATTCCCAACAAATGGACAATGGGTATTTTCCTTTGTTTAAAAAAAAGAGCGAAATAGTGTGGGAGAATTATCTGTATTCTGTCAATCATGTATTTTAATAAAACGCTGATTGGCCAGGCAGGATGTATAGGTGGGAAAACCAGACAGGAAGTAGAGGTGATGCAATGAGAACAGGAGAATTCTGGGAAGCAGGAAGGTTCCTCTGCGACTCCTGCGTAGACCACCGAAGAGGCAGGATGTAAACTGCCCAACTGAGAAAGGTACTGAGCCATGTGGCTAATGTAGATAAGAATAATGGGTTAAAATAAGTCATAAGAACTAATAAGTAGCTTGACCTAATGGGTCAATCAGTTTATAATCTTAGGGCGATCTCTGTGTGATTGATTTTCTTTGGGACTTGCCGGCTGTGGGGTGCCAGGCAGGACAGATATCCCAACAAGCCGGCTGTCATGTTACACAGATGAGCAGCCCACTACTCTGTGCTTGAACCACTCTGATCTTTTGCTCTAGCAACCCTGCAGATTACCACATCTGTTCACAAATACACAGTCTCAGAACAGCCCAAGTGAGATTGAAGAACTGCAGAGATTTCAGACCAACTCACAGGCACAATCTTTGCCTTGAGCCTCGCTGCAGTACACAAAGGTGTAACTTCTAGTTTTGCTTCCTAGTGTTGATTTTATGTGACTTTGGTCTTGAGGTAATTCCTTGGAATTCATCAGAGCTTGGCTGCCTGGTTTGGATGCCAAGAACTTCCTAAGACATCAGTATGGAATAATGCTCTAATTCATGAGTGCAGAGATCCTTGATTGGAACCGTACAGTCTTGGGAATCATACATATGTCTTGGAATAGTAACTGAGCATCTCTAATGTTGGGAGCCACCTGGAGGCACAGGTGGTCCTGCAGTTTGGACGTAGCCACGTGGGGCTGAGCACCCTTGCCTGCACCCTTGCTTGCACATGCTCAGAACAGCAGAATGGCATTAACCAATCAGGACAGCGTTCAAGCCTCTCCACCGTTTAAAAGCAGCTGCCTCGGGGCCCAACGCTCTCTCTCTAAGCTTTCTCTTGTCCCTGCTCTATCTTCCCTTCCCCCAATTTTCCTCAATCAAAGGGCTCCAAATAAAGATGTGACCAGAGAAGGAATTCTCGTTTTTGGTGGCGTTCATTCCTGCTGGTCAGGATGCGCCCCGCACTCTAAGTCTCAGTCTTCCCTTCAGTGACATAGGTTAGGTCTTTTGTATAAATATTTAGCTAGAGAAAAAATTCAATTGATTTTCAGAACATAAGATATGGGGCATCCTTCAATATGTTTTATGTAATCATATTTTTATCACTTTTATTGTTGTATATTTACTATCTTAATGTAGCGCCTCCTAGAACTCCTAAACATTACTCCTTTCTGAAACTTCACCTAGAAATTGGCCTTCTCGAGATTCCTAAGGACTCAACTTAGCTTATAGATATATCTTGCCAATTTCTATGCTAGTGATTTGTGACATTTCCTGTAAGGGTCCATGTTTAGGTTTTTTTTTTCTTATAAAGGTATCAATCACTTTGAAATAAGGTGATTTTGAATCATAATCTAAATAAAATTTTTACTTCATGAATTGTCTCAGGTATTTTTCATTATAGTGTCATGAAATCTCTGAATGCAAGCAACCAGGGAAAGTAAACTATGTGGGGAGATTAGAGATAATTTCTGAGGCATGAAATATGTAGCTCTTCTGCAAAGAATGAGAGTGAGGGGCTTGAGAGATGGTGAGACAGGCACAGACATACCCATGTGTGGCTATGAAGGAAGAAAAGGGAAGAATAATCTGACGAGGGAGTATATGTGAGTGGTGTTGTGTTATACAGCACAGCTGGGATGAGCAGGAGAATGAGTCGAGGGCCCTCATATTCTTGGGAGATTGATAAAGAAACTGTGTGGGTTAGGATATTACAATTCCTTTTCCCAGACTTCAAGTTAAATCACCATTTCTGGACTGCTCCCCAGGTCCACAGTCATGGGTGAAACTCTGAGCACAAATGTCCTTTCACACCGAGAAGACACACATTCTAGACCAGTGGTTCTCAACATTCTTAATGCTATGATCCTTTAATGCCATTCCTGGTGTTGTGTTGTGGTGGCTCTCAAGCATAAAATTATTTCATTGTTCCTTCGTAATTGTAGATGAACTACAATTATGGATCATATATATATATATATATATATATATATATATATATATATATATATATATATATGATACACATTACCCACAGGTTGAAAAATACTGTTATAGATGGGGAAAAGACAGGTAATTAATTGGTTGTTGTAACAGAAACATTGTAATAATTGAGCCTGGGAAGATTTAATACCTACTGTTACTCAAATGAAAAAAAAAAATCAACACTAAAATAATGTGTCGTATGTTTTCATTGATAGACAGGTGTTCTCCAGTCTCTGCATCTGTATAAGCTTAAGGCTTCCTTCTTTGCACACAGTGAGACAGAATGTGCTCTTTGTTCTGGAAGATCAGGATATAGAGTTCCCCACAGTTTGGTGAGCACGTGGGAGCTCACAGTTATGAACTGATCTGCGAGTACCTTCATTTTCCTATGGATTTGATTCTTTCTAGGGCTGCCAAAAATGATCAGCATACAATTGGTTTACTTTAAGCCAAAATATTGTGTGAACTTTATTTTTGGAGGCTACAAGTCTAAAATAAGGGAGTTAGCAGGTCAACATTTCTGAATGCTCTAGGCAAGAACTCAACCTTCCTGTTTCGATATCATTGGTGGCTCCTGACCTTCAGTGGCTTGTGGCAGCATGATCATATGCTGTGACTCCACTCTCATGAGCTTCATTCCTGTGTTTGCCTCCATCCTCTTTGTATAGTACAGCACTTACTAAAAAGGACTCTGAAAGAAGCATATACTTTATGTACATGAGAAGAGGTTTCATGTGGAAGAAGAAAGGCAAACGACCTAATAGAAGGGTCACTTAGCTTTCCCTAAAATTCAGGCTTTATCTTAGGATATTTAATTACTTAGTTTGCATTCACTAAAGCATATTTTGTTTAAAACAATGCCCCAATGTTGTCTGACACATTGCATGCCAATTTAAAAAAATAAAACAAATAATAATAAATGAATAGACCAATATAACAAAAATAAAAACATTTTTATAAAATTAAGATCACAAATGGTCTTAAATTTATAGTTTAAATGTAATTGAAAAATGAAAAAAAATACACTCACGATTCCTAAAACATCTTCATGCTAAAACCATGTTATTCTAGGTAACAGATTTGGGGAACACTGATGTCAACAGTCCTCAATAGAGAGGTTTTTAAGAAAAATTTATCTAACACATTAAAAGCAAGAATTTTATAAGTTTAAAATCGCTAAATCTCAGAGGCTGAAGAGATGTCTCAGAAGTTAAGAGCTCTGAATATTCTTTCAGAGGACTTATGTTCAATTCCTAGCATCCACATGACAACTCCAGTTCAGGGGATCTGGTGCCCTGTTCCTGGCCTCTGTGTGCACACACATGGTGTATGTACATACATCATATGTTCAAGTAAAACATTCAAACACATAAAATGATAAAAGACTTTTAAAATTATTAAAATTTAAAGAAATTAAATTTAATTAAATTTAAAAATTAAATTTAAAGCTGTTTCAGTCAGTGACTTCGCAGAGAAAAGTCAGATAAGAAATCTGAACATATATATATAGATAGATAGATAGATAGATAGATACATATATCTATATATACATATATGCATATATATATATATATATATATATATATATATATATAGAGAGAGAGAGAGAGAGAGAGAGAGTAGGCTAGTCAAGGAGAGATGCCACTTAGCCACTGAAGGAGAAAGATGCCAGATTTACTGGTAAGCCACAGCCTCATAGTGATGCATAGATGAATAGAAATGAGTTAATTTAAGATGTAAAAGCGAGAAATAAATGTGCCTAAACCATTAGCCAAACTGTGTTGTAATTGATATAGTTTCTGTGTGATTATTCAGGTCTGAGCATCTGGGAATCAAAAGCACAGTCTCTGTCTACATTCACAGTCACTGTATCTATAAAATTAGATGACAATTCTTAGTCAACAATCATCCCAACTGAATAACTACCATGCAAAAACTCGGTGCTTTGTAGTTGATCAGTAGATGCATTTTTTTGATATTAGTATAATTTTCTTTACCATATCATTATCATAATAACAGCAATAAATAAATTATTTATATCAGTTATGTGGTAAACACATACATTTTCTTAAACATATGTAAAACCTTCATTTTGTTGTGAATGTTGCTCATGCAAGTAATTTGCAGTATGCATGCAAGCATAACTGTTTTCTTTTCTAGAAGGCTGTGTGTGATAAATGACACCCAAAGGCATATGAAATGTGCTGTGGATCCTTTTGAGATGGTATAACTAATTCTGGAAGGATTTGACTGGCAGTTCTCCAGGAGTCTATTCGAAGATTCCTGAGTTAGACTAAACTAATAACAAGGTAAGGGAAGATGCAGCACTGGGATGGAACTAATTGGCTCCACAGTTAGGGCTCTTTACTTCCACAGTGTCTGCCCCTAAAATTAAAACTTGCCCTGGGAAATGAGTTTAGCCTTTGTAGAGAACACAGGTTCAATAAAATGACAATTTTGTGAGATTAATCATATCAGAAATAAGAGAATTCTACCTTCCAGACCAAGTAGCCACTTCCAGGAAGCATAACTGACAATCTGCACTCAGGAGACTCTGTTTGCTGACCCACTCAGTCCTTATTTGAGAACTGAACTGTGGAAAACATATTTGATTTTTCAAAGGTTTAATTGAAGACATTTCATCCATCCTGAAAATATTTTTAACCATAGAAATTGAAAAACAGTATAATACTCAATATCAACACAAGCAAAACATGCCTTGATTTCTCCTTAATTAAATACTATGAAGCCATAATTTATGATTCCAAATAACGTCATAAAATGAAAAAGTGGAAAAATTATTTTAATCCCTAATAATGTGGATCTTAGATTGAATTTTGCCAGAAGGAGGTTCTGAAGAAGGACTTGTGTGGTTGGCTACATGAGCAGGAATCATGAGGTTGGGACCAAGTCTCAGTGAGTAAGAATAGTCAAGAAGTCTACTGTGAAGAAGGATTGTTGCTATGAGCATGGTCAATTATACAACAAGCATTCCCAGGGAACTATGACTCCCCCTATTTGCCCACTGTGCTCCAGAAGCAAAGTCAAGCAACCGGGTTACAGAAAAGGGGATCTAATCACTAAGTTGAGCTGACACTATTTTAAAGTGGAAAATGAGAAATTTTCAAATTACAGAAATACAGAGAATCCATGAAGGGCTACAAAGCTCAATGAATGGCAGAGATAAAGTGAAACAGCAATGGAATGGAGTATGCCTTCAAATACAGGTTGGTGTCATGGAGTTACAGGGATTTCTTTCTTCTTTGTCGATTTTATTGATAAATTTAAATATTATATGTTTATATGAAACTATAATTTTGAATATTTCTGATAAAATATACTTAAAATGAATTTACATATGTGTATATGTGGGTATGTGTATATGCTTGTATGTATGTATGTATGTATGTATATGGGGCTGGTGAGATGCCTCAGTGGTGAATAGACATTACTATTCTTTCAGAGAATCAGTGTTGAGTTCCCAACATCCATATCAGGTGAGTGGCATTTTGCTGTAACTCCAGCTCCAGGGATCTGATGCCTTCTTTGGATTCCAGGGCCCCTTAAACATGTGTGCACATTCACATAGTTAGAAACATAAAGAGAAACAGATATTTTTAGAAGATTATGTATACAGAGTGTTTGATGAGGTTCTGACAAATTGTATTTATATATACAGAGATGCTATGATATAGAAATATAAGTACATATAATACATACATGCACAGAGAATATGATTAGTGTAGATCAAAGTGCTTAGCATCTCTATTACATTAAGTATTATTGAGATGAAGGATAAACATGAGAATAACTCCCCAAAACCTAGAAACTGGGATTAGAAAAATGGCTCAGTAAAGAAAGCAAGTCCTCTTTTGTTCCACAGCAATCACATTTTTCAAAAAACTAAGTGGGTACTGAAGCTTGTTAGCCAGCCTACATGCCTATTTTGCAAGCTGCAGACCAGTTTACCTGTCTCAAAAACAAGGTAAACAGATAATATCTAAAGAATAACAACTGAGTCTGGCCTCTGGCATCTACATGCATGTGTATACAAACCTACACACATATGTGTATCTGCACAGACATGAACATGCACACATGCATGTCCACAGACAAGCGAACTTGGAACCCGATCCTATATTTTCAGCTGTCCTGTTGATGAGATTTGTCAGTTGCTGGGAGAAGAGGAGAGAGGAGGCCTCAGAACTCTGCAATGCTGTGTTCTCTTCTCTGAGGGCAACTGTACTTTCAGGAGAGACTGACAGTGGTGCATCAGGGTCGTTAACACTCTGTCTAACATCAGAAAGCACTTCCTTCCACTCTGCCTCTAGCATCCATTGATTCTGGGCATACCTGGGTGGTCTTGGACTGCTGTAAGCCCCTACTCAGTCTCTGAGACCCACCAAGCCTCACTTTGTCTCCATTGCCCACACCACACTGGGCCCAAAGGAAGGAACTCCTCTAGGCTTGACTTTCTCAAAGAGCTGAAGACAAGATCAAAGTTCTGGAACCAGCAAAGGCGAGAGACCCTCCAGGTACATGTTTTTCCCTTTTATTTGCTGAACTCATGTAGTTTTTATTTTTCCAGTTTTTCTTTTTGTGAAACTCTTTGTTCCACCAATGTTTCCAAAATTAATTTTGACCTTCTGGCAAGTTTTTAATTTCACATGCCCCAGTAGATTTTCTTTGTTCGACAACTTATTTTATACATTCATTATTCCTTTTAGAAAATAGCATTATCTTGCCCAATGTAAGTATCCACTCCATGCCTAATTACAGTGACACTGGTCACTGAGGCTAGAGTTTGAAAAGAGGAAGTAGCAGTGGTCTCTGCAGGGACATGGCTTTGGAATGACCCTGTGATTATTACTGGATTATTACTAGATTACTAAGGATGGGAGTTTACACAGAAAGCAGTTTTGCCTGCTTTGAATACTTGGAATGTCATCTATGTGACCCGAGTCTCATTTCCAAGTGTGCATATAATGAAGCAACAGCAACTTTGAGTGTATCATGAAAACTGAGGACAATTTTTCTAGAGTCAAGGCAAGGTGTTGACTAGAATAAATATAACAGATAGTTACTATAAGGGATCTTGAGGTTATCTCCTTAAATTGTGTAAAAATTTAAATTCATACATGTTCATAAACATGCACGATCTCTATCAATAGGAAAGTTCCAGAAAGGAACCAGGTATAATAGCACACTTCTATAATTCGAGCACTGAGGAGGCTGGGACTGGAAGATTCCTGGGAAATTGAGACCACCTTAGGTTGCCTAGCCAAACAGCTGGGGAGGTGACTTTTCCAGAAGATTAACTTTGGTTCCTTAAACCCATTTCGGGTGGCTCACAACAACCTGTATCTCCATCTCCAGGTGATCTTATGGCATTTTCTGGCCTCCACAGATACACAAACTGACAAGCACAAACAGTCATAGATGCACAGACATACACACTCACAATGCACATACACACACACACACACACACACAGAGGCACATATACCTGCCTACCTGTGCCTGCATGCACAGGTTAAAAAAAATAAAATTTTCGACAAAAGGGAGAGAAAAGAAAAGAAAGGAAAGAAAACAAAAGAAAAAATAAATAGTGGGTTCCAGATAATGATCATGCAGGTCTACATAATGAGACATTATTCTTCCCCCAACAAAGAAAAAAAAATCAAAGAAAAACTGGTTTATGCTCTTGGATTGGTGCTGTCTTCAAGTCAATCTATAGCAAGGAGTGACTGATGACTGGTTGGTCAAGGTGATGAGAAAAAGTGATGTTGAAGGATCTTTCTTAAATGTGAGACCCATATCATTCTCTCCGAGGCTCAGACACCACTGTGCAAGAAGAGACAAAGAATATAAAAGCCAGATGATAGAGAAGAAGGCTGTAAAAGCTATCTTCTTGGAATTATGTGATTGTGCCACTCATGAACGCAATAGCAAGGATTGTCTGCATAGCATCTGTAGAAGACTGAGTCCCTAAATACTCAGCTGTAGCTGGGGAAAGGGTCATGGGGCCCTGCCCGACCCAGGAGAACAAATGGCAGTGGAGGCTGCTGGAGAAGTCATTGCCTTCGGAGACACAGCCACTGGCCAGTTCCTTACATTCCACTTGAAAGTGCTACAACCATGGCCACTCAAGTGGCCCTGGTCACACCTGCTAGGTCACAAATAAACAACAAAAAATCACAAATATGGCATGGGGTGGAAGAGACATGGTAAAGGGGAAAGTAGATAGACAGATGAATGTTACCAGACCGGTTTCTATAGATGTACAGAATTGTCAAAGAATAAATTAACTATATAATTCAAGAAAGGAAGGGAAGAAGAACAAGGGGAAGAGAAGGGAGGGATGGAGCGACAAGAGGAAAGAAAAAGATTAGTTCTTGAATGGAAGAAAAGATGATGTTTCTCACCTGCAGGGGAAACCACAGACCTTCCTTTGATGGACTTCACTGTGCCATGGAGGAACAAGCCAACTGTCATTACTAACAAGCCCACGCATGTTCTCGGGTGTTAAAGTCAGACTTTTTCTCCTGAGAGCTGCTCTAGTCACATGCCAAACTTTTCCCTACACAGCTAATTGCGTATTTTCTTCCCTCAGTTAAGACCTCTCATAATACCTGACTTTCCCTCTCTGCACATCTGATGCCTTTCTACTTTTCCTCTTCCCACTCCCACTATCACAGGCTCCTAGAGGTTGCTTCTTACTCCATCACCACACACAGGGCCCCTGGGCACTCGTTATGTAGGATCTCCATTATATTGCTCTGTCATAATCATTTGCATCTGAAAACGTTCATCATTTATCTCTTGACTTTTTTTTCTTTATTCCATCTGGTATTAAATTTCCGCCACAGTAGTCGTGTTGCTGACTTTTTCTGCTGGATTGCAGTTTCTAGTAGACACTCACAGACTATTAGTGTTCATTTATATTAAATTCATGAGAACTTTGTTGATTGAATAGATGAAACCACTCTCATTTAAATAAAGAAACAATTTTTCTCTTATAGAAGTTACATAAAGGGTGGCTTCCACATGTGATAATTTTGGTTTGGTCTGGAATTTAGAGAAGAAATGATTACATAAAAAAGATAGACGATGAATGCATTTTAATTGGGAATCAGTGTACGAGTCAAGACAGAAGAGGTGGCCCCACAGGGTCAGAGTCATTGCCTGTGACTGTCTAATGTAAGTACAGCCCAAATGAGTCCTGACCTCCTTTCAACCTTTCTTTCACCAGCTGTGTGTTTTAATACTTGGGCCAAGAGCAATCTTTGACTTCTGCCTTTCTCTTTAATATGCCTGGGACCTCAAGAAACCCACTACTATACCTTAACGGAATTTGAAGCTGAAAACTCTTCAGAAACTCCGAGGAGTCATAGTCACTCTGAGACAATGACTGGCATTTGGCACCAGGCTTGCTGCTCTTGCCCTAGCTGTAATCTTCTCTCAATTTATAGCAGGACTTAGCTTCCATTTATCACACTCTCCATATTGGTTTCCTGTTTGCCATGGACTCAGAGCACAGACCAGGCCCACAGACGTGGTCAGAGTTGCTGTGGCTCCCGTTTCCTTCCTATCCTTTATCTGTCTCGCTCCGCCCCTCCACACTGATCTCACCCTACCCACTGCCATGTGGGAGACGCACAAGTTGTGTCTCTCCTCAACCTGGGACTTATTTTGTTCTCTCAAAAACCTTTCTAGCAAATCTTCATCTCTGAAGTCTAATTTACTTGCAACTTGTTAAGGACACAAGATTGAATTCTCTTCCTTATCTCATTTTGGTTCTAATGTCCCTTCCTCTGTTGACTATCTGTTCTTTGTTAATCTTACAAAAAGTCTTTAAGACACTGTGTATTGAACTTATTTAACTACCTTTATATTGATTGATAGCTTTCTATGCCTAGAATGTCACCTGCATGAGATAGAGGTAGGACAATTGTCTATAATGTTCCCTAATAAAACGGCTCTCTAATGATGTTTGTTTAATAGATAAATAGATAAATGAATGAGAGGTGACATTAACTATAATTACCCCATAACTCAGAGGGACAAATATAGAAAGAAAAAGACTCAGCCAGAAAGGTACCCTGAGTGTAGCTGGAGACTTTTTGCTGTCCTACCTGGTCCCACTAGACTGGTTTCTCTCCAGTCCACAAGTTCCCACAACCATTTCTAAATAATCATTCAGAGACTTGATATTAATTATAAACTATTCAACCTATTAGCTCAGAATTATTATTAATATCTCTTATAAGTAAATTAACACAGTTCTATTAGTTTATTTCACCATGAAGCTTGTGGCTTGTTACTTCACATCTTGCTTCTCCCTGACTCTACCTTCTTTTTCCCCATCTCTCTGATTGGATTTCCCATTTAGAAATATTCTGTTCTGACATAGGTGAAACAGCGTCTTTATTAACCAATGAGAGTAAAACATAATCACAGCATACAGAAGGGCATCCCACATTGGGGCAGAAACTCAGTTGGTCAAGTGTTTGATGTACAAGCATAAGGACTAAAGTTTGATTTCCAGAACTTCCATGAAAAAGTTGCGTGCAACAGCAAAATCCCAGTCCCAGGGAAGCAGAGGTCCGAAGAAGCCTGAAGTTTTATGGCCAAGCAATGCAGCTGAATCATCAAGCTCTAGGTAAACATGAAAGACCCTATCTCAGTAAAACAAAGTGAACTTCCTGAAGAGAAGGACATCTTAGTCTGACCGAGGCCATCAACCTCTGCTGCCTCATCTCACTTTTCCCACATCACGTATTTGGCTGGTGATGTTCCTTGTTTATCTATCACCTGATTACAAACAGATTCACCTAGTTTCAACTGTTCTCTTGGCTCTTGTCTTCATTAAGAAATGAATTCAACCAAAATACATAGACAATTAAAGCAGATTGTTGAGAAAAGCTAACATTCCAAAAGAGAGATAGCAGTGGGTCACCTCAAGGCAAGCAACCAACTGTGATTTTTAAAGAAGTGTTCATAAGTTTTAAAGAATATTTATGAGACAGGTATCAGATTCACTGGACAAGTGACCCCTTTACCCTCCCCAATTAATGGTGAACCAGACTTTCTTTTCTTTCCATGATGTTATAAAGAAGCCCACAATCACAAGGGGTTGCCAAACCACAATGTGGGTGCCTTAACCACTTCAGGTCTTTTGAGGATGTGAACCTATGGTCCATGTGTACACGTGGGAGAATATTCTGGTGTTTTTACTTCATATCTGATAGAGCAGTAACAACCTAGTTGCAACTTTAAGATTTTTTATTCACGAAGGTCATTCTTGCCATCAGGAGACAGAGCTGCCTAAAAACAGCTATAGTTTTCTTGGTCACCTCTTATCTAATTTTTTATTTACCCACTATCAACTTCATTCCTAGTCTTGCCTCAGTGAATGATTGCCTGTCCTGTTCATATTTGTTAACTAACCTGTAGAAGATGTTTGGTGTCTAAATTTAGATTATGACTAATTATACATCCTCCAACATTTATGCCCTCTGGTCCACCTCCTGTGTTCATCTGCAGACAAGTTATCTGAAGTGTCCTGCAGAGAGTGAAGTGGTGTAAAGTAAAACACCCTGTCTGTTGGCTCTCCCAGTTCCTCTGCCTGTTTGAACTTTTCCAATATCGTTCTGGGTCCTGCCCAATATATTCATCCATGCCTGAGGGGAAGAGTGTGGTTTAAGAAAAAAATAGACAAGATACAACAGATAGAGTTAAGATGACATCCACTGAATACTGAGATTCACCTTGTATTTATTTCTCATAGTCTTTACATATCCCAATCCAAAGAGGAGGGTGAAGGCAAAAGGCTTCTTTACTAAGATGAAAAGACCAAACAAGTATTTACCTTCTCAATACCCAAAGCATCAAGTAAACACACCCTAGGTTAACACATCCTGTTAGTAGCCACACCTTAGGTCAAACTTCCTGTCATATAACCTTGAAGGGACAAGAATAGGTCTGAACTCTCTGACCTATGTAAAGTGGAATGAACCCACTTCTGTGGACTCCCACAGTCTCATTTATTTCTCATTAGAGAAGTGTGCTTTTTTGCCTATCTGGTGCATGCGGGTCTCTCATAAAAAGCATTCTTTCCATTGCAACAGCTCCTGCCTTACCTGTTACAGCTATTAACTTTTCCAATTAAGTCTTTGCTTATCTAAATCAGGATTTATTTTAATTTGATAGCCTCAGTTTGAGATTTTTTAACTCAACTTGAGATTTCCTAGACTAATACAGCATATATATATATATATATATATATATATATATATATATATATATACCCAGATAAGATAGGAGACCCACAGGAAAGCAAAATAATGTACATACCAATGTCCAATTTAATGAACCAGTGAATTATTAGGGTTACTTACAGTGGTATTGGTCAGGAGTTACTGACAAAAGCAGGGATGACTCAAAGGCAGTTACATTACTAGAGCTCTCTGCAAGACTTAGGGGCAGCTTCACAGGTCTAAGACTTTCCTGTCAACTGCTCTTCTGGTCAGTCTCCTTCCCAGAAAGTGTTTATTGCTTCCATAACCTTGGGGAGGAAATGGGGGGGCATGGAAGGTGGGGGTGGGAGAGAATAGGAGGGTGGGGATATCTAGTGAATCTGCAAGTTCTGTTTTCCCCAGGCAGTGAAAGTTTATTTCCTGAGTTCTGTGAGTGCCAGCCCATTTCCTGGAGGCCATGTTTCAACTCAGAGGCATCAGTATTATCTCCTTAAGAAAAAGCAAATAGAAGTTAAACTGTCCATCTGAAGTAGATGCTATCTTTCTGTGGGGGAAACCTATAAAGGGCTTGGCCAAAATGACCCATAAAGAAACTCAGGAAATGAACATTCTCTGGAGTTCCTGGTTATGTCAGCCTATGACAACCTGATTACTCAAGTCAATTAGTGCTGGTGTTTTGTTGCTGACAGAGAAAGTCACCAACCTCCCTGGTACTTACATCTGATGGGTTGGGACTAGCAAAGCTGTGTTCAGACAAGTCCAGATGAGAGTAATGAGAAATCTGACTTATTTGGCAATTATCCAAAGGATGCTGTGGAAATGAAGACAGATAATGGATTTCAGTGGTTTGTTGAATACCTAAAGCACAAGACACAGAAATTAAGCAAATATCTTTCAGGTCCCATGTCTTTTCCAGGATGATAGTGAATGGGGGAGTGTGGTCGGTCATATCACAGAGGACAGTACTATAGTTGCTAAGTATTATGCCCAAAGTTCAGATCCCTAAACATCACCGTATTAGAAGCAAAAGCAAAGAATCTTCATTGTGAGTTAACTTGAATCTGCCATCCATTCAAGCAGCAACAACAGTGACAACAGCAGTAGCAACAGCAGCAGCAAAAGCAAGAGAAGTAGCAGCAACAGGAACAGCACAAGGGAGCCCCCTAGCAATAAAAAAGAGAGGGTTTATATAGGGAAAGTGGCTTGGGTGTTGTAGGATTCCACTCTGTATGCTGTGAATACCATTGGTTATTGAAGTTGTTTTGGCCTAAGGCAGGGCAGAACAATGCTAGGCAGTAAAACTAAACTGAATGCTGGGAGAAAGTAGGCAGAGTGGTGTGAGGGGGTGCTATGTCTTCCTGCCAAAGGAGAAAGACACCCATAGGAGCCTGCAGGTAGGCCATGACCTCATGACCATGCTCAGATTGATGGAGATGGGTTAGTTTAAAATATAAGAGCTAGCTAGAAATATGCCTAAGTAATTGGTCAAGCAATGTTTTAATTAATATAGTTTCTGTGTGATTTTCAAGTCTAGATGGCCAGGAACAAATGAGCAGCAGCTGCTTACACTTGGGGTTGACTGCCCCCTACAAGGGGGTTTCTAGGCCTGAGGGCAATTCTCAACTGCCTGTAACTGCCTGAGGGGAATTCCAAGTCTCTAGGGGCTCAGTGATTGTTACATTTTCCCTGATCAGGGAATTGCTTGTTTTGTGTCAGGGCAGAGAGGGCTGTGATTCAAGGGCCAAAGTGTGTTCCTTTCTTTGGTTCCTTTTACCTTTTTGACTTTTAGACCAGAGCAAATTTCTTTGTTGTGCTTGGATTCTAGGGGCTTAATGCATTCTTTTGGTCCTAGATTACAGGTTCCAGGACTTTTCTCTGGCTCTATGTTCAGGGACGAAGTGTCTCTGTCCCTGTCTCTGATCCCATTTTCAGGCTGTGTTTGTTTCCCTGGCTCTGAACCTAGAGTCAGGTTGTTTGGAGGTAGTGCTAGGACTATGAATTCACTGAATCTGTGCGGGTCTAGACCTCTCACTAGGCAACTCATGCAAGAGGACATGGTAACTCTAAAGAGGTGGCAGGAAGAAGAAGATCAAAATATGAGGGAATTCTTGGTAGTATTTCAAAGGAACATATAGAGAGACAAAGAGAAGCTTTGCAGTGTTGTCTATGAGTGTTTTGTTTTGAGACAGGCTCTCATTTGTCCATGACTGGCCTTGAACTCATTAGTGACTAAGGATGACCCTCTTGCCTCTGCTTCCCAAGGGTTAGAACTGGAGATGTGTATCACCATCCCTGTTTCTATGTGATGATGGGGAAAACCAGGACTTTGCCATCGCTAAGCAAGAACTCTATCTACTCTACCAATGGAGCTACATCCCCAGCTCTAATGTGTCCTGTTATAATGCATGTCTTTAATAATTCTTATTCTTAGAAGCCACTTATTGTTTTTCTGAATATCTGGACAACAAAGAGCTATAGGCACAGAAACAGAGCTGAGATCTCGTTGCAGGAATAGCTTCAGGTTTTTTCTTTAGAGAAGGGTGTTCAGTAATGCCCTTGCTTGACATATTTCTTGACCACCACAAAACAAAAGTGGATTCTTATTGTGTCTTTATAAGGCCAATTTGTAAAAACACAGTGCCACTAAATATCATTTATTTTATATTTAGTCTCAGCCATGATGCAAACTTATATTTGAAATAGTATTGCATAGATATATCATAGGTCACAACAGGCATATCTGAAGAAATACAAAGAAGGTGCATAAAATCTTGAGAGAGAGTAGACTGCATCAACTTCCTAAGAGGGCAGAGTTTTAGTTTCATTTCCTGTTGCTATGGTAAAATACTATAACAAAAGGAACTTAAAGAAGAAAGGTTTATTATAGCGCCCAGTTCCAGGTATCATGACAACATCCTGGGGAGTCAAGACAGCAGAAACGTAAGCTGTCTTTTCATATCCCATTGGTAATTAGGAAATGAAGGGGAGTGAATGCATGTTTGATGCTCAGCACACTTACTCAGTTTTAGACAGCCACAAATCCACTCTCTGAAGAATGACACCACCCAGAGTTAAGGGGTCTTCTCATCCCAATTAACAAAATCAAAGTTGTTCTCTAACATGTAAGCCTAGAGCCCTGACTCCCGGGTGGTTATACATTTTTTTCTGGTTGAAAGCTAATACTAACTATCAAAGGCAAGAGATATAGTGCATCTTTGAAATTTTAAATACAACAACAAAGTACCAATTAATTATAGGCAGTTGCATGAGGAATGGCGATGCTGGAGTGTGGGATTGAGAAGTCCCCATGATTCACAGTTTCAAGGTGCCCCAAAGACTTCCTGCCCTCCCACCTCGTTGAAGAGGAAATTGCATAGTTGCTCTTAGAGTTCTGTGACTATCAGGAGACCACTGGAGTATGAACACATTCTCCATGGTGAAAGCTGAACAGCTGATGCTCAAACTCTTCTCCTTTAAATTCTTGTGAAACGTGAGACTAAGCTTGTGGGAAAGCCTCAGGAGCATGTGCACTCGATTGCCAATAAATTAGCCAGGCTTGGTGGTGTTTGCCTATAATCCCTGCTGGGGAGGCAGAGTCAGGAAAAGGTTGGGGCTTATTGGCCAGTGACTAGACAACATAGCTTAAATGGTTAACTTCAGATTCAGTGAGAGATCCTGTCTCTGAAAAGTGGTAAGTGGTGAAAAATACTTGCTACTCTCGTAGAGGACTTGGGTTTTGTTCTCAGCACCCACATGTAGATTCACTGCCTTCTTATGGCTTTCTTAGACACAAGGCATACACTTGATGCACATACATGCATGTAGACAAAACACTCTTACACGTAAAAATACTTCAAAAATGTAAAGAGTAATAAGTAAAAACACCAATATCAACTTCTGGTCTTCCTACATGCATGCTCATGCTCAGGTGCACACACACACATGCGCGCACGCACACACACACACACACACACACACACACACACACACACACACACAAATTCGAGGAATTTAGACAAATGGGGATTGGTAAAAGCAAGGACAGGCACCAATAAGACAACTGCTTCACTAACCCAGGTTAGTTGGTTAGGTTTCCAAGTGTATGCTGTGTTGGTCTTAAATTCATTTAGAGAGCTTTTGGCTACCCCCAAGGTAGGCATGCTACTACTGCATCCTTAAGGTTATAGTGCTATATGGGTCATTGTAGTTGATAGACATCATAATTGAGTAGGATTGTTGCTTTCTTCTCTCTTTGGGAAGCTTGCATGAAGCCTTTTGGTGCCATGAAAGCTAGTTTTCAGGGAGGAGGTTTTCAGGGCAGATTTAGCAAAGGGGCTTCTGGGCCTGAGTCTGAAACATATGATGTCTTCAGCAACAGAGACTTTCCTTCCACCTCTGGGAGGCAACTAACAACAAAGGCAACAGCCTTTAACATTTTGGGAGTCTCTTGACAACCCTGACAGACATCTCAAAGCAGGGCTTCTGTTGTCTGGTGTTGAGACTTTTGTGAGATGGCTTTGGCCCTTGGAAAGGAGCGTTGTCAGCCCAGATGAAACACATTCATTTAAACTGTATGTGTATGTTTATATACGGACTCATGTCTACTGTAGTTTGTTTTTTTGTGTATTTGCTTCAGGTAGATAGTTAAAAGTATGCTTCCTCATTATTTTACCCTCTACTCTCCTTCTGCGTTTATCTCTCTGTCCCCTTTCTTAATTAGAGATCCATCCTTGAGTTTTCCTCATATTTTTCAACAGATCACTTGTACCTTACTACACTCCTCTTTGCTGTTCCCCTACCCTAACAATGATCCCCTGTTGTGGAATAAGTTATATATACTGTGAAGCTGTGTGTTTGCCAAGGAACCTTCTGACTGGTTTAATAAAGAGCTGAATGGCCAATAGCTAGGCAGGAAGAGGTTAGGTAGAACTTATAAGCAGAGAGAAAAGAAAAGGAGATTAGGCACAGGAGAGATGCCAGAGGACAGAAAGAGAAAAAAAGGAGATGCAAGACAAAAGAGAGATAAAAAGTCATGAGGCAAAATGTAGATTAATATAAATGTGCTATTTTGTTTAAAAAGCTAATGGGACAAATCTAAGCTATAGACCAAGCTTTCAGAATTAATAATAAGCCTCCATGGCATCATTTTTTGTGGGCTGGAGGTTCAAAGAAAAATTCATCAACAGTCCCCTTTTAGCTTCCTGGGTTTTGCAATTATTCAAGACTGTTCTCCTATCTCAAGATTTGAAGCTAGGAGACTCAGATGAGAGAAAGTATGTGATCTTTGTCTTTCTGTGTCTGGCTTACCTTGTATAAAATGGCCTTTTCTAGTTCTATCCATGTCCTGTTTGATTTTCTTTTTCTATAGTATTCCAAGTATATATAACATTTTCATTATCCATTTGTTAGCATTTAGCTTGTTTCCGTTTACTAGTGTGACAGGGCAAAATAATGAAGAGGTTCTTTTATCTCTTATTCTGGCTGAGGCCATTTTACAGAGGACTAGAATTTTACATCCTTGATGGAGAATTCCATGAAAAATTATCCATCTATATTCAAGGAACCAAATGCCAAGTTGTCCCTGTTTACTAATTTTGGCTTCTGTTAAATCTGATTGCTTGCACAAAACCTCATCCTGCAGCTGCTAAACAAGATAGCAGAATGTGGCTTTTGCCTTTAAAATGCCCCTTGCACCAAACACTCGGGGCACCAAATGCATGAGTATAGTCCCAGCCAGATGGGATGAAGACTTTCAATTGTCTATAGAGTGACAAAATGATCTTCTCTGGTGAGCTCCGCATAACACTAGCTGTTGTAAATAGAGCAGCAATGAACATGTCTGAGCAAGTATCTCTGGAGAAAGATGTCAAGTCCTGTGGTCAAGAAGTAGTGGAACATGGTTATTTGGTAGAAGTAGTTTTAGCTTTTTGAGAATTCACCACACTGATTTCTAGAGGGTGATGGCCCTATAAGTTTGCAATCCTACCAATGACGAATGATGAATGAGGATTTTCTTTTCCCCACATCCCCGTTGTTTTCTTGATCTTTGTCATTCTAACTGGGATGAGATGAAATCTCAAGGATTCATTTGGAATTTAGTTTTTGTACAAGGTAATAGTTATCAGTCTAATTTCATGCTTCTGAATGTAGACATCCAGTTTTTCCATCAGCGTTTGTCAAAGATCTTTCTTTTCTCCAGTGTTTGTTTTTGGTATCTTTGCCATATATTAAATGGCTGGGGTCACATTCACTCTTACTAGGTCTCCAGTTTTGTTCCTTGGTCTTCGTGACTCTTTTGTGCCAGTGTCATATTGCTATTATTACTGTGGTTCTGTAATATAGCTTAAGATCTGGAATGTTAATCCCTCCAATAGTGTTCTTTTTGTTCAGGGTTGTTTATGTTAGGTCCTAGGATCTCCATTTATCCTGAAATGATCCCAAGCTGGACTATAGAAGGATTTCTAGAGGTTATATAAAAGGCAGTATTTCTCTGGAACTTGTAAAACTTGTTTTGTCCAGCAAAAGGAATTATTTTCTTTGCCTTTGGCAAGAGAGAGGTGGCTCTCCACTGATTTATACTTTGGCAGCTATCAGCATATCAAAGTCCAAACGGGCCTCCAAGGTTCCTCAGCCCCTACTCATAAGTACTTATTCAACTTTTCAAACTTCACTGTAGCCTTCCAGCCTTTCCCTCCCCTAGTTACTCTCTGTCCTCACAACCCACACTCTATATTCTCCCATCTCTCTCACAGATAGCCCTAGCTGAATGGAAAACAAAATAAGAGGCTATGCAAGCAACAAGGTATGGTTAAATAAGTTTTCTGTAGGTGTGAGGGAAAGTGTAGGCAGAGGCATCTGAAAGATTCCAGACTGAACCCGGGCAGCAGACTGAACAGAATTGTAAGAGGAGAGAGAGGAAGGAAGAGTGAGAGTTGAAGAAAGAGAGAGAGAGAAAGAGAAAGAGAGAGAGAGAGAGAGAGAGGTGAGGGAGGGTCTGAGAGGTCAGGAGCTGGTCAGGAGAGTAAAAGACCAAGAGATCCAAGAGCCAAGAGAACATGAAGCTAAAATGAGTTCTAATGGGATGGCAGAAGCTGAGGAAGGGAATGAAGCTCAGGCGTGGGAGAGGTTTGAGATAGGGAATGAATATGACAGCCAAGACGACTCTAACAGGAACTTATTAGTAGGGATCGAGGGAGCCTCGAGGCCTGACATAGACCTTGATATGCTAATAGGCACCACAGGCATAGGTTAATGGAAAAGTCACATGTGCTTTTGCCAGAGATAAGGAGAATGATTTTTTTTTTAACAAGAGGAAGTATTTTCATCAGTCCCTGAGGGAATGCTGGCTTTTGTCTAAATGCCAGACTGGCAAAAGGAATTTCTTGAGACCGAACACTGGCAATGTCTAGTTTACTTCTCTTTCGCTCTTCTCTTGGCTCTTCCAAATGTCTCTAAGTATTCTCCATTTTGTTTGCAATAAAAATATTTCTCTTGATGGAGTGGCCATTTCAGTAGTGTTTTTACTGAGTCCCCTGAATACAATTTTGACTATTCAGGGTCTTTTGTGGTTCTTTGTGAATTTTACAATTGACTTTTCTTTTTCTGTGAATGATGAGAAGTCAAGGACCTTGGAGGTGAGCTTACAACTGACAGTTTACTAAACCAGTACAGTCTCTAACAACATTCTAAATATTTGTCCTTATATCCTCAAAGAAGTTTAGTCTTCACCCCTTGTCAAGGAAACCACAACCAATAAAACTGAAGTTGTATACACCTATGCTGTGGGAGTTCCTTCAGCTCCTTCAGCCAATCGCCGCTGAGTTACCAGCCCATTGGGGCGTGGTCTCTCCCTTTAAAAAAAGCAGCGGCTGTCCTCCACTTTCTCTTTGTCTTCCGGCTCCGTTTCCGGCCCCTGGACTCCTTTCCTGTTCGCGCGGAGGGGCTGTTGTCTGGGACGGTAATCTGTAAGTTTTTTCCCCTTTGAATAAATAACCATTATATTAATCATAATTCCAAACTGGTGTGGGATTGTCTGTGACTTACGCCTTCATCTGGCGCCCCACGTTTGGTTGTAGAACCCCCCCTTCCCCCCCACTCAACTGCTTGCTACCAGCTCGGCTAGTCACGAGACCTCCCTCAGCTGCGGCCTGTGCCCTGTGTGTGGAGCCAGCAGTTCAGTTAAACCCCACGCCTCCCAAGCTCCACAGGCTCGGGACAGTCTCTGCCTGCCTGGTTTGCTCTTTTCTGAGTTGTTTTCAAATTTCCCTTGTAAGTGCGGCGCTTTAGTGGCGTGAATCAGAACGACTCGGTCACGTGGAGGCATACGCGGCTTCCGGGTTGCTCTTTTCTACCCCTGGATTCTGGGTTTCTGGTTCCGTGTATGGAATTGATTTAATTAAACTTTCTTTCTTGAGCAACTTATATTTCCTAGTTTTTAACAAATACTAAGGCAGACACTGAAACAGGACCTGTTTAAGTCACCTTTGCAGTGGTTCTAGTCGCAACTTGGCAACAGCGCCACCAACTAGACAAGAGGTAATATGGCAGTTTTTGTTTCCAACGCCAATTTTACTGTTTTCTTTATTAATACAATGGATTATGTCATGCAAGGTTTATATGACTATGGGAATATATTAATTTACTTGTTACTAGGTTTCAGTTTTCTTTTCAATATTTTATCATTAAGAAAGATACGATTTTTACGGACTAATATTGAACAACTAGTTGAAAGGATTAAAATTATTGAAAATCAGGGGTTATCTGAACAAGTGGATACTATGATAGACAAAATTGACTCCATGTCCAAGGGTACTAGGAAGTTACCTGAAAGGGTACAGGCTGTTGAATTTGACGTTCAGATGTTACCACAAAGTTTTGATAAGGTAACAGATAGAATGAACCTCCAGAATGGGAACCAAAAAACTGATACCTTAGTGAAATTACTAGAAACACGGGTAGGTCAGGAGATTCAGGATTTAAGGGATACAATGATAAAAAGATTAGAAATGATTGAAGAAACTATTGGAGCTGGTGAACAGAGTAAGAAGGCACAAGGACAGGATACAATGCCACCACCAGCTGTTAGAACTGGCTTACCCAGGGTCCTAACAACATACCCTGTAATTTATTCTGACAAAGGGTTAACTTCCAAAGGCTCAAAGGGAGTTAAAGAAGCTAGATGGACACCAATAGCAATGAATGATTTAAAAGAAATTAAGCAAGCTGTCGTTAACTTTGGCTTGCACTCTGCATTTGTTAAGGAAATGATAAGGACTTGGGCTTCTAATGTCAGAGCTACCCCCCATGATTTCTCTCAGCTAGTGTCTGCAGTTTTAGATGATGGGCCTTCCTTGATGTTTGGAATTTATTTCAGAGAAGAATCCAAACATATGGAACAGCAAGGAAGAGCAAAAGGTGTGGAGGTTTCCCAAGATCAAATTCTTGGTGTAGGAGCATATGCTGATCCACAGGTCCAAGCTCTTTATGATGAAGAAGTGCTGTCCTTATGTCACAAAGCAGCCTTGAATGCTTTGAATAGAATACAAGATCCAGCAAAAAGGGTCGAATCATATACCAGGGTTAGGCAGGGACAGAGAGAACCCTTTACTGACTTTGTGCAAAGATTAATTAAGGCTCTGGACATAGGGGTAACAGACCCAGAAGCTAGACGAATACTTCTTGAATCTCTAGCTTTTGAAAATGCAAATACTGAATGTAAAAAGATAATTGGGCCTTTAAGATCTAGATCAGCACCAATGGAAGAATGGATACAGCATACAATGAATGTTGAGATGTTTAGCTATAACGATGAATCCTGGGTAGGAGAAGCGATTTCCAAAGCTATGAGGAGACATCAAACTACCAGGTGTTTTAATTGTGGTAAATTAGGACATCTGAAAAGGGATTGCAGGCAAAGAAATCCTAGGAATAATATCTCCTCTGGGAATGACAAAAGTAAGAGATCTCAGCCTTCAGGTATATGCAGAAGATGCGGTAAAGGCCGACATTGGTCCAACGAATGCAGGTCAACAACAGACAGACAAGGCAACCCGATACCATTGGGAAACTCCTTGAGGGGCCTCTCGCAGGCCCCCAAGCCAAAAGTGGCCCAGTCATTCCCAGTTACAGTCGAAAATGTGTCTCACCAAGAAAATTAAAAACTCCAATGTCTGCCGTAAAAAGTAATACTGGTCTAAATGATGAATTACATGTGGAGAATGAGTCAAAAAATTCAGGAGGACAGAGTAAACGTATATTTTGGCAAACGTATATTAACGATCAAAGACCAAAGCTAAGAGTCTGTATAAATGGCATTTTTATTGAAGGCTTATTAGACACAGGTGCGGATGTAAGTATAATTACTCCAGAATCCTGGCATCCGAATTGGCCTCTTCATGAGGTAGATGTTCAGTTCCTGGGAATTGGAACCCTATCTCGTGTAAAACAAAGCACAAGATGGGTGGAATGCATAGGGCCTGAAGGGCAAATAGGAAGATTAAGGCCATATATAGCAAATATTGCAATAAATTTATGGGGCCGTGACCTGCTACAGCAATGGAATACCCAGATTAACATTCCTGTAGTTCCAGGAACTCACAATTCTGGGAAGGATATAATGAGGTATTATGGAAAAAGGTCACCAGCCATTCAGGCTGTACAAGAACACACAGCCAATAGCAAACCTTTAGAGGTACCAACAGCCCTACCTTTAAAATGGCTAACTGAGAAGCCAATATGGATCAAGCAGTGGCCTCTAGCTGAAGATAAGGTACAGGCTTTGGAACAGCTGGTACAAGAGCAACTAGATGCTAACCATATTGAAGAATCAACCAGCCCTTGGAATTCTCCTGTGTTTGTTGTAAAAAAGAAATCTGGTAAATGGAGAATGGTGACAGATCTAAGAGCTGTCAACAAGGTAATTCAGCCTATGGGTCCGCTACAATCTGGAATTCCTTTGCCTTCTCTATTACCAAGAGGATGGCCTCTTATAGTTATTGATTTGAAAGATTGTTTTTTCACTATACCTTTGCAAAAAAAGGATAGAGAAAAATTTGCCTTCACAGTGCCTACTTATAATAATTCTCAGCCTACTAGGAGATATCAATGGACTGTCCTCCCACAGGGGATGCTCAATAGTCCCACATTGTGTCAATATTTTGTTAATAAGCCACTGGAAATAATTCGTAAGCAATTTCCCAAGTCCATAATTTATCATTACATGGATGACATTTTATTATCTGATTCAAATAAAGATACTTTGGAAAGTATGTTTGAAGAAGTAAAGAAAGTTTTGCCTAGGTGGGGATTACAAATTGCCCCTGAAAAGATTCAAAGAGGAGATTCTATTAATTACCTAGGCTACAGAATAGGGTTAGAGAAAATTCGAACACAAAAGGCACAAATTAGGAGAGACCGGTTACGGACTCTTAATGACTTCCAAAGATTGTTAGGAGATATTTCCAGTCTACGACCAGCTGTTGGGATAACACCTGATCTAATAGTTCATTTAAACAAAACCTTAGATGGTGATAAGGATTTGAATAGTCCCAGAAAATTGACAGTTGAAGCAGAAAAGGAACTGACAATGATTGAGGAAAAATTACAGGAGGCACATGTGGATAGGGTCAACCCGAATCTTAGTTCCATCCTAGTCATACTGCCTTCCAGAATTTCTCCTACAGGGATTTTAATGCAGAGGGAAGATATTATTTTAGAGTGGATATTTATACCTCATAAACCAAGTAAAAAATTAAAAACTTATGTAGAAAAGGTTTCAGAATTAATTATAAAAGGTAAACTGAGACTTCGTCAACTAGCAGGTATAGACCCAGCAGAAATTATAGTGCCTTTTACTACTGAGGAAATAAGAAAGTTATGGGAAGATAATGAACCATGGCAAAGAGCTTGTGCTAAATTTTTGGGAGAAATTAGCAGCAACTATCCCAAAAGTGATAGACTTAACCTCATAAAGAGAACTTCTTGGATTCTTCCTAGAATTGTACGTGATGCTCCAATAACTGGAGCTCGGACATTTTATACCGATGCAAATAAATCAGGGAAAGCAGGTTATAAATCGGAAGAATTGAGTAAGGTGGAACAAAGCCCTTATAATTCTGTCCAGAAGGCAGAATTATATGACATTCTTATGGTGCTAAGGGATTTTAAAGAACCTCTTAATATAGTTACAGATTCACAATATGCAGAAAGAGTTATCTTGCATATTGAAACCGCTGAATTCATACCAGATGACACAGAGTTGACTTCATTGTTTATCGAGGTACAGGACATAATTAGGAATAGGCTTTGTCCAATGTACATAACACACATCCGGTCCCATACCGGTCTGCCTGGGCCTCTAGCACAAGGTAACGCTGAAATTGACCAATTATTGATTGGAAGCGTTCTGCAGGCCTCAGAATTTCATAAAAAACATCATGTCAATAGTAAAGGCTTAAAGAAAGAGTTTTCCATTACATGGCAACAAGCTAAGGACATTATAAAGAGATGTCCTACTTGTTCTTTCTATAATCAAACACCGTTGCCTGCAGGGAGTAACCCAAAGGGTACTCAAAGGAATGAAATCTGGCAGATGGATGTGTTCCACTTTATGGAATTTGGTAAATTAAAATATGTACACCACACCATAGACACGTATTCAGGTTTTCAAAGGGCAACTGCCCTGAGCTCAGAAAAGGCTGATTCGGTAATCACACATTTATTGGAAGTTATGGCCATCATGGGTATACCTGCACAAATAAAGACAGACAATGGTCCAGCATATGTATCTAAGAAAATGAAACGCTTCTTTGCTTATTATAATATAAAACACGTTACAGGTATACCAAATAATCCTACAGGTCAGGCAGTTATAGAAAGATCAAATCGTACTATAAAGGATATGCTAAACAAACAGAAAGGGATGAAAGATACCCCCAGAAATAGATTGCATAATGCTTTATTAACCTTGAATTTTCTTAATGCTAATGAGAAAGGAACAACAGCAGCAGAGAGGCATTGGATAATGGAAAAAACTTCTGAACTAAACCAACCTGTTTATTTCAAAGACGTGCTGACCTCTCAATGGAAGCCAGGAGATGTGCTACGTTGGGGAAGGGGTTTTGCTCTTGTTTCCACAGGAGAAGAAAAATTGTGGATACCATCAAAATTAATAAAGGTTCGATTTGAAGAGGAGAAACCTCTTGGAAAGGAGAAATGACAGCATCTACAATGATGATAACCATACAGGTGGTAAGAAAAGCATATAGAATGGGGGCAGGGTTCTGTTCTTATCTCCACAGGAAAACACTAATTTTTGAAAAGTTCAAGGGACCCTGGATATCTGAATACTGACAGATGGAAAATAATGGCACAATAAGGACTATCAAGAAAACTGAATAGGTTCTGTAAGTACCATATACTAAATCATATTTCTAAATTTATAGAGCTGGTTTTAGAGTTGGACTCTGGCTCAGTCCCTCTCTAATTCCAAGCCTGTTGTTTAAAGAAAAACCCAGAGTTTCTGGAGTTTCTGTCTCATGTCAAGAGCCATGATATGGGACAGAAAGAAATATGAGTTTAGAAAACATCTTTACTTTTCTTCATATCTATCATACCTTCATTAAATATATCTATCATGTCTCTCATTGAATATAGGTATTCATGTATATGTCTATATAATTAATGTTTAAGTTTTCCACAATGAACAATGAGCTTTTCCTACAGTGACATTTGAAGTTTCCAGGAAGAAGATGGGGCCCCATAACAACAACTCCACCTGGTTGATATGACGTCATGATACTGATAGCGCTACTACAAGACCTGTTTTGGGTACCAGCTGCACAAGACGGTTCCAACGTGCTGAAATGGTGCACATCTTGTACAACATTCTGGCCAGACCTCCACAAAATACTCAGAGACTATTTGCAATTTTAAAAGACATTGATCTTGAAATTTAACCATCATTTTACTTTCACAGGATCCCCCAGAAAGAACGTCGCCCCCATGACAGCTGGAAGTAATTCTAGAGAACGACGTCCCCTCTCCCAATAAAGTTTGTCCTTGGGTTTAGGGACATCATTTAGGGGTTGGTTATAATTAGTATATGGTTGAGGGTTGGGGGAGGAATTTTATAAGCACAGGAATCCTAAAAAAAAAAAAGGAGGGATAATTGGATTATGGGATAAATAGATTTGTACTTGTGAGTTATTGCTTTTAGACAAACATATTGGTATCGATTCTTATATATTGATACAAAGTTAAATTATGTTGACTATTTTATGCATGCATGCTTCATGCTTCTACCTCTGTTTAAAACATTTTTATGTATTTGTATATATATATTGTATTGATATATGTATATTTACCATATTGCATTGTACACTTCTACCTCTGATTAAGATACTTATATATTGTTTATGTATTGATATATATTTACCATATTGCAATGTATACTTGCACATTGTTTATATTTGGAGGTCTCATTGTCCTCATTTATTGCACACTTGTTTATTATCTCAGTCTTTAAGTTAGATAGATATTGAGAATTATATAGATCAACAGTCATCTAAGTTTGTCATTTATAATTAGACTAATCAGGTTCTTTAGATATATAGAGATTATATTCAGTATAGATAGATAATCTTCAACCTCTTCAAAGAGCTGTAGAAAATGGCCTTTAATCTAATTCAGAGTTCTATGGTAGGGAGACACAATCACTCCTGGCAACACTGATCTATGCCCGAGAGAATGTTGAGCACCAAAGACACTCCACCTGGAGCCTTTCTTCTTGGCAGAACTGGCCTTTGGGTAAAGAAATGCTCATACCTCAACTACTGACAGAGTTACAGAATATCCGTAAATGGATAAAACAAGACTGTCATATCCTGCCAAGACAGGGTAAGATAGTTTTGAAGTTTCTTGCCTTTGAAAATGGTATGTCAGTTACATCAGGCCTTAGCCAAAGTTGGTTGCTTCAACGCTGCAAATGTGACTTTGGGTGTTTGTCCAGGTAGCCAGTTGTCTCTGCGATTTGTTACATGTTCTGGAAGTTGTTTGATTGCACTTCCTAATTACTCAGATAACATTATTTCCCTTCTCAGATCTTCGATGGGATTGAAGATTATATAAATGTAGTTACTTTCCTTTCATGACTTGGCCAAGTTATTTGTTATACAAGACTTAAGCTAGTTAGAATAGGATATTTGTATTTATTGTATATAATTTCGTAGGTTTGTACTTATTGTATATAATTGCGTAGTAGGCTTAGAACTCTCTTACTTAAACAAAAGGGGGAGATGCTGTGGGAGTTCCTTCAGCTCCTTCAGCCAATCGCCGCTGAGTTACCAGCCCATTGGGGCGTGGTCTCTCCCTTTAAAAAAAGCAGCGGCTGTCCTCCACTTTCTCTTTGTCTTCCGGCTCCGTTTCCGGCCCCTGGACTCCTTTCCTGTTCGCGCGGAGGGGCTGTTGTCTGGGACGGTAATCTGTAAGTTTTTTCCCCTTTGAATAAATAACCATTATATTAATCATAATTCCAAACTGGTGTGGGATTGTCTGTGACTTACGCCTTCACACCTATAATCCAATTCCTAAGTCTAAGGCTAGAGATCATTGTGGAATAGGGAATGAAAAGATTGCCAGAGTCAAAGCAAAGGAGAGTATGCTATGGGATTGTGCATCCTAGGAATGTCAGGTATCAGAAGCGACACCCATAAAGTCTAACCAACATGACTACCAAAACATGAGCTGAACAAAGACAACAATAGACATGGTACTGTGCCAAGAAAAGCTCAGGAAGGGTTAACATGGCACAAAGAACCACAGCAGCCAAGGACTGCTGAGAGCAGGAAAAATGGTCTTCCCCAGGGAAGAGAACACCAACTGGTTATCTAATACCCAATGGTCCAACTGAAAATGTACATACATGAAACATTATATGAACTCAGCAGGTTATTTTTATGTATTTTGTATGTGTGCATATATATCACATACGCACACATGCACACACACACACACACACACACACACACACACACACAATAATAGCTAATGATAAAAGAGGCCACAATTTTGAAAGCGAGAAAGGAGAAGTGTATGGAAGGGTTTGGGCAGAGGAAAGAAAGAAAAAATAAATCCAGACCCCTCTAGCAGAAAAAATAGAGCCAAAAATCTAAGCAGGGAGAGAAGAATCAAAAATCTAGATTAGCCAGTTCAGTGTCTGTTTCAGGAACTAGCTGAAAATAAAGTTAGACTATAATCTTGAGAATAATCTCGAGAGACAGGGAGTTACCCCCTTGTGATTATCACTGGTATTTTCGGAATTTTTAAATGACTTTGGTGTCCCTCAGATCCCACAGCAATCTGTTTGTGTTTTAGTACACTCCATTGCTTTTACTGTCTGTGAGTCTGTTGTGATCCTTTTTCCTCATCTTAATCTTCTGCCTTTCCTCGTTACACAATTCTGTGCTTGCTTCATGAACCAATTAAGAGGTTGGTTAGAGAACTCTGTACTCCATAATCGCTGCAACACACACATGCACACAACACATACACTCACAAACCTGAGCTCACTGTAAATATTATCTCACCAATCAACAGGCCAGCCCTGGGAATATGTTAGGAAGAATGAACAGAAGGCTGTAAAAGTTCTCCAGCTGAAGATATTTTGCCCATAAACAATTGGGAAAGAAATTTGGAGTTACTACTGAATTTTTACCAGACTGCCATACAATATTTCATATCAGTCTAATTAATTACCCTTAAAAGGACTGAAGCTATTTAGGCCTGAATTATTTCCTGTAAGGTTGAATATTTTATACTCGACTTTATTGTTTATTCTTTTGTTGTGACTGTGTCTCATGCAGCCCTGACTGACCTCATGCTGATTGTCTCCCAGACAGTGACCTTGCACTCCTGGTCCTTCACCTCTCCACCTCCCCATTTCTCCAGTTCTGGGATTATAGCTAAGCTTTAAACCCTCAGGGATTGCAATGTTGGGGATGGGACTCCAGGGAGTCACTCATGCTAGCAAACACTCTCCTGACTTAACTACATTGCTAGTCCTCTACTTTCTAGGGTAAAATTAAATTCTATAAATGTTCGGTCCCACATCATTTCACTATGGTACTTATCTGAGGGTTTGAACTATGGTTTTTAACTCATATAAGTATCAAATCCTGTACCAAGGGCTCCTATGTTTTACTCTATAGCTTCATTTCATCACCGTGACTCCTAACCCTCAGAATCAATTCCTAGGGTATTGTTATAGCAATCTACATAAACAGCTTAAATGTAGTGAAAGACCTCCAGTGTGGGGAGACTCTCACTCAAGTCTCAGGTAACATCCCCCCCCTCAAGGGCTGAGACTCATAACCCTTTCAGGGGAGGAATTCGACCTCAAGCAGCTGGGAGAAGGGATATTTAAGGGAAGAAACCACAACCCAGTAATCAAAAGGTGATAGGGAGGGCATCATTGGAAAATTCTGAAAATACCAGTGATAATCACAAGGGGATAACTCCCTGTTTCTCAAGATTATTCTCAAGATTACAATTCAACTTTATCTTCAGCTAGTTCCTGAAACAGAGTCATTGAACCGGCTAATCCTAGATTTTTGGCTCTGCTCTTCCTGCTAAAGGGGTCTGGATTCATCCAGGTCTTTCATCTCCCCACTTCTTCTAGTACCTAGTTCTAATCATAAAACCAGATTTCAGTATCTTCTTGATCTTGTAAAGCGCCATGTTGGTGGTGTAACATCAAAATCTGAACAGCACTTATTCTTTCTCTAATGAAGGTAATTAGTTTATTTAATATACATGGACCTATAATCAGTAGCAGAAGCAAAATTAGGAATAGTCCCCTAAGGGAAGAAATCAGAGTAGTCATCTAAGGAGATCTATTAAAACCAGCTCTCAAACCATCCCTGATGTGCTTTTCTGTCTCTTTGTCTTTTGTCTAACCTTTCTCTAAGTTTACTCATGGAGTCTTTAATTACTCCTGAATGGTCCACATAGAAACAACATTCTTCTCTGAGATCAGCACATAATCCTCTGTCTTTTAAGAATAACAAATCTAATCCCCTTCTATTCTGTAAGACCACTTCTGAGAGGGAAATGAACAACTCTTTGAGTTTGGAAATAGATTGTTCTAGAGCCCTCAAATCTTCATCCATGGCTATTCTTAATTCATTAAAGTACTGAGGGGTCTGTATTAGGGCAGCGGTACCTGTCCCAACACCGGCAGCCCAGGATTACTGCTAGTGTCAGAGAAGTCGGTTCTTGTTGAAAGCAAGTTGGGTGCTTGTCAAACTCATCTGCAAGTATGTTAGCTGGATGATAAAAGACCCTAGGTATCAGTTGTACAAGTACACAGTAATCTTTGGTATCATTAAAGACCAATGTTGACACACAAGGTGTCAGGTCTGTATTACAAGCCCACCATTTATCTAAACTGGGAACCAAGTACCTGTCAGGAATTTTAGGGCTCTTAAGAGTCTCATTACACAAATGTTTGTAGACAACTGGTGTACTTCCCAGGCATGAGCCTATACCTGTAACCTGGGTAACAGTCAGCCTATAATTAGTCCCCCAAACACAAGTATCCTGACTGGTGGTGTTGTTAAAAACCTCAGATACTGCAATTCATCAAGAGTACCAAGTATGGCCCTTTCTGTAGAAGGAGCGGTGCTCCGCTTCCAGCCGCCCGCCTCCCAGCTATCTTTACCCAAAATAATTACATGGAAACTGTATTCTTTTAAACACTGCTTGACCCATTATCTGTAGCCTCTTATTAGCTAACTCTTACATATTGATCTAACCCATTTCTAATAATCTGTGTAGCACCACGAGGTGGTGGCTCACCAGGAGGATTCTAACCTGCAGCTGTCTCAGAGAGGAGAGTCATGGCGACTACCTCATTGCCTTCTTCCCAGCATTCTGTTCTGTCTACTCCACCTATCTAAGCTGCTGTCCTATCAAAAGCCAAGGCAGTTTCTTTATTAACCAATGAAAGTAACACATAGACAGTTAACCCTCCTCCATCACCTTTCCAACAAGGCTCAAGATTCCCAACTTGATGCTGCCAGACAAAAACGTCGTCCCCTACTTGAAACTGATGCAGCACATGTGAGTCTTCAGCGTATATACTTCTCTTGGTTGTTCCCAGATCTTGTGTCTCTTCAGGGCCTTTAGGTGGGCAAATAAAGGTCTGGAAAGAATAGCATCAGGATTATACACTCCACTCGACTCAGTGAGCGGTGGCAGTTCCCCACATAGAATCTTATAAGACGTGAGTTTAAATCACCTTAGGGGTGTTCTGAACCCGGAATAGGGCAAAGGGGAGGAGGGCTGTCCAGTCATTCCTGCAGATCTCTAGGGATAATTTTGTCAGGGCCTCTTTTAGGGTTCTATTCATCCTTTCTACCTGATCTGAGCTCTGGGGTCAGTAAGCACAATTTCCAATTGATCCCCAGATGGGTGGCCAGTCCCTGACTTACATGGGCAACAAAGGCAGGTCCATTATTGAACCCAGTTGCATTGTGTATTCCAAACCTCAGGAAAATTTTTTTATGATCTTCTTAGCCACTACATTGGCTGTCTCAGTCCTGGTAGGAAAAGCTTCTGCCCAGTCTGAAAAAGTGTCTATAAAAACTAATGAGTACTTGTTACCATATCTGGGTGACTTAATTTCTGTAAAATCTACTTCCCAGCAGGCCCCAGGCCAGTTGTCCCTGAGCCTCTTCCCAGGAGTATATATGGAGTGTCCTGTATTAATCATAGTACAGGCCTTGCAGTTTTTGACTACTTCTACCAAGTCAGCAAGTCCTATAATGTAGTGGTCAGAGAACCTAACAACATCTTTTAGTTTCTTGGCCCCCAAGTGGGTCATGTAATATAAGTTGGTAACATACTTGTGCCCTTCTTTGTGTGGGAGGACTAGTTTTCCTCCTTCTGTCTCTACTGCCCTGTATGGGATTTTCTTTACCAGTCCTAATTTGCCCATAACTTGATAGTCCTCAGGGGTGTATCTAAAGTTGGTTTCACTGATATCATGATAATCTTTAGGCTCTTTGGCTGCTAAGATCATTGTTCCTTGGGCCGCCTGTTTAGCAGTTAGGTCTGCCATTTGATTTCCTTTAGCCACAGCATCTCAAGCTTTTTGGTGTCCTGGACAATGTATGATGGCTACCTTCTTTGGCAAATGTATGGCCTCAAGGAGACTCAAAATTTCTTCTTTATTTTTTATGTCTTTTCCTGCAGATGTTAACAGTCCTCTTTATCTGTATATTGCTCCATGTATATGGGCAGTGGCAAAAGCATACCTGCTGTCAGTGTAGATGTTGATAGACTTTCTCTCTGCCATTCGTAGAGCTTGTATCAGAGCCACAAGTTTGGCTTTCTGGGACAATGTCCCTTCAGGGAGGCTACTGGCCCCACTTATTTGCTTCCTGTCCACCACTGCTGCCCCCGTCTTCTGCTTACCTTCAATCATGAAACTGCTGCTGTCCATATGCCAGCTCGGACTCCCAAGCCAAGGTTGATCCTTCAGATCATTTCGGGTATTAGCCTCTTCTGCCAAAATGTCAGCACAGTGATGGGTAGGTGAGGTGTCATCAGTCTCCAGCAGTAGGGTGGTGAGATTGAGGACAGCAGGGGGAGCGAAGGTTACTGGTTCGGTCAACAAAAGGCTTTGATCACCTCAGGCCTGGCTCGAGTAAACCTGATCCACGGGACACTCAGATATAACCAGGAAGGAATGAGTCACTTGTCCTCTCCCAAAATCTACAGTTTGTAAGGTGGTCTACAGATATTGCTTCTGTCCAGTTGCTATGGTTACAATAGTCTTTGTATTCTTTAGCTTCCCCAATGGTTGTTTCAGCACAGAGTACTCAGCCCTGTGTCCACTAGAAAATCCATAGGGGTCACCTCCACAGTCAGGGTTACCCTAGGCATGGGGGAGGGAGTCCAAGCCCCAGCCCCTTTAATCATCTTCTTCTAGGGCCAGTACCTTAGAGGCTCTTCATTTCTTCTTTGGGCATTCTCTTGCCCAATGTCCTTTTTCTTTGCAATAAGCACATTGGTCTTTGTCCAAGAAGTGCCTCTGTCCATCTTCACTCATCTTTGTTCTTCTGTTGCCCAGGTTCTGTCTGTCTAGGTCCTGTCTTCCCTTTCTCTCCTACCACTGTGGCCAAAATTCTATCAAGTTTCTCTATTGTCTGTGATCCCTCCAGTCCTCTCTTTCTTCTGCCTCCAGCCTTTTTTTCTCTCTCTCTCTTTTCTTCCTCAGTCTCTCACTTATGAAACACTTTCTCGCCTCCTTAATGAAATCCTGCAAGGTATAATCCTGCAACCCTTCTAACCACTGTAACTTTTCTTAATATCTGATGCTGACTGTCCTATGAAGGCCATAGCTACTGCTGACCCTCAGAGGTTGGGTCAAAGGGAGTATAACACCTGTAAGCCTCTTTTAAACACTCAAGAAACACAGATGGTGGTTCAACCAGCCCCTGAAGAATCTCTCTTACCTTGGCCAAATTAGTGGGGCATCTTGTGGCCCCTCCTAGACCTGTCATGAGAGCCCTGTGGAGATAGACTGTCAGCCGTTTCTTATCTGCTTAAAGTTTGACCTTGAAAACATACACAGGGAACTAGATAAGGCACCAAACAAACCAAAGACACAACTTCAAGCTGCTTCATGGGTGTGATCCACCCTGCTATCAAAATGAGACTACTATCCACACATGTCTCTATAGAGAACTGACCACGCCATTCATGTGCCATACCACAGAACTGAGAAATGACACCCACATATCTCATCAGAAAATTGAACATGCTACCTGCACATAAAACAAAACAGAGACTGAAGATACACAGACAAAGGCTAACAAAACTTAGAAAGACAAAACCACTGATCCAGAGTCAACTTTACAGTCTGTCCCAATCATCAAAGTCACAAGTAAGACAAAACAAAAGACCGAAGACACACAAGACATGCAAATAAATGTCTGTCTCCACTGAGACAGATAAAAACATTCCAGAAATATAAATGGCTGAGAGGGCATATAGTTCCTCCAATTCAGTAGAACTTCTGTATCCTCACCAGCACCCAGATGAGAATCTCCCAGGTCCCTGGGTCCCTTCTCACCTCCCGGGATGTCTCCCAGGGCAGCAGTCAGTGATCTAGTGTGTCTGCTGATCATTTCCTCCATCTCCTCCCAAAATACAAACGACTGCAAAACTGAAACCAAAAACACAAAACCTGAATTCAGCTGGCACAGAAACACAAAGACACAGACATGACTGTAAACCTGAAAGTACAGAACCTGAACCTGAATTCAATCGGCACACAAAAACACAGACAATGTCTTACCTCCAAGTGAGTCTTCGGGATGAGGGTGGTCGCCAATCCCAGACAAGCCTCCAAATGAAAGACCCCCCAGTGTGGGGAGACTCTCACTTAAGTCTCAGAATAACATCCCCCCCAGTAACTCACAAGAGACCATCCTTGCTGCAATCACAAGAGGTTTATTGACAGGTACCAGCACCGGGGCCGAGACTCATAACCCACATAGGGGAGGAGTTATACCTCCAGTAGCTTGGAGAAGGGGTATTTAAGGGAAGAAACCACAACCCAGTAATCCAAATGGGGTAGGGAGAGCATCATTGGAAAATTCCAAAAATACCAGTGATCATTGAAAATTCCAAAAATACCAGTAATAATCACAAGGGGGTAACTCTCTGTTTCTCAAAATTATTCTCAAGGTTACAATTTAACTTTATCTTCAGCTAGTTCCTGAAAAAGAATCATTGAACAAGCTAATCCTAGATTTTTGGCTCTTATCTTCCTGCTTGAAAGGTCTGGATTTATCCAGGTCTTTCAGTAGTTTTAATTATTAGATGGTGCTTTAGTATAGTTCATTTCTGTTTCTGTGATTATAAGAAAAGTAGAAGAAAAGAAAAAAAGCTGACAAAAACCAACTTATAGGAAAAGGGTTTATTTTATTTGGTTTATAGTTTGAGGTCAGTCCACCATTGCAGAGACACTAACGCAGAACTTGAAGTAGTAGTCACATGCATTCATACTTAGTGTTCAGTGAGCACTAGATACTACTATTCCTACAGTCCCAGGCCACAAATTAAGAATCACGCCATTAACTTTAGGCAGGATGTGCCCTCATCAGTGAAAACAATCAAAATAATCCCCCACAGACCTGCCTACATTCTAAACTGACCTAGCTAATACCTCACTGAGACTTTCTTACCACATTGTGTCAGATCGTATTAAAGCTAACTATCACAAGTGACTAGTTAATTAAGGCTAGCCATCACAAGTGACTAGTTAATTAAAGATAACTATCACAAGCGACTAGGTAGGGAGGGCCAGAGACCAGCCAACCTCATCGCTACCTTTTGCACTTTCTATTTTTGTTGCTTAAGAGATAGAAATGGTTGTGTATTTGCCAATGAATATGAAAAAAAGTGTCTCTTTTTCCAAGTCTTACCTTACTCACTAAACCAGTTTTTGGTTTCCCACACAAATGTCCTTCAGGGATGGCCTCAGGCAAAGCTGTGAAGATTCCCCTCTGTTCCGTAACTTTTTGTTTGTCTTCCCTCTGTCTGTGGATAAAGTCTCATCCACTTCTGCTGCTTATGAATGGCCCTCTGAAAGCTCCACATGGATATGTTCATGAAAATTCATCCCTGACTTGAAATTCAAAAGGCAGACTTACTGTGCTTATGGCTGCCTTTGTGTTACAAGTGCAGAAGGATTTTATCATAAGGGTCCACACTGAGGCAGGGCTTTGTCCCGAAATCAACAGGTAATGGTTTGCGGTACATAAGATAAAATATGTCTCCCTTTCCTGCTCTTCCTACAATATTATTAACTACATCTTCATTTTCAAGTCACTACACTTTTTTTTAGCATTCTATAAAAATACTTTATAGGGCTGAACAGAAGGTTCAGTGAGGAAGTGTACTTGCTGCACAAACATGATGACCTGAGCTGAAATCCCCAGCACTCCCTTGGGTGTGACCTTGAACATGCCTATAACCTCAGTTCTGCAAGGGGCAGAGACAGGGATTCTCTGGGGTGTGCTGTCTCCTCATATAGCTCTAGATTCACTGATAGACCCTTTCTCAAGGGGTAATGTTGAAAAAATAGAACCAAACTGCTGACCTGCACACACACACAGACACAGACAGACAGACAGACAGACAGACAGACAGACACACACACACACACACACACACACAGGCACACAAACCTAAACATACATACAAAAATCAAAATCAAATAAAATATTTGAAAATCACCCTTAACAATTGATTGAGTGCTATTTTCCAGATGCAATTAAAGAAACATTAAGTAGTTTCTAGTCTATTAAAAATTCCCCAATGAAAGCCAATTGAACAAAGGAACTTAAGTCCCAGGGTTAAGGTAATTTTGGATAGTTAAATAGTAAAAACCCCATGTCTAACCAACAGAAATCTGTCAATAAAGAGATATGATAATTAAAAGATAACTAATATGAAGAAAAATATGCTGGTTACCCCTGATAAGTGCAATGAAATGATCAGACACTTGCAGAACCAGTGTTTGATTCCTTAAAATACAAGTGAAAAACAGAGCTGGTCCACATCTGCATCTCAGCACGTCTACCTTGAGATGATGGGGCAGATGCTAATCCCACCAATGGAGACTAAGTCCACTACTCCAGTTTAAAGTCAAATTTGAAGCAAGCTTTAATTACATACTGGCAAGTAGATGGGTTCTGGCCAGTTTCATAATCAGGTTCCTGGGAAATGACCCAGAAGACATAGCCCAGAATCAAGTATGGCAAGGATTTAAAAAGGAAAACCCATACTCATTTCATTTCCAATCACAGCATGCATATATCGTGACATAGTTCCTGCAAATGTACCTCCTGCTCACATGTGATCAGGCACACCCAATGCAGATGGGTCAAACAAACTTGTTTAGGAGAATGCAAATTTATGGTTTGTTATCTCCAAGTAAAAGTTAATATTTCTTAAAAAATGAATGTGTGCCCTGGCGGCTCGCAGAGCAACCACTAGTCTGGCAGAGACAGCTGTGGGTCCCTGCAAGGTCCCCAGGGGCCATGTCAGAGCAGGCGGGAGCGCATCCCAGGCAGGCTGGTTGTGGGAGGACAGGCAGGAGACAGAGACATGGACATGTAAAATGAGATTAAAATACTTATTCAGGGGGTTATGAAGGAAAAGGGGAGGGGGAAGAGAAAGAAAGGGAGAGGGAGAAAAAGAGGGAGAGAAAGACAGAAACAGAGAAAAGGAGAGAGAGAAAAGACAGAAAACACGTGTACACACGCCAAGAGAGGGAACAGAAAGAAAGATGGCGACGACGAGAGGTCAGAAGTGACTGGGAGTGGGCGTGGCTTGTCCCTTAAAGGGACCAGAGTCCAAAAGGAATAACAAAAGTGGCTTCCAGCATTTCAGGAACAATCTGTCCGTGGGCTAGGAGGTTGGAATTGGAGGCATTTTTGTTTCATGGATCTCTAAGGCATCATAATTAACACTTACAGTGTAACTTTGGCTCTCACACAGAGGCAGGAGAATCCCCCAGAAGAGTGGCCTACTAGCCCCTGTCTCAACAAGCTGGCAAGAGAGAGCCGACTCCTGAAAGCCGTCCTCTGGCCTGCACATGTGTGCTGTGTGGCCCTTGGGAATTCCATCCCCGCAGGCTGTGCCTATTCCTCTCCATAGCCACACACATGTCTACTATTTCTAGAGCCAAGAAATCTGTTCAGAGGAGGTGAAAATGAAGGCAGAGTGTTCAGGTTCTGAGAAAAGGAAATGCAAAGAAGTTACAGGGAAGTCCAGGTTTCCTTCAGGTCTCTACTGCCATAGCCTCCTCTCTCCCTCCCCCAATTAAAGAGTCTACTCCATTTACAATGACAAGATGAACACCTTCCTTCCATTGGCAAGGGAACGAGAATACATCCTTCAGAAAAGAAGCAGGCCAAATCCAGAGCGAGTAGCGCTTGCATTCTCCTCCTGTGTGTGCCCTCTGTGCCTCCCTGGGGTCAAAGCAAATATGCTCCTCCCAGAGGTTCATTTGACTTCCATTTCCATCTGTTACAGGCAGGCTCATGAGATAAGAGTGTGTGCAGGGGTTAACTACTTATCCAGGTGCAAAGTGTACCAGGTAGGAGGCGATCAGGGCCATGTGTATTAATCTCTGTAAGAAGGCACCGAAACTGGTTTAAGGTTGCCTAGCTAGTGCCACCCACCGCCATCACCACCAATCGTTCTTCATGACATGGCAGGGAAGGCATCCGCACTTCAGGAAGCAGAGACAGAATAGAAAATGGGGCAGAGTTAGAAAATCCCCAGGGACTCCCTTCTTGCCGCAAGGCTCTGTCTTCTAAAGGGTCCACAACCTTTGCAAACAGTGCCACAAGCTAGGTACCAAGTATTCAAACACGAATCTCAAGAGACATTTCATATTTAAGCCACAACAGTCCACAAGCTATGGAACTGGGGGTGTTTAGCTGACTGAGGAAAGCAAGGAAGCAGTGTCTGTCCTCGAGCCACCAGAAGGAAGACAACACCACGCTGCAACTCCTCTGCTCCGAGGAAATTAGTGTCTCCGACCTCCAGGGTGTCAAAAGAAGAAATTTGTATGTGCTAGGTGACTATGTCTGTGGTCACCTGTCATGGGAATAATAAATTATTTCAGAGACCGATGACACTGTCCCAGGAGCAGTTCATCTATGATCCAGTGAGGCTGAGCTCAGTGACAGCAGTTGTCAGGGACTGCTGTGAAAAGTGCTGGAGAATTCAGGCGATGCGCTGAAGATGCGCCTGGTGTGCACCATCTGCCCTGAAGGCTTCAGAAACGGAAACAGGAGTGAGAGAAACTCATTTCTTAGAGTAAATCCCGGTGTTCTGGTGAGGGCCTGGAGGTAACACCGCACACTGCTGCACGACAGTACTGCTTCTCTTTCTCTCTCCTTGAACATATGTCCCATGGGACATAAAATGGAGAAACTTGAGACTAAGTCGGAATTTAACCAGCCTGGCGGCACTCAGTGATTCCTCTCAATTATCAGTTCTCAGCTGTGGCAAAGGGCACTTTAATCTGGGGCACAGGAAGTCCTGGTGGAAGAAAACGACCATTTTTCTAAAGAACCTAATGTTCTTTTCCTATGAACAAAGTTTTGCCAGGCATATGCTGAGTGAAGAATCTAACTATCTGCTAAAATGTTTGCAACTCCTGTTTACAAGGTAAAATGTTAAGTCTGAGTTTGGCTTCTGCTCTCAAGTGTAACATCCTCACTTTAGCTCCCACTCCTAGTGTGTAGAGACTGCCTCAGACTCCTCTCCCATAGCAGGTGGAGAGCCTTTGTCCATAGGGGATATGTCCCACTTTTCCTATGATTTTTTTTAGCATGCATGTGGATTTTGGTACACACACACACACACACACACGATTTTTCCAAACAAGGTTTCTCTGTTTCTCTGTGTACCCTGACTGCCCTGGAACTCACTCTGTAGACCAGGCTGTCTCCAAACTGAGAGATATCCGGCGTCTACCTGCAGAGTGCTGGGGTAAAGCATGCGCCACCATTGTCCGGCTTATTAGCATATATTAACTTTGCTAAGAATAGACTTTATTGTGACATTTTTATACAGGTGTATCGAATGTCTTTTTATCCTAAAATTCTCGCCCTGCCCTCATTTGTGCCCTCTCACTCTCTTATACCCCTTTCCTATCCCACATTAGTTCCCTTCTATTTTGACGTCTTTCTCTTTTCCTTTTAGAACACCATGTGTGTTTCACTGGGATCGCTCACAAGCCTGGATGAAGGGTTATATTTAAAGAGACATGGGTATCTTGTCAGTAGCTACACGGTGGAATAAAATATCTCTCTTCCATATACTCTCAGGAAGGGACAAACCTTGCGAGCTGCTCCCTGCTCCAGGATGGATGCTGATGAGTCAGTTGTGTGTGGCCTTCTTCAGGTAATCATAGCTACTATGCATTCAAGAGCAAGATTGTTAGCTAGTTTATGCCAACTTGATATAAGCTAAAGTTGTCTAAGAAGAGAGAACTCAATTTTTTTTAAGCCTCCATAAGTTTGGTCTACAGGCAAACCTGTAGGGCATTTTCTTAATTAGTGATCCATGTGGAAGGGATGAGTTCATTATTCTTGAGATTATTCCTGGGTTTGTGGTACTAGGTTCTATATGAAAGCAGGCTGACCAGTCCAGGAGGAGAAAGTCAGTAAGAAGCACTTCTCCATGGCCTCTGCATCAGCTCCTGCCTCCAGGTTCCAGCCTTGCTTGAGCTCTTGCCCTGAAAGTCCTTCAGTGACAGACTCTGAAGTGGAAGTCAAATAAACCCCTGCCTCTACAAGTGATGTTTCATCACAGTGGTAGTAGCCGTGACTAGTACAGCCGCATCACGTCTCTTTCTGCCCCTGTATCCCAGATTTAAACTCAGTGAAGACATATGAAGACCTTAGGATGGCCTACCTTTTATAGTGCCACATTTCACAACAGAGAAATGGTGTTTTGTGACGTCTCTGTTACAAAGACACAGTAGTCAAATGGCTTTAGGAGACAAACACATCATATTTTTTCAGAACAGTTCATGATGGTATAGATTCAGCTCTAGCAATGTGTCTTACAGTGACCTAGGTTAGTAGGTGAAACCCTTTGTATCAATCTTGAATTATTCTAAACACACACACACATGGGGGGGGGGAGAGAGAGAGGGAGAGAGAACCAGAAATTCTGCATCATCTCCCCCTTCTTGTGTTGTAGGAAGGGAGGTGTGCAAACTCCCAGGACATATTGTTTTACATGCTGTCCCCCTTACTTGTCCAGCCGTTGTCCCAAGTCCAGTTTGATTCCTCTGTAGGTGTACTGCTATTTCTTATTTTAAAAGGTGGCAGTAGGAGCTGATAATGGCTCAGTTGGTAGGGTACCTGCTGTTCAAACATGAGGACTATGTTCAATTCCCAACACCACAAGAAAGGTGGGCATTGCACTGAATACCAATAACCGCAGCACTGGAGATAAAGAAACAAGATGATCTCTAGGGCTTGCTGACCACTCAGTCTAGGCAATTCTGCAAATTGCGGATTCAGAGAGAGAGAGAGAGAGAGAGAGAGAGAGAGAGAGAGAGAGAGAGAGACCCTGTCTCAAAAAATAAAGTGGAAATTGATTAAGGAAACATGTGACTTTGAGCTCTGTCCTTCACATGTGCACACATGCAAATGCGTTTGTACCATGTACACATGTACACCTAAATACCAGCGCATACAAACAATAAAAGATACAGGCTGAGCACAATGAGCAGTTAGCCTTTACTAGTTGTCACTGGTAGAAATGTGTGATTTCACAGGGTCCCTCGTGAGTCCAGACAGTCCTGATCTTTTATTACACACGTCTACTGATTTGCTTGTGTTCTCAGTTCTGCAAGTGCAGTTCCGCTTAGGGGAAGACAAGGATTCACGTTGTCTGACCCATGAGAAGAATGTAGGGTGATCATTATTGCCTGTGGAAAACTTGCCTTGCTTCATTTCTTGTTCTTCCTGTCTTTGGTGCAACTGGGTAAAACTCACAAGAATGTATGTATGTATGTATATATGTATGTATGTGTGTATATGTGTGTGTGTGTGTATTGCACTATTGTTATAATGACAAGCCTCACTCACATGTACTATAATCTTAGAGATACTTATAGCAGTAGAAGAATATTTTTTATTAGCAGTACTCCTGTTACAACATATTAGTTTACAGTTGGGAAAATGGGGGACAGGACAAAGGCAGCATAAACTATTAACCTGGGTGTTTCAGAGAAATGCTGAGGAAAATTTGTTCTGGGATAATGGATAATGTATTAGACTAGGGTATAGTGAATTAGGGTATCCTAGATGTCTGCAAGATAAACCTTAGCCCTAGCAGTTGGCCCTCTTCTTCACAGGGAAAAAATTACACACTCCTTCCAAGAATTTTTGTTTGGTGCTGGAAGATGGCTTGGCAGTTAAGAGCATTTGTTTTTCCGACCGAGGTTTGATTCCTACCCACTTCTGTTCACAATTATCAGTAACTCCAGTGCCTAGGAATATGATACCCTCTTCCAACTTTCAGGCTAACATGTCTTACACATACATTTATGCAGGCAAAATATTTGTAGACATAAAATAACAAAATAAATCTTTAAATCTTTATAAACATTTGTTTTGAGTAAAAAGGAGAATGTTTTATGGGTGCCTTGGAGTTTTCATGGTACTGATCACCTGACTTAGAGACCTGCGGTGGCCATGTGGTTCCGTGACTGTGCTGTCTTCCGTTAGTAACACTTGTTCTGACTGTAGCTCATGTGATATATTTCTGATTTCAAATCATAAGTTGAACATAATTCTTTTAAAAAGACGGTAGTGGAAATAACACAGGGATGGAAATAAAGCAGCCCATCTCAGCTTCTAAGCTATTACTAAAATCACAAGGACAAAGGAGATGATTGTTTTTGTACAATATTGTGATTTTCTGATCCTAGTTGAGTTTTGCTCAAACTGGGAATAAATAATCAAGATCACCAAAGGCTGCCCTCTACCTCTGTCATATCTGTGTAGCTCCCAGGTAATGACAGACCGTGTGGAATAGTGACATGAATTGAGGGACACATTTTAAAGGCAATCTCTAAGAGATTATACTTTACGTTCTCACCGTGTGCAAAAGATCACTCCAGAGACCCTTACAATCTAGGGACAGGGACACGGTGACATTTTAGAGTAAGACAGAGGATGAAGGAGAAATAGGGAAAACCTCTGCCAAGCAAGTTGTATCAAACTAACATTCCCTGTAGCTGTGCTTCGATAAGATGATCAACCCATAGTTACTGGCTCTGCTCCTCTCCGAATGCTCATCTGGGCTTTGCCTCCAAAGAAATTTCCCTGAACTAAAAGGCTGTATTTGTCAAGTAGGGAGTAGAGGAGGGAATCTGAAATCCTTGAAAGAGATTTTGTTGGGAATAGAAGTCCTTAAAGTCAGCATATGTTTAGACAACATGGTGCTCAAATGGATATTCAGTATGAGTCAGCAAAATTATGTCAGCCTTTGGACATCCAGTGGGAGTTTATTAGCCAGCACAAAATAGGCTGATACCAGGTATTAAAGTAAACTGTTTACTTCAAAGTGAACAGATATGTGATCTGTTATATGACTGTATTTTCCAGAGTGCCACTTTTGTGTGATTCTGTATGAAGGTCGCCCTGAGGGTAGAGATTGGGTCTTCGTCTGGTCCTCCATCTCTGGCAGTCCACTTGTGTGCATTTATGTGCAAGCCTGTGTTACTTCCTCTGTGTGGTCTGCCTGCAGGAGTCCTGCATGTAGCAGTCTGTGCCTGGGTACAGCCACCTGCTGTTTGCCTAACAACCTTGTCTGCTAAATAGCATGTCTTCTCTACCTGAAGCTCCTCAAAGACTTGTCAAACTCCAGGTCTCCAATGACCCAACTCCTTTCCTGTCTTAGACTTCACACATGTGAACAATTTTTTCCTCAAAACAAAGGTCTTTTGGCAAGATTATTTAACTGTTTTTCTTTGCAGGAAACTTGTGAGATCTTGACTCATTCCCCAGTGTGCTGCTACCTTAATTGGCAACTCACCTGGGAGATGGGCCTCTGGGCACACGGGCGAAGATTATATTGACTGGCTTAACTGAGGTAGAAAGCCCTATCCAATGTTCCTGGCACCCCTTCTGTCTGGGAACTGTTGCAAGGAGGGAGGCTTGTTGATTCCCGGCCTGCCTGGCTAGCTTAGCCCCGAAATAACCAAACAGAAATTGTATTAATTAAAACACTGCTTGACCTATTAGCTCTAGCTTCTTATTGGCTAATTCTTACATCTTAATTTAACCCATTTCTATTAATCTGTGTTTTGCTATGTGGCAGTGGCTTGTCAGGTAAAATTCCCAGCGTCTGTCTCCAGTGGATTCATGGTGTATCTCTGGCTCTACCCTTCTTTCTCTCAGCATTCAGTCCTGTCCTCTCTGCCTACCTAAGTTCTGCCCTATCAACAGGCCAAGGCAGTTTCTTTATTCATCAATGGCAATGACAGCACACAGAGGGGACTACAAGGGAACGGGGTGCTACAAGGGGAGAAAAAACTAAGCAGAGACAGACTTTTTTCACTCTGATTTTTGAGTGTGCATGCAGTTTAACCAGCTGCTTCAAGTTCTTTCCATTGCTACTGCCTTGAACTGCAAGATAAAGTAAACCCTTTCTCCCTTAAGTTGCTTCTGTTGGGATATTTTATCATAGCAACTGAAAAATAGCAAAGATAACAAGAAATTGGTTGTCTTCTTCTTTTTTATCTTGGGAAGTGTTCTGATTATAGATGGACTCTTAACCTAATGCATTCTTAAATTGAAACTTTTCTTTTTGGTTATCAGATGATCTTTTATTGAAATATTTTCTCTTGTTGCTTCTTAACTATCTGGGCATGCCACTGCACCACTGTTGATGTCACCAATGATGTCATGAGAGTGGCAGCCATCCACATTGCAGCCCACAGACTATACAGTACCCAGGATCTCTTTAATACTTTCAGAAAGTTCTCTGGCTAAATTTAAACTTTTAATCTGAATTTTAAATGCACACACACACACACATACACACAAAACTCCAACAAAATATGTGTATTTGGGAAGTTCTAAATGTTGTATAAAGAGTACTCATAAAAAGAAAACTCAACATAGATTCTTATTCAAAATTCATGACACAGCTCACATCAGTGAAAACTGGTACTGGGGAAGGTGCTTCAATTGGTAGAATGCTTGCTAACGTACATGAAGTCCTATATTAGATCCCCAGCCTGGCATAAAACCAGGAATGATGGCACAAGCCTATACTCCCAGGACATGGGATGTAAAGCCAAGATGATTGGAAGTTCAAGATTATCTTTGTTTATATAGCAAGCATGAGGCCAGCCTGGAGCAATGTCTAAAAAGGAAAAAAAAAGAATTTTATATATATTTCATAAAAATATGAAATGATGCAAGTTAGTAGAAAGGAATAAAAGCAAGTGATAAAATTTTACCATATCAACAAAATTGTCTTGAAAAATGTATCTTTAAAAGACATCACTGAGTTGCGGCTAATTGTCAGTTTGTTAACTATAAACCATATGCCTGAGGCTGTCTTACACATGTGAGCCGATTAGAGTCTGAACACGTTTGGATAAACTAAACATTCATATCACGTATGACAATATGACAGTACACTTGTTTTAAAATACCCAGGTATTGATTTTGATATTGTGATTTTATGTCAAACTGACTGGGTGAAATTACACAGACATTAGGACAGATGCTACTTCTGCCAAAGAGTTCTTATTCTTTAAAAGTTCACATTATATTTTACATTATTTGCTTTTCATATGTGATACTGAGTTACATAAGTCAATTTTCATGAAAGTATGTAGATGTAATAGCACATGTTTCTCTTCAGATAACATTTAAATCAATTAAGCATTCATTCTGTGAAGCAAACTGCAAGCCCTGCTTGCTGGTGGGCCTTTTATACTCAGTCTGTAATGACTGAGCTGTCAGGAGGAAGAGGATATCTTACCAACACTAAGCTCTAATCTAAAATGACATTTCCGTGAATGTGCACCCCCTGTGCTATCCTTCATAACCAGATACACTAATTCCTTAAAAGAAAGCCACTCCTCCCTCTCTCTCTCTTTCCCTCCTCCTCCCCCAACTCCGAGATGGTTAATATTAACTGTAAACTTGATACCATCTAAAAGCACCTGGCAAACAAACCTCTGTGAGGTCTGTGAGGATGCTTCCGGTTTGGGTTAGCTGAGGTGGGAAGACTACCCTCAGTCTGCGAAGCACCATTCCCTGGGCTGGGGTCCTGGACTGACCTAGAAGAAAGTGAGCTGAACACAGCGTGGATCACTCTCTGCTCCTGGCTGTAGACACAGTGTCATCATCTGCTTTGCCTTTCCCACACTGATGGACTGTACTTTCAAATAGCAAGTCTAAACAAGCCCTTCCTTTGCTTTTGTCACGACAACTAGAAAAGCAATAATGTGATCTCCTGCTGCCTCGTGGTCTTTCTGTCTTCCCTTCCTGCATACCTACACAAGAGATTTCTCAGCTTTCGAGGGATTTGTGTCCTACCAAAGTCTTTTCAACACTGTGCTTGTTAGTGCTCCCCAACTTGTCACAAGCTGGAGTCATCTGGGAAGAGAAATCTCAACTGAGGAAGTGCCTCCATCAGATTGGCCTGTAGACAAGTCTGTGGAGCATTTCCTTCATTAATAATTGATGTGATAGCATCCAGGATAGTATGTGCAGTGTCAGATGGTCCAGAATGGCCTAAAAAATCAGCTGAGCAAGTCATAATGAGCAAGCCAGTAAGTAGCATTCCCTGTGGCCTCTACTTCAGTTCTTGCCTCTAGGTTCCTACATTGAGTTCCTGTCCTGACTTCCCTCCTTGATATACTGTACACTGTTTGGTAAAATAAACCCTTTATGCCCCAAGCTGCTTTTAGTGTTTGAGCACAGCATGAGAATGAAAAGTAGGACTAACACATATTTATTGTATCTAACTGGGTGAATAGCCCAGTTTCACCAGTCTACCTCAGAAATGCTCAGCTAGATCTACTAAAAATGAAAGTGAGACTTATGTGAGGATGTTTTGAACTCATTATAAAGTCCAGTAATGTATTTGTTCACTGGAATCATAGTAAACTGATGTGTCCCCTTTGGGTACATGTGTGCTGGCTTTGATTCCGTAGAGAATTTTGACTATAACAAATTTTGCTCCAGATAGTGGTTTGCGCACAAACAAAATCTTAAAAACAAGCATTTTAATTTTAATTGACTCTGATCTTTCTGGAACGGATTCCCTGTTCTAGCTAGGTTTAGAAATGTTGCTGATGCTTTTATAGTAATAAGAAGAATATGCATCGTGGCTCTGCATTTGATCTTTGTATCATGAGCATCGCTGTGAAGTGGGCAGTAGAGTACGCAGCAAGAAAACGTCTGTCACCAAGGTGGTATGGCACATATCACAAAGGCTCAGACAGGCCAGGAAGGCAGAAGACCTTACACGAAGAAGCAGGTCTACTGCCTATGGTACCCTAAACCTCCTCATAGCTTTTTCATCTCCTAGGTCATAGCTGCGGCTTCCTGGGATGTCTTCTAAAAATTGAATGACAGACAAAGAGAAAATTCAGGCCTTTCCTCCAGGTGTCTCTGCATAATTTATAAGTTCCAGTGGGAACAGACAGATGTAGGAATTCTGATTTCTGAATCATACCTTAAAATCAAAGATGAGGGGATTTTTTGTATTAATGGGGGAACATCATAAGGTGCATGAAGATGCTTCTTTTGATTGGACTGTGAAACACCAGGCATATAACACAGATATTCTAAAGCGACACTTGTGCTCTTCCTTTGCCTGTTAGAATATTGACTTTAGGTTCCCTAAGAAAATAGAATTTCTCCAAGAATTTCATGCTGAACGAAAGAAAAGGCTAAGGCTTGGCACCAATCAGAGCAAGAATTTGTTTCTTACGCAGAAATTTCATATAGTTTAAACAACTTGTTAGATCACCTTTAGGAGAGACTAGAGCCCAGATAATGATAAATCAATGATGAACAGGACCACACATTGACCAGGACTGCTTTTCCCTCTCTTTAGATCTAAACCTTGTGTTACGGCAACAAAGATGGTCTTGGAGCATAAATGATTTGTTTATTTCCATTATCAGTGAGGTCACACTGAATACTTTTCACTCTTGTTTATTGTTCAGGATGGGTGGTTAAGCCTATTTTGGTAGAACTGTAAGGTCTTAGGTGCTGACCATTGTTATAGGGAGCCTACCAAAGGAGACCACTCAGACACAGTCTACAGTCAGTTGTGTCATTATGCCAACCAGCTCGGAACTGCACTCAGGAATTTGGAACTTAGGTGTAGTCTGAGTATTTCAGAGCAAGAGGCCTTTATGGGAAGAAACCACATCCTGGTATCTCACTCTACAGCTGCAGGGGAAGGCTTGTAAGAACAGGCAGCTTAACAGAAGTTAAGATAAGTTAACTGGGGCATCTTGGCCTCTCAGTTCCCAGAGGAGAGTTTGGTAATTTTCCACTGGGTTCTCCGTCAAGGAGATAAAATTCTAGTTAAACCGGAAATGGTCTCAGCAAGATTATAAGATGGAAGAAGCTCTGCCCTGTCTTGTCCTGTCACATCATGACAATATACGTAACAGGGATCTGGTTCCATATCAATTAATGGATTGTAGCCCACATTTGGACAGGAAATTGGAAGGAACATGACCATAAATTTAATGCTAATAGGTCTGTGGAGGAGAGAGGTAGATGGGCCTCTTTGAATGACGGAAACACTAAAATATTTGTATATTGTGTGAATTATCACGAAAGGGTGACCTTGGAAGAGAAGCAATTTAATAGTGGGTGGAGACCTTTAAGAATGGACCTTAGTTTTGTCTGATGGTGTGAAACACTGACTCCTCAGAATCGCGCTGTTAACTGCAGAGTTAACAGCTCTCAGCAACTCCTGCTGAAGGATGGTCATCTCGACAGCTTTATCAAACTCAAACCTCCTCTCATAAGGAGACCTGATAAGGGAATAGTGGGCCCCTTTCCCTGCCGTTGCTGTCATCACCTAGTAGGTTCCTAAGCAGTGTGGCCGTGTAGGCATGGCTGGAGGTATACGAGGGCTTAGTAACATGCTTTCATTCCATGTATTGGTTACTTTTCTTCATGCTGTAAGATACACATGGCAAAAGCAACTTAATGAAGTAATTAATTGGGCTCACAGCTCAAATGTAGGACTAGGAGTTAGGCCAATCTTCTGATTAGAAAGAGAACACACTGGGTAATAAAGATGGTAAATTTCCAAAATGACTGGTTTCTTTCTAAGATGTCTGGGTTGTTGCTTACTCCCTAAGGTGAAAGCCTGGAAGCTTATGGCAAAGACTGGGAGGTCTTTTTTTCCTGTCCTTTGGGCCCTCCTGCTGATAGACAGGAAATCTTTACAACAAAGCTGTAGAACAATCAGCCACTTTACCTTATTTGTGTTCTAAAGTACTGATCCTTAATTAGGAGCAGATTGCCCCTACTAGATCTTTAAAAGTCCCAGTTCTTGAGGGTAGACTGGATTTCAGGCGCCCAAGTTCCTTCTATGATCAGCAGAACCTCTCTCTCTGCTACTCTCTGTATGTGTCTCTGTCTCTCTCATCTCTGTCTCTCTGTGTCAGGCGCCCAAGTTCCTTCTATGATCAGCAGAACCTCTCTCTCTGCTACTCTCTGTATGTGTCTCTGTCTCTCTCATCTCTGTCTCTCTGTGTCAGGCGCCCAAGTTCCTTCTATGATCAGCAGAACCTCTCTCTCTGCTACTCTCTGTATGTGTCTCTGTCTCTCTCATCTCTGTCTCTCTGTGTCAGGCGCCCAAGTTCCTTCTATGATCAGCAGAACCTCTCTCTCTGCTACTCTCTGTATGTGTCTCTGTCTCTCTCATCTCTGTCTCTCTGTGTCAGGCGCCCAAGTTCCTTCTATGATCAGCAGAACCTCTCTCTCTGCTACTCTCTGTATGTGTCTCTGTCTCTCTCATCTCTGTCTCTCTGTCTCTGTGTATGTGTGTGATTTCCCTCCCCCTTTGTTTTCTGGACGATTCTGTCTGGTATGTCTGAGATTTTCCTTCTGACTACCTGTTGTTCTCAAGACTTTTTCCAGCCTTTTAATTCTTTAACTGGTAGGAAAAACTAATCAGATAAAGACCCCAGAATGGTAAGACAAAGAAAATGTCCATCATGGTATGGCAAGCATGGTGGCAGGTGCATGAGGCCCATGATGTCAGTAGTCAGAATTAGAAAGAGATGAATGCTGATACTCAGTTTGCTTTTTCTTTTTTACTCAGTCTGAAATCATAGACACTCAAGGTGAATCTTTCCCACTAAGTTACCTAACCTAGATGCTTCATCACAGACATACCCAGAAGCTTGTCTTCTAGGTAATTCTGGAGTCTTCCAATTGAGGAGCAATATGAAACAGCACACTCACTTAGGCTGACTGGCTACAGACTGCAGAGTGTAAAAATCTACCAGTAGCAAAGAAGACTTATTGTAAGCTATGGGACCAGCCTTCAGCATCGTCATCCAGCTACTCAGTAGCTGACCAATGGCCTCAGAAGACTTCTGTAATGGAAGGACAGCATCTTGGTTTTGATGAGCTAATTGATCTGCCTATACATTTCTCTGCTAGCAGAGCATGTTCACACTTTCCCAGTGACCTCCATTATTAACTTCATTCTCTAAACAAGGAAAAGAGAGATGAAATGAGCTAGCCTCCCAACTTAGACACCAACAGACATGATCATTCTTTTCAGCATCCTAGTATCTCCTGCTAATGTGATTTTGTGCACACACAGAACCTTCTCTATTGAAGGTTTAAAGTATGTTTGGAATAATTTGTGGTTTATCTCTCACCCTTATATATTGGAATTTCAAACCATTGGTAGAAAGATTCTATAAGCATGCTGTAAGGATTTTGGAAATAAACTACTTCAAAAACAATTGGCAATTTTATTGCAGAAGCATGAAATCTGTACACTAACAGAGATAATCAAAATTCATGTTTGCTTTTATAATGTTCTAAGTCTGGGCCTGGGAGTGTTCCACACTTGGGAGAATACTTGCTTAGTATGCATAAAGTCTTATGCTAAATTCCCAGCACAATATAAAGTAGGCATAGTTGTGCACATCTGCAATCCCAGCACTTGAGAGACAGGGACAGAATGATCAGAAATTCAAGATCATCCCCAGCAATACAAGTGGTTTCTAGGCCAAACTGAGATACACGAGACCCTATCTCGAAAGAAAGGTATGCTGTAAGGCTTTATATTTTTGGAAGTCTTGGTTGGTGTGTTTATGAACTTTAGTCCCATTTCCAATAGGGATGTTGTCTCAGGAGGCAGCACATCACATCCCTGAAGAACTTGTACATAGTTTTTATAACATTTCCTCCCTCCTAGTCATCCAGCAAGAGCTCTGATACTTTCAGTTGTGATCCTGACAGAAAAATGGACTCAGTGAAGGACTGTCTCCAATGACTTGAGCTGTGAACATGTGTGTGAGGATTTTCTTAGTTGGGTCATTTGATGTGAGAAGACCTATCCCAAATGTGGACCCAGAGTTTAATGGACTGGGCCCTGGAATGACCGACAAGAAGACAGCAAGCTAAGCACAAACACGCAGCCTCAGTTCATTTCTCCCTGCTCTTGACTGTGCTGGTGGTTGACCAGTTGCTCTAAGCTTGTCCACCGTGAATTCTCTACAGTGATGGACGCTAATCTGTGAAACAGATAAGCCCTATCTCCGTATGTTGCTTTTTGTCAGAATATTTCATCCCCTAAGCCTAAGAGTGGGTGAAGACAAGCAGGAAGCTCTTCATTTCTACATAGTAAATATAGAACAAAGGTCTGAGACATTTTTTATTATTTTTATTCAGTAGAAACATATCAAAGTCTGGTACATTTGTGTTGTTTCTACACTAAACTCATAAGAAAGGTCTAGGACATTTTTTATTTTACCACTGAAATGAGTTTTCTCATTGAATTTCATTGGTCTTTCAAGGATAAAATCATGTCTGCAAATGTCTTTATCTCCCATTGCTTATCTAATTTTTATATTTCTCACCTGTGTGGAGAATTTGCCCATAACTGCACCACCAGGGCAAATAACAGTGGTGATAATGGAAGCTCCTGTCTGCTTCCTATTTTCTAATGGCGAGATTTGAATACTTTTTCATTAAAGCCTGAGGAAGGCTTTTAAGTTTGGCATATTAAGTATATTTATACAACTCCTATGCATGTGGGTAAGGAGGGAACAGAAATGCCACTTCATGGGGTGCTGTGAGGATTAAAAGACATAATATATGGAAAGCATTCAGAAGAGTGCCTGGCTCCTAGTAAATTCTTTGCAATGATGGATTTATAGGTTCCAGTGCAGGAGGTATCCAGCTGTTCATTCCTCTTCAAAATTGCAGCCGTAAATGGTTGAGTTATAGACATAAAGCTCTTGGAATGAAGCTTCGCATATAATGAGCTCAATATATGCATGCAGCAATATTGTAGAATTTCTTTCACAAATAGATACTGATATTTATACAAAGGTTTTGCTGAGTTTTCAAAATTGGCATGTAAACATTGTATGTATTCCTAAAGTAATGTTAGGTTTCAATGCATATATGTAGTGTGTTTTCTTTAAGTGTATATTGTTTTAATTTATGTGCTTGTTTGTGTGCTATGTGTGAATATATATGTGTGTGTGTGTGTGTGTGTGTATGTGTGTGTGTGTGTGTATGTGTGTGTGTGTGTGTGTGCTACTTGTATTTATGTACATGTGGAGGCCAGAAGAGTTGCCCCCAGAGTGGCTGTTGTGAGCCACCCAATGCGGGTAGCGGTATCTTAACATGAGTTCCCTGAAAGAGTAGCCAACATTGTTAACCACTGAGCTATCTCTCCAGACTCCATTGTGTATTCTTTAAACTGGATCATATAAACCCATGTTCTTTGTCATTTCTAAATGGTGAAAGCATTTAAAATTCTCCTTATAGCCTTTTGGAAATATACAGAACATTGTCACTATCTACCACTGCCCTTCCATGTGATGAAACACTGGAGCCTACCTCTTTTGTCTAACTGGGCTCATCGTTATTGTTGTCAACTTGTCTGCCATTCATCAGCTGCTAGACTCTTAGGTTATTTCCAATTCTTGCTATTATAGATGGTGCTTTACAAAGTTTGACAGAGCTTAGGAAGACAGTTTTGTGTCCAATCTACCACCACACACTGATACAGCATATTTGCTAGTATTAATTTACTTACTTGCATGAAACCAATCTTGAATTGAAATTAAGTGAAATGCCAGTTTTCATCCATTTTTTGAGTCATTTTAAAAGTCAATATTGCAATAAAAATTGATATTAACTTTTCTTTTGATGACTTAGCTGAATTTAGGTAAAATATTTTGCCAACTTCACAAAACTTAATAGAATCTCTTCCTAAAGAGGAGCATCATGAAAGTAAACAACACATTGATGAGTTTCCTAAGAATTTAATCAGTCTAAATATTCACAAAGATTGCTGAGAAGCCCCTTCAAATGCCCTTGTGTTTTGTTTGTTTCACAGTTTTGACTTGTTTTCCTAGTTTTCTTTAGTGTGTCTTTGTGTAGCCTTCTGTGCATCTTCATTGTTTCTAATCACTGTAGTTACTGTAACTGAAATTCTTCAGTGTTCTGTCTGTACCTCCTGATGCTTCTCAAACCCTTTTAGCTGCAACACACTCCATATGGTTTGCTGTTCTCCCAGGGGGTCTTATTTCAGTTTCCAGCACCAACACTGGGTGGCTCACAGCTACCTGTACAGTCCAGGGGATTTGAAATATCATTTGAACTTCTGAAGGCACCTGAATGAATATGGTGCACATGTAATGTATACATGTGGGCACACACATATACACAATAAATTAACTTAAGAAGCTATATGTTTCTCAAATGCCTGTATCATACTTTCTTCCTCCTCTTCTCTCTCTTATTCCTGTTCTTTTCTTTTTTCTCTCTCCTTCTCATTCTTGTTCTTATTCTTTTCCTTCTCCTCCTTCTCCTTCTTTTTCCCATTCTTCCTCTTCCCTTCTCTTGTTTTTCCAGTGCTGAGACTGAAACCCAGCACCTTGAACCAGTACTCCATGGCAGAGGAAAGCCTCTATCCTACCTTTTTCTTGAGGCAGGGTCTCACTGCTGAGCTCAGTCCGTGCATAGGCACTTGGAAGTTGCTTTCACTAAACATCTCTCATTGCTTGTAACTAAAAGTTTGATCAAAGCCCCATAACTTGGGCCTTCATTTTGTATGACCTTTACTTCACCACAGAGATAAATCACTGTCTTTAATCTTTTCTCTTGAGTTACCTTGAACTCCTGGAAAAGCAGAATCAGAGGGCAGACAACTCCTCATGAACGTGAATGTGTGCTTGGAGTAGAAGCAGCCGTCCTCTGAGACAGCAGCATATCTTGGGACAATACAGAGGCCCACTCAGGAAACAAGATGCTTAACTGTGCTTACCCTTCACCCACTGCTTTGGTCCTTTCTCTGCTTGTTCCTAAAACCCATGTGAGTATACAGATCAACTTCTAGGCATCATTAGAACCCTCAATTTCTTCCTCTTCAGAATGGCCATATTGAATACATCACCTTCCCCTGTTTTTCATTATACTTGTTTCTTTAATTAACATACTGGGACAGATAGCTGTTGGGGCTGCTGGAGGCAGATCTTTACCCCTAATACCTCCTGTTACACTTGTCCTTGAAGTCACTATTATTTTAGTTACATTTATTTTGGTTTGATTAAGCACTGTGATCAAAAGAAGAATACATGTTACTAAAACAATAAGTTAAGGAAAAGGAAAGAAGAGGTTTTTAATTTTTTATTTGTTTGTCCACTTATCTATTTATTGGCTTATTGTTCCAGAGGGAGAGTCCATAACTGAAGCAGGTAGACAGAACAGAAAGGTCAGAGCTCACATCTTAACTACATACAGAAAGCCAAGAGAGCAAGCAAGAACTTAGATCCATGGCCCCTTTCTGTGTATTTCCTGTAACTAGCCTTTACCTCCATAATCTCCCCCAAATAGTGTCACTGGGAATGAAATAATGCCAACTCGGGGCTGAACGTTTGAATACCTGAGTCTATTGATGGTAATAGGAGCCCCAGACATCAACACAGACCCTAGCTGCCATAGGGCCATGAACCCATGTGTGGCCCTCAGTTGCAGCTCTGGTGTGGATGTCTCCATGACATTGGGTAGCAGAGTAGGCCACTCAGATCTGTTACAGCATGGCCCTTGGACACTAACATGGACTCAGGTGCCTGACCTGACTCTGGGCATCTACATGGCCCTCGGTGACAACAGGAGCCATGGATGAGCCATTTCTCATTCAAACCTCTGCAATATGGAGCACAAGCTTCCTGTCTCAGCCTCACTAAATGCTGGGATTGCATGTACTCACAACCATACCTGGCTTCCTCTTCTTTATCACCTTCAACTTTTTACATGACTATATTTTACGATTTTTCTGATTTATCTATTTTCAATAATGTATATTATTTTTTATCTCCACCAAGTACTCTTTTTTGAGTCTGGACTCGAAACTCAAAGCTATCAACAAGTACTTCATACCTCCTCTCCCTCCTGTAGCTCCTGAGACTTACATTCCTTTAGATTTTACACCTTGTAAACAACTGAGGTTTAAAAAAAACCGTAGACATTCATTATTATCATTTATCAAGTGATATCAAAGGGATCATGTATCTTTTAGATGTGAGATTCTCCTCTGTATGCTGTGAATATCAATGGTTAATAAAGAATCTGGTTTGGCCAGTGGCTCAGCAAAGTAGAACTAGGTGGGAAAAACTAAATTGAATTCTGGGAGAAAGAGAGTAGAGTCAGATAGAAGCCTCATGGCTTCCCAGGTAAAGTTTAATAGAGATGGATTAGTTTAAGATATGAGGATATGAGTTAGCCAGAAATACGCTTAAGCTATTGGCCAAACAGCACAGGACAGAATGGCTTCCTCTTCCTCTGTCTCAGTGACATGGCCAGGGAATCTAGCTTCCTTGAGTGACAGGGCAGGCTGTGATCTAACATTGCCTTCAGAAGCACCATCAAAAGTCATGAACCTATTCTTAGATAGTCTGACTGAAATATACCTGTCACCTTCATTCCTTTTTTTCTTGAGACAGAGTTTCTTTGAAGCTTTGAATCCTATCCTGAAACTTGCTCTGTAGATCATGCTGACCTGAGCTCACAGAGGTCTGCCTGCCTCTGCCTCCTGAGTGCTGGGATTAAAGGCGTGTGCTACCACCTGGCTCCACCTTTATTCTTAAGCACTGTTCTTCCTGGCAAAAAAATTCCTGGGACACTTTGGTTTATTCAGGTGTTCAGACCTCGCTTTCTTTTCTCCAGGGCTCCAAATACTGGGTTAGAAGATGATTGAGTTGGATGTGTGGTAACATCATTAGGACGTGTTTCAGGGATGGCAGCAATCTCATGTCAGTTCTTTCCCAGGATTCATTGTGCTTTCCAATATCTAAAATTCAGTTTGCTTTTCTATGTGATAAAATACCAGATTGCACTCTGATTTCTGTGTTCCTTCCCTCCTCTTTAGGAACAATGTGTTTTTGTTCAGAAACAATTGCAAGTATCTGTCTTCTGCAGCTGCTGTTAGCATTGCGCTTCTGTATAATAATCTCATTTTAGTCCGTTCGAACTTGTTTTTTTCCTTTGCCTAATTCAGTGTCACAAACAATATTCTTTTCAATATTTATTTGACTCTACACTCTTTAAAAACTTATTTGTTTTATTATTCTTTTTTTAAAGTTGCAGGGTGTGTTTGGACATTTTTCTTTTACTTTTGAGATTTTAGTTTAATTACATCATTTTTTAATTCCTTCCCCCACTCCAAACCCATACTTGCTTTCTTTCAATTTAATTGCCTATTCTTAAATTAAGTGTTGTTACATGAATATAGGTATATGGATATATTTTTAAATATAATCTGCTCAGTTTGCTTACCTTTTTAGATTTTTTTGTTTGGTTTTGCTACTCACATTTAAATCATTCTTTGCAAAGATTGATTGTGAATGTGTGTGTATGTGTATGGTATGGTGTGTGTGTGTGTGTGTGTGTGTGTGTGCGCGCATGTGGGTGTGGCAGTAAGGGTAAGTACTTGTAGAGTCCACAAGCGTGTGTCTGATCCCCTGAAGGTAAAGGCTGTTGTGAGACAATAGACCAGGGTGCAGCAAATTGAACATAGGTCCTCTTTAAGCTTGGCGAGCTATCTTAACACCTGAGTGATCTCTGGAGCCCCACACTGATGTAGGACACTCTTCTGTACACTGTGAATATGTTTTATTGGTAATAGTTAATAAACTATTGTGTAACAGAGCAGAATATAGCTAGGAGGGAAATCCAAGCAAATATAAAGGGAAAAAGAAGGCTGAGTTTGGGAGATGCCAGCAGCCTCTGGAGAAACAAAATGAGAGGTAACAAGTCACGAACCTCATGGTACAATATAAAATGATAAAAATAGGTTAGTTTAAAAGTAAGAGCTAGTTAGTAATAAACCCGAGCCATCAGCCAAACTTTTATAATTAATATAAGCCTCTAAGTGTTTATTCAGGAACTGGCAGGCAGGAGAGAAACCTCCAATTACACCACACCCTTCTCTATTTCACAGTTAAATGGTGTTTATCACTGAGTCATTATTTCCTTGTAAGATTTTTCTTCATTACTGTTTCTTTCTCTCTCTTATTTTAACTTACAACAATTAAGAGTTTATAATTATTCAGTGCAGCATTTTTGTCCTTTCCTCCCACAGTCCTCATTTTGAATCACATACAGTGATGTGACCAGTCATGGTTGTATACACTGGACTACCAGCACTTGAGGGATAGAGGCAGGAGGATCAGATGTGCTGTATGTGTCCCTATCTCTAAAATTAAATGGAGCAAACCAAAACACAAAACGACAGGACAATGTAACTTAGTTGGTAGAGTACTGTTTAGCATATACAAAACCTTGGGTTCCATCTACAGCACCTTGGGAATGAGACATTGGAGGCACAGGATTGTAATCCCAAGATTTGTGAGATGAAAACAGGAATATCAGAGTTCAATGTTGTCTTTGGCTACATAGAGTTGAAGGAAGCCTAGATAGATGATTACTTACCTCACGAAACAAAGCAAATGAGCAAAAATTAAAAAAAAATTAAATAAAGATTTAAAATATCTAAGACATAAGATAAATCCAAAAGATATTCTACATTACATTTAAAAGGAAGGCCTGTGACTCAGTTAGGTCTGTTTCCTGGGTAACGCTTACCACGGATGATCTTAGAGCAAAATAGGTTCATGGAGGCTGTCGCCCTTGTTTCCATTTTCTAAAAGTGAAATTTTATTCGTCTTCTTCTGTCTGGTTCACTGACACTGTGGCATGTGTCCCTGACACTGGGTTATGGGTTCACTAGTATTGTGGCATGCGTCCACTGCCATTGGGGGTTTGGGTTCACTGACACTGTGGCATGGGTTCACTAGCCTTGTAGCATGAGCTCACTGGTATTGTGACTTGAGTTCACCAGCGTTATGGCATGTGCTCACTGACGTCGTGGCATGGGTTCACTGATAATGGGGCATGGGTTCATTGATGTTGTGGCATGGGCTCACTAGTCTTGCGACATGGGCTCACTAGTCGTGTGGCATGGGCCCACTGATATTGTGGCATGGGCTCACTGGTATTTTGGCATGCATTTGAGGCTTTATGCCACTTAAGCACCAGGCTGCCCGCTTCCATAGTCTTCCTTTGCATTTTCAGCCTTTAAAGTGATTTTTAGTCACTTTAAAAAATGACTTTCCTCCATTCCTTTCTTCCCCATACTGATTTTGAAACCTGTCTCTGAAGAGTGTAGAAAGCAGTCTTTATCCTTCCTTTGCTTCGCTTTTAGTGAGGTCTCACCCCAAACACCCAGGATGCTTATTGGAAGTTCTGAGTTCACAGAAATCTGGAGCTAATGAGAGAACAATTGCTTTTAGGGAGAATTTGTCTTGTGTACTATAATTCATAGTTTATTTTTATAAATGTGAAAAAAAGTAGACACTAAAGGAGTGAGGACACAAGAGATTATGGATAATTCACTTCCATGATGGAGAGACAGGATTTAGTGTGTATGAGTCTGAAACCAACCTAGGAATCTATGTATTGAGTCCCAGGGCAGCCAAGGGCTGCATAGAGATATAGTCTCTCAGAGAAAGTGTATGTTTAAAAAGAGCACTGAATGGTGAAAATGAGACATCTCTATGAAGATCTCAGAAGGACATGGCAGAAACGGCACAGTAAGTGCAAACTTCTTACACACAAAATTGAGAGGATGGGGTGGGGAAGAGATAGAAAAACTTCAGTCTTATGAAAAAAATGAGTTTTGGAAAAAAGTTTCATGCAATATATTCTCATCACATTTCTTCTTCTGCTGTGCAATATTCCTTTCAAGAGTGTTCAATATTCCTTTCATTGTGAGCGGTTTAATAAAAACCCGAGTGGCCAATAATTTCTGGGCACAGAGAAAGCTGGGAAGAAGAGGGCTAGAGAAGCCATTCAGACACAGAATGAGTCAGACACACAAAATGGGGTAGAAGTAAAAGCTACATGCTAGAATGTAGATTAATAAAAATATGAGTTAAGTTATACAAGCTAGTGAAAAACAAGGCTAAAATATGCTGAGTTTTCATAATTAATAAGAAGTCTTGTTGTGGTTATTTGGGAGCTGACAGGTAAAACAGAAAAATATTCCTATGTCTTCCCCCAGTTCCTCCCAGATCCCCTCCACCTCCCACCCACCCAAATCCAAGAACCCTTCTCCTTATGTACATACTTATTTTTGTAGAGAAGTCTCATGGAGCTCAGGCTAATCTCAAATTGGCTAATTAACTGTGGATGACCTTGAATTTCTGATATTCCTGCTTCCACCTGCATGCTGAGGTACAGGGCTGGGGTTCTACTGTGTTGGGAATTGAACCCAGGGCTTTAAGTATTTGAGGCAAAGAGCTGTACCAATTGAGTGAGCTACATCACCAACTTCCTGAAGTCTAGTCTTGGAGGCCAAGGTTAGGTTTCTGGTGTATTACATAGAATATTTAAACAGAAGCAATATTTCTACAATGCATACTCTTGATTCGTGTCTGTCATTTGAATGTGATTTATTCATTCAAGTGTACACAAGTATTCAGAGAAGCATATGTACACATGTGCAAGTGAACTTATATGTCAGAAGTTAACATCTTGTTATCCTCAGCATCGCCTTTACTGTTTGAGACCCTCTTTCATTGAACCGGGACCTCAGCTGACTAGAGTACCTGTCCTGCAGCTCCAAGTGTTTTCTTATCATTTCTCCTAGCACTGGGATTTGAGATGCATGTTACCATGGCCAGTTCTTTATGAGTGCTGGGGTCCAAACTTGTGTCCTCATGCCTGCATAGCAAGCCTTGTCTCTGAGCAGCCAGGCTGCTCTCAAAGGACATTATTTATTGCATAAAGCTATCAACAGAACTCTTGATTCACCAGATAACTAAGAAAATGCTTCCCCTGTGCACAATTTTGTAAAATTGAGTGACATCTGAAAACATAACTGAAAATAACTTTAATATCACATGTTGCTCCACACAGAGAATTTGAATGGGAAGGGGGTGCCTAAGAGCAACACTGGTAAATATCTAAATGTGCTGTCTTTTAAGAAGGTCTGGGTGTGTTATCAAAAGTTCATGCTTAAATGCCTAAAGGAATGCTTCTCAGAGACAGGGGCTTGGCTTGGAACATCCTCTGGTTTGAATTTTATAACTCATCTGTAACAGGTTTAAATTGCTTCTATTGTACAGTTGAAGAAACAGACATTCAAAAATTTGTGGAATTTGGGGATTGTGGAAATGGTTCAATAGGTAAAGTTCTTACTGCACAAGCTTCAGGAACTGCATTCAATTTCTAGTATTCATGGTTTTCTTAAAAAAAAAGAAGGTTCAGCAGAGTATGTCTGTAATCTCAGTGCTTCAGAAGAAGAGACACGTGGATACCTGGAACTCACTGGCTGACTAGTTTTGCCAAATGTTAGACCCTGACTGAGAGAAAGACCCTGTCTCAGAAACTCAGGTCGAAGTGATTGAGGAAGACACCGAACATCTGAGTCTGGCCTCCAAACTTCCCAACACACACACACACACACACACACACACACACGCCAATACTGCACACACATACTCTCACACACACTAACACAAACACACCTTCACATATACACACATACAATCTCAGACACACTCACACACACACACTCTTACACATACTTGCACATACAAACACACCCACACAGTCACACACTTACACACATAGTCACACACACTCACACATATTCTCATGTACACTCCCACATGCTTTCACATACCTTCACATTCACATACACACAAACACAGACATTCATATACACTTTCCCATATACTCTTACACATGCTCTCCCATACAAACACACTCACACAGTGATACACGCTGACACAGTTACACACAGTCATACACATAGTCACATACACTTTCTCTCACACACAGTCACACACCACTCTCTCGTACACTCACACATACACACTCTCTCACACAAATATATGTATACACATTTATAAAATTTCCACAAGTTTCAGAAATAGCAAATAGCAGAGCTACCAAATAAATACAGGCATATTCATTGACCAACCTTTATCCTCCAATTATGCCCCCTGCCTGAGAGCATGCAAGGCTTACAGAAGAGAGGTCTCAGGGCAGCAATACCTTTTGGCCTTTGCAAATTACTTCTTATTTATAGTTCCCGCCCTACCTATGCAAGAATCTTTGTGGGTGAATCCACTTATTCACCTGAATCAGATATCTGGCTCCTTCTGCACAGCACTGTCGCTTAGACAGCCTGAACTGACAGCTGCTGGACACTGAGCGGCTTTGTTTTCACCAGGAGACACCAGAGAGCAAATGACTGGTGGCAGCCTTAGAACCTGAGTTCAAGGCCCCAGCAAGAGATTGCAAAGGGGGCATCCAGGGTGGTTAGAAGATAGACAGCCTTGTTCTGCTCTTTGATAACCATACTCTGAGAAGCCAATTGAGAAGTTTGAAAGAAAAGTCATTTCCTGTAGCATTGCTTCTGAGAATTTTTATCTTCTTTCCTCGTGAGTGTTTGGAGACTGTACTCCAGCCCAGCTCATTTTTTGAAATTGGAATTCCTTTTTCCAATTGTACTAAAGAGATTTAATGTAAAATAAAATTGGATGTTTCTTTCCCAAGAATGCAGCCAGGGAAGCTATTGCTGACTGTCTTAGAGTTTCTATTGCTGCAAAGAGACACCATGGCCATGGCAACTTATAAACTCTTATAAAGAAAAATGTTTAATTGGCATGGCTTATAGTTGTTAAGAAGCTTAGTCCATTATCTTCATGGCAGGACATGGTGGCAGACAGGCAGACACAGTGCTGGAGGAACCAAGAGTCTTTATATCTTGATCTGCAGGCAGCAGGAATTGAACTGGAATGCTGAGAGTGATTTGAGCATACAAGACCTCAAAACCCACTGGCACAGTGACACACTTCCTCCGACAAGGCCACACCTCTTACCAGTGCCACTCCTGATGAGCTCATTGGGGCAATTACATTCAAACCACCACACTGACCGTCTCTGTGTTACTAACATTCTTGTTCCTGTTTTCTTTCTTTGGTAAGTTGGAGCCGGTGATAAAGGGGGTTCAGATCTCTGAATGTGATGTTTTCCTTTCTACCAAATAGTGAATGCATTTAGTAGCTTTTGAGAGGAAATAATTCATTTCATCATGTACTGTCTGCAGGGGCTATAATGAGCCTGGGAGGGGTGAAGAGATTCCATTCCAGCATCACTACTGTCTTCACGTGGATGGTCAAGCTATGCAAACAATTGGCCCAAGAAATCGGAATTCCTCCAAGAATATCATGCTGGTCAAAGTGAAGGCTTAGAGGCTAGCACAGTCAGAAGGGACATTTTTGTCTGGAAAGAAAGTTAAAACTTGTTAGAGTATTGGAGAACACACCTTGAGAGTGGACTGTGTACATATGCACAGCTCTGGCCCTCTGCTTAAACCTTAGTCTTGTTTCGCAAACCTGGAAGATGGACTTGGAGGTCGCTGGATTTCTTTGTCCTCTTTCCTAATGTGACTCTAGTGTCTCTCAACCTGACTACCAACTATTGAAACAGAGGACCCCAAAGGAATGGGAATTTCTCAAGGACTCTTTTCATGGATAAAGGAAAATGCACCAGTAGAAGGTGTTGGATACAAGGATTTTCCACTCCCCCAAGTTCTGGTACCCTTCCCCTTTATCAAAGGAGTCATTTCCTTATCAATGCCAGAAGGGACAAATGGCTCTCTGTGGCCTTGTAGCACATCAAAGCACGTGCTGATCTCCAGGCTTACCCACTATTACAATAGTCTAGCACTTTCTTCCTCTTCCCTTACACATAGAAGAAGGATTCTTAGCCTTTCTAATGCTAGCCCTTTAATATATTTCCTCATGTCAGGATGAATGATTCCACCACAAAATTATTTATATCATAACTGTACTTTGTTATTGTTATGAATCACAATATATATTTTTGATTTACAACCCAAAAGAGGTCGTCACCCACACTTTGAAAACCACTACCCTGGAAGTTTTCCCACATCCCCTCAGCTTCACATTCTTCTTATGTTTCAGCTCTCGCTCTCTTTTGTTTTCTCTCTTGCCCTTCTCTCTTGCTAGTCTCTTTCTTTTACTCTTGATCTCCTCATCCCTCTCCTCTCATGGTCAAGTCCAGCCTGCTAGCCATGTTCAGACTACTATTTTCTCTTCCTGGTCTATGATTTTCCAGATGCCTCTAACTATACTCCCTCATATCTACAATAAGAACCTTCCCCTTTACCATACTGTGTCTTGGAAAGAGATTTCACACAGTTCTAACAACTTGTCTGACCATTTTGCAGGAAGGGATGAAAGTCCCAACAATGACAGCATATGAGGGGGTCAGACCACTGCTTGGATGTGCATATTCTTGGACATCTATTTAAACTTAAACATTAGCCTCACTTCTGGACTCCAAGGTTTAGGGTCCAAGGTTTAGATCTCTTTTTCTTTCTCTATATGTCCATATTGAATAAATTTTTTTTGCTCTGCTTCCATTGCTAATTTGTCTCCTTTGATTGTCTTGTTGAGGATGGGTGACTGGACCTGTCTTTTCGGAGCACAGACTGTGACCTGAAATACAGGTGCTGTGAAGTCCAATGACAGGTACTGGGATTCACGGGATAAACAGAATGCTGGCTCTTTCTCCATTTCATCTCTCAGACACAAAAATACAAATACAGATAATACAGATAGACAGACAGACAATAAGAAAGATAGAATATATATATATCACAGAAAAGGAAAATTTCTCCACAAGACAGTGGGAAGAGTTCCAAATCTGTTGAGCATTCAGTAGTATACTAATATTTTTCAGCATGTATCCACTTTTTTGGGAAAGAACTTTAAATAAGTATCATAATCACATAACACAGAAGACACTTGAAAACAAGGCATGGCGATTCATATGGTATTACCAAGGCCTTCTACAGACTTTTGAGACGGACGTGGGTCGATTCTTCTACGTAACTTGTTCCCTCTATGCAGCTCAGATCTGACTGCTTAGGATACTGAGGGGCAGGGAGTGTAGCCTTCAGGGCCAAACTTGTTGCCAAAACCCCTGGTACTCTCTATCACACGTTGCTTGAATCTGGCTTTTCATCTTGGGCATTCTGGCTTTCTCAGTGACCTAGCCGCAGGAACTGTGGTGTGGAATGTCATTTGCCAGTGTGCTATTGAATGACTTTGTTTCCTAGTTAGTGCTTTCTGAGATGGTTCCATTGTCCTCCCTAACCCCCAGATGGCCATCATAGAGAGTGGGTTCTACGTCATCCATTCCTCTCTTTAGGTCGGGTTTCTGCTCTTTCCTGCCATCTGTATTGTTTAGATTTTGGAAATTATAGCTCACCGAGTAAGTAAATAGGTGATATATGAGTTGTAGAAGGAATCAAGTCATATTAAATGTAAGTTTATAATATCAGACAAATAAGTGAAACAAGACACAAATTCTGAACAAATAAAACAGCATAAACAACGGAAAAAACATACATACATTAGCAGAGTATGGGAAAGATCTAGGAAGAGCCAGGTGACATTGCATACTTTTGTTTTAGCCCCTCCCATGCATGTGTACTCATGCTCATATGTACGTGCTAATATGCATACTCTGCAGTGAACACCTGGAGCTAAAAGGACAACCTCCCTCCCAGAAGTAACAGTTACTTTGCTGGAAATAAACCAGAATGGTGTTTGTGTATTCAAAGATGGAAAAGTTCCTTTATTGTTAGGCACTCTGTCACCCCCATGGTTGGGTTAGAAAATTATTAGTTCAGTGAGAATATCATAAGATAGGTTTTGATAATATTTACTCTCCCAAATCCAACCACCTCATTCTTGACACATCCAACTTTGTGCCCTTTATTTTATTATAACTCTGTGTCCTTTATCTTATCATCTAATATTCTTGGTTCTGGGACCTTCCTCTGGAATGTGACTGACTTACCAGATGCTACCATTCATAGAAAACTGATTCTTACTCTTTCTGAAGCTGATATTTGCCAATAACTCCTTTATGTCTAATTCCCCTCTTGTGCTGAGACTTGGTCTAGCTTGGTCCATGGGTCACATGCCTGCTGTCACACTGCTGTGAGTTTCTATGTGTAGCTGACCTGCTGTGTCAACAAAACAAGGTTTCCTTGTAGTCACTCATCACCTTTGACTCACCCCCTCTTTCTGATGTCTCTCTATGATGATCCCTGAGCTTTGGGAGGGGAGCGGCAAGGCAGCTCAGCACGTAAAGACTTTTGCTATCAAACCTGAGTCTGAGTTCAATCTCCAGGATACACATACTGAAGAAAAAAAACTGACCCACCAATTTTTCCTCTGACTTTCACATGTACACTGTGACATGTGCACATTGACACACCCACACAGTCAGTAAAAAAATGTAAAGAAAATTCTAAAGTTTCTTATTTTTCATGACATAAAATATCTTAATTTATAGAGTTGTCTTATGGGAAAGATTTGGCAAAGTTCCTAGACTATAATGTCTTCCTAATCAATGATTATTACGGTCTCACCTTAAGTGAGTACATTATACAACATTTCATTAGTGAAAGACAACAGGTATTTTATATGCAAATATGGACAGGTTTGCTACAGCATACTCGCTACAGATTTTCCAAATGTACACTCAACTTCTTAATAAGACATTTATCTCTAAAGAAAAGAAATGCATGAAAACAAAGCTGTGAGTAAATGTTTAAAGGAAGGTGCGGCAGGCAGCCGATGAGAATGATGTGCTTATGAACACAAGCTCTTACACTGCTTCTCTGCCTCCTACAGTGATGCTAAGATGTGACTTTCTATAACTACAACTGATTCAGGTTTAAGATTTGGTTTTATCTATTAACCTATTATTTTTATCTTTTGTTGTTTGTGGTTGGTTTTTCAAGACAGTATTTCTCTCTGTAACAGTCTTGGTTGTCCTGGAACTCACTTTGTAGACCGGGCTGACCTTGAATTCACAGAGATCTGCCTGCCGAGTATTGAGATTAATGGTGTGCATCACCACTTTTGGCTTGGTTTTATTTTAAACTATACATATACATGCATGTCTGTGTGGGTATGCCCATATGAGAGCAGTGCCAGCAGAGGCCAAAAGAGGGCATCTGGTTTTCCTAGAGCTGGACTTATAGGAAGTTGTGAACAGTCAAACATGGGTGCTGGAAACTAAACTGATATTCGTTGCAAGAGTTGTAAGTGTTCAGAACTGTTGATCTGTATCCATAACTGATTTATATTGTATTACTGATGTATAACAGTTCCTTGATTAAAATATTCAGTGATTTATTTTCAAACTTTGGTGAGTAAATGGAACACTTTAGGAACCAAAGGAGAAGAGTAGATGGATGGGACAAACAGGGATGGGAGTTGGATATGCTCTGCAAACTATTTTTGCTGCAAAGTAAGGTTCTCTGAGAATACCCACCATAAAGAGTTTGTATGATTTCAGGAGACAATCATGTGATCTGCTCATAGAAGGAGAAGGTAGAGCTGGAGAGATGACTCAGAGGTCAAGAGTTCTTATGATCATGCAAAGTACTAGAGTTCAGCTTCAAGCCTGTACCTCCAGCTTCAGGAGATCTGACATCTTCTGCCTTTCACTAACAAGCAACTTGTAAGACATTTACTCACACATACACATAAGCATATGCATATGTCAACACACACACACACACACACACACACACACACACACACACACACACTCAATCAAAAAAAGGAGAAGGCACGGAAGATCACTGGACCCTAGTATGAGATTCAGATTCATTTCCAAGTCAACTGTATACAATTCGGCACACAGTCTTGGGATTTGGGGAAGTACTGCACTATAAAGGCTGTGGGAAGGTAACTGAAATGGGCCTCATTTATGCAGCTATGGAAGAGCAAAGACTTCCCAGTAGAGTTTCTTTAGGGTTCATCCTTCTCCTGTTAGACCTGTAGACTCATTGGTTCCCAAGACTGAGTTATCTTGGGACCTTCTGAGAGGGTGGGTGCTGACCGTATCTCCCAAGGGAAGGCATCTCACAACAGCTACTCTAAGAATTTTATTTGCTTTTTATTTGTCATAAAGTGTTCAAATAGCTCATTTTATACAAATGTCTGTAGTATTCCATTTTATTTCTAGATTTTTCCACTCCGTTGATTTGATTTTCACTCATTTTCTGAGTATCACATCATACAATTATCCAGTCTTCGCATACAGTTAACAGCTCCTAAGATTGTACCCCTCATTGCTTCTTCCCTTCCAGTGTTATTATAGCTGCATTGCTCATTTTTATGTTGGTTTTAGAACAGTGTCTTTTTGATTCATAAGTAACTCTGGGTTTTCATTGCACAATGCTGGTTAGTAAGTAACCCAGCAACTGCTGCATCATCACGAGACAGCATCATTCTATTCCAGCATCTCCTTTTCCAGTCTGGACAAGTGTACTCTTGAATTCATAAAGATTTTAGTTTTAAATTTTTTCATACAGTTATCTTCAGCAAATGTATTGTCATATTTATTCCTAAGCTTTCTTTTTCCTCTTTTATGTGATTGGAGTCATTTTTCTATTATTCATCTTTTTAATTAATAAATATTCTAATCATGTGGATAGGTGTGTGCCTGTGTGTGGGTTGCTGCACACGAGAATGGTGCTGGGGTCAGCCATTAAAGCGCATCTTAATCCCTGGAGCTGGAGTTGTTGGCAGTTGTGGTCACCTGTTGTGGGTGCTGAAAACTGAGCAGGGTCCTATGCCAGGAAAGCGTGTGCTCTGAATCACTGTGCTATCATCCAGAGCTCTATTCTTTCTCATAATTTTCATCTCAGGTTCGAATTTTATTCACTATAGCTACTTTTTATTAAACTTATCTTTTCTATTTTTAAAAATTTGTATCTATTATATTCAAATCTACTTAAGAATGAATAGAAGTGTCTATCTCTAATTTAGTATTCCACATTATTCCTCTCTCCATACACCATTCCATTCTACTTAGCTAAATTTTATTCCTTCAAGACCCTCATCCTTTTTAAAACCTCTATTCACTAATCATCTTTTGAAGTAAGATGAAGTCATGTGATGTGTTTCTCTGGGAAGGGCCAGGAATTGCTCTCCATACACCTCTGTGGGTAACTCACTGAGCCTAAAGTGTAACTGAAGGTAAGTGATAAATTTCATGACTGATCGGGTGACCAAATTCCTTCTAATTATGACAATGGGTCATCTGTTTCATTGAAAGCTGATTTTATGAATTTGATTACCAAGTTTGATAGTGTGAACGCTTTTAAATCTATTCTCTTCAAATAGAATTGCTTTGAAATATGTGTTCTTTCTTGTTTTTATTGGTTATTTATTTGCTTGCAAGTCTCCTTATGGCCTTTTTATAAGACTTAATTTTCAATGACCCTCACTCAGCTCTTTCTCTCCCGCATCTCTCTGGCTGCATTCCCTAGCCTCCAGCCTCCCAGTAACTCCCTTTATTTTTATATCAAATTTTTAAATTTTTCTTTTACCTTTGTGTGTGTGTGTGTGTGTGTGTGTGTGTGTGTGTGTGTGTGTGCTGATATGACTTTAGGTATATGAATGTGTTTGGATTGGAATGCAATCTTGGGTGTTGGTTCTCACTTTTCACCTACTGGCCCATGGGCTTGTGGGAATTCTCTTCATTCTGCCTCCGATCTTATATAAGATACCTGGGATTACATATTCTCAGTGGTAGGGCTGACTTTATGTGTGTTTTGGGCATTTGAACTGAAGTTCTCACACTTGCGCAGCAAACATTTTACCCACTGAGCCATTTCACCAGTCCCAAATTTACTTATAAAATACATAAAAATGCAAGATATATATATATATGCATATGTGTGTGTATTGATACACTTACATAGCTTTTAATGCATGTATTTATTGATAAGCATTTAGAGAGTTTTAAGATGTATACATTTCCTAAAACATCTATCATTTCTTTATGTTAAAAGTGTACAAAATACTTCCTTCCTTCCTTTGAAAATGTACAGCAAATTTTATTCTATATCATTACTGTATTGAATGATAGCACAGCAGAACTTTTCCTTTTGTCTAACTAAATTAGAACTCATTGAACAAACTCTTCCTATCCCCTTCCCTGCACTTTTACCCCACATTTGGTAACTGTTTCTATTTCTGAGATCAGAGTTTTTAGATTCCACATGTAAGTGACACTGTGTGGTATTTGTCTTTCTGAGTCGTATCTGAGCTATTTCTCTTATCATAATGGTCTCAGGAGTCACCCATGTCACCATGGATGGCAGGGACAAATTCATTTCATATTGAACACATTCCATTCCGGATGTAGACCACATTTTATCTCTTCATTGGCTGACTAGGTAAGTAGAATTTCCTTCACCTTTGGACCATTGTGAATAATGCTGCAATAGACATAGTACAATTGATGTCTCTTGAACATGCTGGCTTCATTTCTCTGAATTTTTGAATATATTTTGGTGAGTGTGTGTGTGTGTGTGTGTGTGCGCGCGCACGCGTGCATGCATGCATGCATGCATGTGAACACACACGCTATGCTGTATGTGTTCATTAGAAGGCAATTGGCAATTGCAGGAGCCAGTCCCCTTCTTCTGACATGTGGGTCTCAGGGACTGAAGTCAGGTTGAACTTAAGCTTAGTGGCAAATGTCTTTGCCTGCTGAGCTATCTCACCAGCTTGGCTTTATTTCTTTAATGTCTCACCAGCCTGGCTTTATTTCTTTAATGTCTTTATGTTTCTTTATGACATTTCTAAGGATATGTAAGATATTTTGATTGCATTCACTCCATGGTGTCTGTTTTATTTGTATGTGTGCTGTAAGGTGAATTTTAGACACACAAAAAAGCCCTCTCTGAACAGCGGGAAAAGGATGGCAGGGAAGCAGCCTGGGGGACCACTCTGCATAACTGTTGACTGAAGCTAAGAGGACATGGTGTGCCAGTTGTGCATGAAATATGCAAAGGGAACATGACAAGTTCCAGGGCACTCACAAAGCTTTGTGCATAGGGCTGAGCATGGGGCTCACGGAGCACAAGGCATTTTTCAAGAGGCTGAGTGTAGGGGTACATTACGCACAGGGCATTCTGAGTGAGGCTGAGCATAGGGGTAAACTGTGTACAGGACATTCTGCATAAGGCTGAGCAGAAGGGTACCCTGTGCACAGGGAATTCTGCATGAGGCTGTGCAGAGGGGTATACTATGCACAGGGCATGTTGCATGAGGTTGAGCATAGGGGTACACTATGCACAGGGCATTCTGCATGCGGCTGAGGAGAGGGGTACACTGTGTACAGGGCATATTGCATGAGGCTGAGTGTAGGGATACACTGAGCACAGGGCATTCAGGATGAGGCTGAGTTTAGGGGTGCACTGAGGACAGGGAGTGAGGAGGAGGCAGTGGGGCTTGTTTTGTCTTTTCTTGAAGGAAGAAAGGAGAAGAATGAGGTATAATGAAGAGATACTTGAGACAGGTGAATAAATGAAGAACGTTAGGTGCTGGTGACGTGTCTCGGTTGACAGAATGATTGCCCTAGCATGTATTAAGTCCTGTGTTTGATTGCTAATACTGCATAAACTGTGCAGTGGTAAACACTTGTTCTTTCTGCCTTTATCTTCCAAGTACTGGGATTGCAGACATGTGTCATCACACTTGCAGAATGCCAGACAAGCTCTCTAACACATGAGTTACATCCTGCACCCTCCTCAGCTCTGCATAAAGTGACTCCATTATTACAGTTTACACCCAGCAACACACACAGCTCTTCTCAGTCTCTCTGCTCTGCTTTAATACCCAACCACATGATCACTCTGACAGTTACCTAACCCAGTCATCAGTGAGCAGGCGAGAGCCCTTGGTTAAGTAAAAACAGTTATATTAATGGTCCTAACAGACGTTCTCTGCTAAGATTTATGACATTAAGAAAGGGGAAAATAGAAAACAGAGTAACTGTTTCCTGTATGTGACAGATGTGGCAAAAAAGGGAAAATAGTGCATAGTGAATGGAAATTGCCACTAAGACTCAGCAAATTTCCGCTAGTAGCTTTGAAAGAAAACTCAAATTAGGCCAACCAGATCCCAGTGATTAAATCACACAGTTCTGAAGTGTCTATGGAAGAGAATTAGAAACATTAATAGAGATTTGGTATCTTGTGAAGCAGCCCTTGTACACTGTTATAATTTGTATGTATTGTTGTGTTTTCTTTGATCTAGAGAAATATCCCAGATTGTGTTTTTCATTGGAAAATTGTATTTGTAGTCAGACTTTCTTTTCCTCTATTAGCCCCAAATAATGACACAGAGACTTATTATTGATTATGAAATTCAGCCTATAGCTTAGGCTTATTCATAACTAGTTCTTATAACTTAAATTAATCCATTTATATTAAATTATGTTTTGCCTTGATAAATTTTACCTTTCTACATGTCCGACTCCCTCCATGTCTTGTTGGCATCTCCCTGCTACTTGAATATCTCCTACTACTTCCTCTCTTTGTGCCCAGAAGTCCCGCCTGTACCTCCTGCATAACTATTTGCCACTCAGATTTTACTGCACCAATCTGAGCAATGAATTTTCACACAGTGTACAAATATCCCACAACATGTGCTTTTGTTTGTTTGTTTCAAATTATATGGCAAGAAGCCATCTGGTCCAAACTGGGTATAACTGCATCTCAAATGCAACACAAATATACATTTTAGAGTCTACCATATAGGCCTAGAGAGATAACTCAGTATTTTAAGTGTTTGCTTAGTACACATGAGGACCTCAGTTTGATTCCCAGAGCCTGTGTGAAAATCCAGGTATGGTGTGCGGCATGCTGCTGGACAGGCAGAGACAAGAAGACACTTGGGCCAGACTAGTCATATCAGTGAGCTCCAGATAAAATGTGGCCTGTCTCAAGAGGGGTGAGTTTGCTCCTGACACACGGCAATAGCCCAGCAAGAGGAGCTCAGACATTCCCCGACCCCCTTGACTCCCTGGTCACTCTGCAGGGGCTAAGACCTCTCGCCTCCTGTCCCATCCCAGCTTTCACCCCAGAACCCCTTCCTTTATTCCTCCCTTCCTCCTCAGGACCATAAAATCCCTCAGCTAAACCAGCTTGCAAGCTGGGACTGGGCTGGAAGTACAACCCGGCAGGAGGGAGTTCCTGTGGTTCAATACCCTGCCTGCGGAAAGGTAGGCCCTGTGTCAGCTCAGCAAGATTCCTGCACAGCAAAGGGTACTGATTCTGTAGCAGAAGATTCATCAGAGGGGGGAACCAAAAGATCCATTAGAGAACATTTGAAGGAAGAGATGGGCAGACGCCAAGGCAGGAATTCCTCCAACAATCTGAAAAACAACATGAAAACACCAGATCCCAGCGACCCTACAACAGAAGGACTTGAACACCCTAATCCAGAAGAAGTGGGGAAAAGTGCCATTATGAAAGCAATAGAGTCCCTTAAACAGAATATGAATAACTCCCTTAAAGAAATGGATGAGAAGTATAACAAAAAATTTGAAGAAATGAGTGAAAATGGAAGAGAAGTATAATAAAAAGTTTGAAGAAATGAGTAAATCCGTAAATGATACCCTGAGAAACCAAGAAAAAACAATCAAACAGGTAATGGAAACAGTTCAAGAACTGAAAACTGAAATGGAGGCAATGAAAAAAACACAAACTGAGGGCCAGCTGGATATGGAAAATCTAGGTAAACGAACAGAGACTACAGAATCAAGCATAGCCAATAGAATACAAGAGATAGAAGAACGAATCTCAGATTCTGAAGATGCCAAAGAGAAAATAAACGCTCTGATCAAAGAAAACAACAAATCCAACAAATTCTCATCACAAAACATTCAAGATATCTGGGACATAATAAGAAGACCAAACCTAAGAATAATAGGAGTAGAAGAAGGAGAAGAATTGCAGATCAAAGGCCCAGAAAATATATTCAACAAAATTATAGAAGAAAACTTTCCCAACCTAAAGAAAGATATTCCTATAAAAGTTCAAGAAGCATACAGAACATCGAATAGACTGGATCAAAAAAAAAACATCCCCTCACCATATAATAATCAAAACACAAAATGTACAGATTAAAGAAAGAATATTAAGAGCTGCAAAAGAAAAAGGTCAAGTAACTTATAAAGGTAAACCTATCAGACTTACACCAGACTTCTCTATGGAACCATGAAAGCCAAAAGGTCCTGGATAGAGGTACTGCAGAAACTAAGAGACCAGACTACTATACCCAGCCAAGCTATCATTCACTTTCAATGGAGAAAACAAAATATTCCAGGATAAAAACAAATTTAAACAATACGTAGCCACAAATCCAGCCTTACAGAAAGTAATAGAAGGAAAATCGCAACCGAAAGAATCTAACATTGCCAACACTGCCTACAATAACTCAGACATCTAGCGACCCTTCACAAGCACAACTCAAAGAAGAGAAACGCACAAACTCTATTACACACACATACACACAAAACGGAGTCAACAACCACTGGTCATTCATATCACTTAATATTAATGGACTCAACTCACATATAAAAAGGCACAGACTAAGAGACTGGATACAAAAACAGGATCCAACATTCTGCTGTTTACAAGAAAGGGTAGTGACACTATGAAAGCAGTGCTAAGAGGAAAGTTCATAGCACTAAGTGCCCAATTTAAAAAAAAAAAAACGGAGAAAGCACACATTGGAGACTTAACAGCACACCTGAAAGCTCTAGAAAAAAAAGAAGCAGACTCACCCAGGAGGAGTAGAAGACTGGAAATAATCAAACTGAGGGCTGAAATCAACAAATAGAAACACAGAAAACAATCCAAAGAAGCAATGAAACAAAAAGCTGGTTCTTGGAGAAAATCAACAAGATTGACAAACCCCTAGCCAAACTAATCAAACGGCAGACAAAAAACACGCAAATTAATAAGATCAGAAATGAAAAGGAGGACATAACTACAGACACAGAGGAAATTCAGAGAATCATTAGATCTTACTACAAAAGCTTGTACGCCACAAAGTTGGAAAATGTACAAGAAATGGACTTGTTTTTAGATATGTACCATTTATCAAAGTTAAATCAAGACTACGTGAACAATCTAAATAGACCTGTTAGTAGTGAAGAAATAGAAGCTGTTACCAAAAACCTTCATACCAAAAAATGCCCAGGACCAGATGGTTCCAATGCAGAATTCTATCAGAACTTCCATGAAGAGTGAATACCTATACCCCTTAATGTATTTCACAATATAAAACAGGAGAGTCATTGCCAAATTCTTTTTATGAAGCTACAATTACCCTGATACCAAAACCACACAAATTCACAACCAAAAAAGAGAATTACAGGACAATCTCACTCGTGAACATCGACGCAAAAATCCTCAACAAAATACTGGCAAACAGAATCCAAGAACACATTAGAAAAATTATCCACTATGATCAAGTAGGCTTCATCCCAGAGATGCAGGGCTGATTCAACATACGCAAATCTATCAATATAATCCATCATATAAATAAACTGAAAAAAAACATATGATCATTTTATTAGATGCTGAAAAAGCATTTGACAAAATTCAACACCTATTTATGATAAAGGTGTTGGAGAGACTAGGGATACAAGGATCATACCTAAATATAATAAAGGCTATTTACAGCAAGCCCACAGCTAACATCAACTTGAATGGAGAGAAACTCAAAGCCATTCCACTAAAATCAGAAACACGACAAGGCTGTCCACTCTCCCCATACCTCTTCAATATAGTGCTTGAAGTTCTAGCAATAGCAATACGACAACATAAGGGGATACGAATTGGAAAGGAAGAAGTTAAACTCTCGTTATTTGCAAATGATATGATAGTGTACATAAGTGACTCCAAAAACTCTACCAAAGAACTCCTACAGCTGATAAACACCTTTAGTAATGTGGCAGGGTACAAGATCAACTCCAAAAAATCAGTTGTCCTTCTATACACAAAGGATAAAGAAGCAGGGAGTGAAATCAGAGAAACTTCACCTTTCACTATAGCCACAAATAGCATAAAATATCCTGGGATAACTAACCCAGGAAGTGAAAGATGTATTTGACAAGAACTTTAAATCTTTGAAGAAACAAATTGAGGAGGATACCAGAAAATGGAAAGACCTCCTTTGTTCTTGGATTAGGAGGATTAACATAGTAAAAATGGCAATTCTATAGATTCAATGCAATCCCCATCAATATCCCATAAAACTTCTTCACAGACCTTGAGAGCACAATAATCAACTTTATATGAAAATACAAAAAACCCAGGATAGTCAAAACAATCTTATACGATAAAGGAACATCTGGAGGCATTACCATCCCTGACTTCAAACTCTATTACAGAGCTAAGTATTGAAAACAGCTTGGTATTGGCATAAGAACAGAGAAGTTGACCTATGGAATTGAATAGAAGACTGAGATATTAACCCACAAACCTAGGAACACCTGATTTTAGACAAGGAAGCTAAAGGTATACAATGGAAGAAGGATAGCATCTTTAACAAATGGTGCTGGCATAACTGGATACCAACCTGTAGAAGAATGAAAATAAATCCATATCTATCACCATGCACAAAACTCCAGTCCAAGTGGATTAAAGACCTCAACATTAATCTAACCACTTTGAACCTGGTAGAAGAAAAACATAGGCACGTGAGACCACTTCCTAGGTAGAACCCCAGTAGCACAGACAATAAGAGAATCAATGAATAAATGGGACCTGCTGAAACTGAGAAGCTTCTGTAAAGCAAAGGACACTGTCAGTAAGACTAAAAGGCTACCTTCTGACTGGGAGAAGATCTTCACCAATCCCTCATCAGACAAAGGTCTGATCTCCAAAATATACAAAGAACTCAAAAAACTAGACACTAAAACTCTTATTAACCCAATTAAAAAGTGGGGTACTGAACTGAACAGAGAGTTCTCAACAGAAAAACTTTGAATGGCCAGAAGACACTTGAGGTCATGCTCAACCTCCTTAGGGATCAGGGAAATGCAAATCAAAACTACTTTGAGATACCATCTTACACCTGTCAGAATAGCTAAACTCAAAAACACCAATGATAGCCTATGCTGGAGAGGATGTGGAGAGAGGGGAACACTCATCCATTGTTGGTGGGAATGCAAACTTGTGCAGCCACTGTGGAAATCAGTGTGGTAGTTTCTCAGGAAACTGGGAGTCAACCTTGCTCAGGACCCAGCAATACCACTCTTGAGAATATACCCAAGAGATGCCCTAATATACTACATAAGCATTTGTTCAACTATGTTCATAGCAGCACTATTTGTAATAGCCAGAACCTGGAAACAACCTAGGTGCCCCTCAATAGAAGAATGGTTAAAAAAGGTGTGGAACATATACACATTAGAGTTTTACTCAGCGGTAAAAAACAATGACATCTTGAATTTTGCAAGCAAATGGATGGAAATAGAAAACGCTTTACTGGGTGAGGTAACCCAGACCCAAAAAGAGGAATATGGTATGTACTCACTCATAAGTGGATTCTAGCCATAATTAAAGGTCTTTGAGCCTATAATTCATGATCCTAGAGAAGCTAACTAAGAAGGTGAACCTGAAGAAAATCATATAGTTATCCTCCTGGATATTGGAAATAGACAAGATTGCCAGACAAACTTGGGTGCACGGGGGGTTTGGGAGTAGAAGTAAGGGGAGATGATTAGAGAGAAGGGAGAGGGGGAGGATGGGGAATAGCTTGGGGGAATGGGATGGGGGAGGGAGGAAGGATGGATATGCGAGCAGGGAAGTATATATCTCAACTAAGGGAACCATTTTAGGGTTTGCAAGAGACTTGATTCTAGAGGGATTCCCAGGTCCAAGGAGAGGTCCCCAGATTTTTTCCTGGGCAGCAGAGGAGAGGGTGCCTGAACTGGCCTTGGCCCATAACCATACTGATGAATATTTTGCATCTCACCATAGAACCTTCATCTGGAGATGGATGGAGATAGAGACAGAGACCCACATTGGAACACTGGACTTAACTCCCTAGGTCCAAATGAGAAGCAGAAGGAGGGAGAACATGAGCAAGGAAGTCAGGATCAGAGGGAACCTTCATCTGACGATAGATGGAGATAGAGACAGAGACCCACATTGGAGCACTGGACTGAGTCCCCAAGGTCCAAATGAGGAGCAGAAGAAGGGAGAACATGAACAAGGAAGTCAGGACCACGAGGGGTGCGTTCACCCACTGATACAAGGGCACTGATCTAATGAGAGCTCACCAAGTCCACCTGGAATGGGACTGAATGAGCATGTGATCAAACCAGATTCTCTGAATGTGGCTGACATGGGGGTTTTCTGAGAAACCATTGATAATGGCACGGGGTCTGGTTTCATGTGCATGTACTGGCTTTTTGGGATCCTAGTCTGTTTGGATGCTCACCTTCCTAGACCTGGAGGGAGGGGGGAGGAACTTGAACTTCCCACAGGGCAGGAAACCCTGACTGCTCTTAGGACTGGAGAGGGAGTGGGGGGAGTGGGAGGGTAATGGGAGGAGGGGAAGAAGTGGAAATTTTTATAAGTTAATAAAAAAAAAAATCCCAAATAGTTGAACAATTGAGTAGCTCAGAAGTCTCCAGTTAAGACATCTTTGTGGAAACTGTTTCTGGCAATAGAAATAGTGCTAATAAAAGGACAGGAGACAAAGTTCTCCTTAGGAAAAAACCTGTGGCCTGTCTCATAGCACAAGATGTACAGCATCCTGGGAAATAACTGACATGCAAACACATGTGCACAGGCACCTATCTACATGCATGAATATTTTAACCACACAAGAAAAGAAAACTCCCACATACTCTCTCTACATAAGAATGGAGTGTCCTTTGTTTCTGTTTGTAAAAACCAACCGAAATACAAGAATACCTACCTATTTGGCAAAATTACCCAGTATCTTCATTTCTACTATGTTATTGGGCTATAGTTTTGATTTGTGGTTTTATTATTATGTGACAGATGATTATATTTTTTCTAATAAGAGTGCTAATATTTTATGGTTAATTTTTCTCTTTTCTTTTTGTGTGTGGTGCATATGTTGTGTACTTTTTATGTGTGTGTGCTTGCCCAGGCAAGCACATGTGGAAGCCAGAGACTGACGTCAGTACATCTTTTCTCAGTCCCTGGTCTGTCCCATTTTCTTACTGCACCCAAAGATCACTAGTTTGGCAAGACTGGCTGGCCAGCAAGCCCCGCTATGGGTGTTGTCGATCTCCCTGGAACTCCACAGCATCTTGCTTGATTTTCTTTGAGATCCAGGATTGAACTCAAGTCTTCATTCTTGCACAGCAAGTGTTTTCCCCACTGTGTCATCTCCTCTGCCTTGTGTGGGATTTGTCTTGCTTTTCCTCAGTGTGTTGTTATTCTTATTGTCCAGGAACACTCAATTACCTCTGAGTCTGTGTATGAGGGAAACTAAGTGGTTCCCTACATCACAAGAGCCTGGCTGTATTTTGGCTTCATTCTTCTCTTTTGCCTTTTCTTCTGAAATCATGTTTTTCATTTTTTTGCTCTAAACAAATTATTTGTAGGATCATAACTCCTTCCACATCAGTAGCTTCTGCTGAGATTAGTTGCTCAAGCATCTTGGTCTTTGGTCTTTTATTCCATACCAAGTGGAGTGACCATCACGCAGATGATGTCTTTTCATTTGCTAATACAGGAAAATCAATCTGAATGTACAGTTGCATTTTATTGCCAGTATTTAGTGGTTTTCAATATCTCCAATAAATATATAATTAGAATAAATTTTATTTTACTAAGAAATAAGTTAAAACATTCTGAACATGTTTACTGCAATTGAAAACACGCTATGACTAATTTCAGTGGCAGAACAGCGCTCGGAATGATGCTCTTGAACATGTCCTGCAGGTGTTCTGTTTCTTAAGAACCTGAGAAAGATTCTTATAGGCCCTTACAGGGAAAGTCCTAGTGAACCTACTGCCCCACAGACCCAGTTCTGCTGGAAGTTCAGTGCATCTTCCCTGTGCCAGAGACCCCTCATGGTCCCTCCCAAGTCTTTCCCTACCACTGATGAGGGGTACGTTATTAAAAACAATTGCAGGGTTTATCTGGAAAAGTTTCTGGGAATATAAAATATTTTTCAGGTTTGGGCTAGGTATATAGATTATAATTTACATTATAAACATTATAAATATTTTTTACTTATAAATTCTGAAAAAAGATTTTGAACTAATGTCAAAAAAGTAGTTGACTTACATCATGAAGATCCAAATTTGTTTCCCAGAAGACCTATATAAAAAACACTAGGCATAAAATCATATGCTTCTAAATCAGCACTGAGGAGGAAGTTCTGTCTGGTTTAGCTGAACCCACCAGTGCCAGGTTTAAATAGACCCTGTCTTATAAACAAAATAACCAAGAACAATGTCGACGGTGTCTGAGATAGACACTCCAGGTTGCCCTAGGTCATTCACATACACATGCACACACTTGCACATGCATTCACACACTCATGTACCCTCAAACATGAACCAGTAAATGATATGTTCAGAAAGAGACAATGTCTTAAAAAAGTACCAAGATGTAGATCAACTAAAGGTGACAGTTGGCTTCACTCCTGACCTGTGCCCCTGCAGCACGTGAGTCATCTTTCCTTACCTAGTTGTGTGTCAGCCTTCAGGGTATAATGTAAACTGTGCTGTGTGACATGTGTGTGCACTTGTATGTGGAGTATCACCTGACTCAGCTTGACCTAGGTGCAAGATCCAGTATTTAACTTTGTTACGTTTAGCCTTGCCAACTTGACTTAACTTAGAATCAATCATTGGAAAATGAGGGCTCAATTAGGAATTGTCTATACTAAATGATTGGTGTGGGAAGACTGGGTGTTACCATCCAGTATACACAGATTTGGAAACTGCACAGGTTGGGTATGGAGCTGAGCACAGACAAGCAAGTAAGCATGTGTCTGCTCTTTCTGCTCTGGACTGTGGATGAGGTTGGCAGTTTTTGTTTTACCCTCACTACAGTCATGGGCAGTGACCTGGAATTTTAAGCTGAAATCACCCTCTTTGCATTTAAGTTGCTTCTTGTCAGATTATTTTATCGTTGCAAAAATAAATAAATAAGTAAGTAAACTAAACTAGAAAAGAAGCTCAGAAGGCCAGCCACAACCTGGAGTCCTGCACTGTATACCCGTATTCCTCTTGGATGCACCCTGCTATATGATGTCTTACCGACTTACTTTTGTGAACTCTCTCTTCCTTTCAACTTGCAGAACTTCATATGGCTCCTTTCAAACACAGTTCACTATTCTTTGAATTGGGAGTATTTAGAGTACCATTCCTGAGTTTTTCACATTTAAAAGGTATACTTTCAACACTGTATGATCTCAGCAGGGACATCTTAAAGTAACATTGACCAGAATTTATAAGAGAACTAATAACCCTACATGCAACCTGTAAAGAAGAACTCTAAATTATCTCATTTTTTGTTTCACTTGTTTAATGTTTTCATATGACGAATATTTTATAGTCACCTAAATGATAAGATTTAATAATTTCTTCTTCCTTTTTTTGATATTTTGGGACACAATTTCTCTCTGTATCTCTGACTGTCCTGAAACTAATTCTATACACCAGGCTGTTCTCGAACTCAGAAATCTGCCTCCAGAACACTGGGATTAAAGTTTTGTATCACCGTCATTCAGCCTCCTTTGTTTAATTGAAAAATTTGTACAGTATGTTTGGATCATGTAGTTTTTTACCACCACAACTCTTCTCATATCCTGTCTTCCTTCCTATCTATTCAACTTCATGTTCTTTCTTTCTCTTTCAAAAGGAAATGAAAAGGTAAATAAAAAGTTGGGTGGTGGTGGCGGCACATGCCTTTAATCCCAGCACTTGGGGGGTCAGAGGCAGGTGGATCTTTTTGAGATCAAAGCCACCTGGTCTGCTTGGCATGTTCCAGTTGGAGATACACGGAAAAACCCTGTCTCAAGCAACCAAACCAAACCAAACAAACAAACAAATAACAAAAATACAAGAAGCACATGCACACACACAAATCCACTACACAAACAAAATTAAAAACCAAAAGTCCAAACAAGCAAAACAAAGCAAAATTAAACAAAATGTCCACCAAAAAAAAAAATAACTTGAATTCATTTCATGTTGGCTAACTACTCCTAGGCATGGGACCTGCCTGAACTGTGGCTGATATACCTAATAACACTGCACTGGGGACATGGATACTTCCATTGCTGGAGGGTATCAGTTGCAGATAGCTGCTTAGTCAGGGTTAGGACCCTGTGTCTATTGCCTTCTCTCAGTGTTAACAGTTCATCCTTAACCTTTGATGGGTTTTGTGACTCTTGCCACATTGCCTGTGAATGTGTACCAGTCCTTTCCTGTTTCCTTGCAGTCATTCATCACCTGTAGCCAGTATAACCTTTCATCTGTTTCTTCAGCTGAAATCCCAGAGTGCAGTGCTTTGAAGACATTCATTTTAGAACTGAGTTCTCCAAACTGTGTGTACCTTGTCCAGTTGTGGACCTCTGCATTAATTCCCATTAAGCTACAAGAAGCTTCTCTAATGTGGATTGAGAAAGGTACTAATCTAAGGATATAGATTTTATAGTTATGTTCCTCTAGTATTAGGTTTTTTCCTAGGCTATTCCATCTCTAGTCTCAGGTTCTTGACCACTTAACACAGTATTCAAGAATGGGTTCCATCTCATGGAGTAGGCTCAAATCCCATTAAAAAGATGTCCCATATCATTTGTGCCACTATTGCTCCAGTGTATCTTTGCAGGTGGGTCACTGCTCAAGGTCGTATGGTTTTGCAAGGGTGATATTGATGATTCCTTTTCTTCTCCAGTCATGTGCAGAGCGTCTTCCAGTTCTATGAACTCTAGTCAGTAGGAGTGACGCTTCCAGTTAGGCATTACTGCCACTCTTCTTGCTTGATGACCTAAGTGTTTTTTCAGCAATATGACTTTGGAGAGCTTATCAATGGCCTGTGATGTTTGAAGATTTCCATGGGGGCTCTTGGTTAATGACTCAATAAGACTGACTCATTCTTGGAACTGGAGATTTTTCTGGGTGCAATGAGATGTCTAGTTCAGCCAGTGTCTCTCCTATTATTTGGTGACTGTATTTAGATTCCTTTCATATATGTATTAGGAAGCATCTACAGTAGTAGGTTTCCATAAGGTTTTCTCAAATGGCCTTCAGTTTCAGCTGTCCTTCCCTATAGTCTTTCCTTTACTCTTCTTCCCCATTCCAGTTCCCTGCCTGTCATAACAATATATTCCATTTTACTTTCCTTTAGAGAGTCTCTCTTTACTCTTGGTTTGAAAGACCCCCAATATGGGGAGACTCTCACTCAAGCCTCGGGATGACACCACCCCCCCCCCCCCCAGTAACTAACGAGAGACCATTCTTGCTGCAATCACACGAGGTTTTAATCGATGAGACGAGAACCAGTCCACTGGGGCCAAGACTCATAACTCACACAGGGGAAGAGTTCGACCTCGAGTGACCGGGAGAAGGGGTTTTTATAGGAAGAAATGACAGCCCAGTAATCCGAAAGGGCAGGGAAGGTGTCACAGAAAATTCTGAAAATACCAGTGATGATCACAAGGGCAACTCCCTGCCTCTCAAGATCACTCTCAAGGTTAAATCAGCTAATTCCTGAAACACAGTATTCCAAAAATACCAATGATGATTACTAGGTGGAAACTCCCTGTTTCTCAAGATTACTCTCAAGATTACAATCTAACTTTATCTTCAGCTAGTTCCTGAAACCCTGAACTGGCTAATCCTAGATTTCTGATTTTTCTCTTCCTGCTAGATTTTTGGCTCTATTTTCCTGCTGGCAGGGGAGAGGGGGGAGACCTGGATTTATCCAGGGCTTTCATGGGGTGGACTCGGATTTATCCAGGTCTTTCAGGTTCCTACAAGGCACCTTATTGGAAACCAGATTCAACAAGTATACCACTTACTAGGATATGGGCATGGGAATTAGAAAAATAAGTAAAGAGAATGAAGACGCGAGTGAAAACAGTAAAACAGAAGCACAGGATAGTATCGGGAGGGAGTCTCAGTGAATGCTGAAATTCACCCGTGTTTAATTGTTTTACACTTTTATACCCCAATACAAAAGGGGTAGAAGACAAAAGACTGCTTTAACATGATACAAATGAAAATTAAAATGGTTGCTTACTTCAGTATTTGTCACATCAAATCATGAATTCTTGAGATAAACACTCTGTTGTTTAGACAGTGAACCTACCCTAGATCAAGCATCCTGATGGCAGCCACTCCCTAAGTCAAACATCTTAATTCAAAAGAAGGAGCATAAGTATGCATGAATTCTTTGACGTTTGGTCAGGGTGGAATGGATCTACCTGTGTGGGCTATCTTAATATTCAAAACACCAAGTAACCACACCCTAGGTCAGGGTATATAGCCACACTTATTATCAACAACCTTGAACAATCTGAAACTCTCTGACCTTCAGACAAGGTGGAAAAGACTCATATTTTTGGACCTCCACAGCACCTCATCTCCATGGGTTCTTTGGATTTTAACACATGAATCTAAAGCAAAGATATAAGAGAAAAATATAACATTTGTATTTTTGGTTCTGGGTTATATCCTTCAGGATGATGTTTTCTATTTCCATCCATTTACCTATAGATTTCATAATTTTATTTTTTCATAACTATAATGATTGTTCTAAGATTGTTTTAAGAGACAAGCTACACCCACTCCGTCCCCCATCTGCCTGAGTTCTCTCTCTTATCCATCTCCCTCTCGAAGAGGTAGCTTCTATCTCTTGTTTCTCCCCCCACCTCTCTCTCTCTCTCTCTCTCTCTCTCTCTTTCTCTCTCCTTCTTTCTGCTCTTCTCCTTCTCCCCCCTTCTTTTCCATAGCCCACTTAATAAACATCTAACCTCACTTTGCATGGCGTGCCTATCCATGTGTCTATCGCCCATCACCGGCACATGGGCCACCACCGGGGACCAGCCACCTTCAGAGATCTGCCATGTGGTCTCGTGTGCCATCCCTGCCTGGGACTGACTGCTTTCGGGACTTTCTGCCTTCTGCCACATGGCCCTCTGCCACTGCTAGGGGACCTGCAGTGTTTCTGTTGCCTGCCGCTACCATGGATCCTGCAGCATTTTTATTTCTTCATTACAATAACAACTGAATAAAATTCCATTGTAGAAATGTACCACATTTTCATTATCTATTCATCTGTTGGTGTATATGTAGGCTGTATCCAGTTTCTAGCTATTGTGAATAGAGTGGCAGTGAACATACACGAGCAAGTACCTCTGTAATAGGATGTAGAGAATTTTGGGTATTAACCCAAGAGTGGGATAGCTGGACATTGAGGTAGATCTATTCCCAGCTTCCTGAGGAAACTACACTGATTTCTATAGTGGTTGTGGAAGTATGCCTTTCCACCTATGAACAAAGGTTCTCCCTTCTGAAATGTACATATTTATGAATGCCATCCTTTTCTTGATCTTGATTTGAATGGAAGGCTATAAACTAAATAATTAGACTCGCTTTTGGTTAATTTCTTTTAGTATCGTGTGTGTGTGTGTGTGTGTGTGTGTGTGTGTGTGTGTGTGTTTGTGTGTTGTATGCCTGTGTACATGCAGGAACCAGGCAAAGCCTTGAACTTCTTCAGCTTCATCCATGTTATTTTTGGGTATCCTGTCCTGTATCACATAGGTCATTCTTTACCTGATGTCCTTGAAGCTGTCTAGTGAGTTCTCTGGGAGGATCCCACGTTTAAAGTCTTATTACTATTCTTACAGATGAAAGTTTAAAATAGACCTTTAAGGAAGGCTGATCTTTCCCTTGTATTATTATATTTAACTTGTTATTTAAAGATACATTTATTAACAATGCCCAGATTTTGACAAATAATCACAACTTTTACCTGAAATTTGTGCTCCTGCTTGTTTCCTGAAATGCTTTCTAGAATTCAAAATATCAGGCTCTTTATGCCTTGTTTTAATCAATGCAAGCACTGTTCACTCAGAATACTTATGAACTGTTTCATGGTAATGACTTGCTAACTCAGATAATTAAAATTATATTTTTATTTATTCTTTGACAATTCTGTACATATCTAAAATAAATCTTGATCAAATATATGCCTAGCACCCCTTATTTGCCCCCTCTAAACTCAGTAAACCCCTTCTTCTTCCCAAGTAGCTTCCTTCCTATTTTTTTTTTTTTGTGACCTAACTAGTCTAATTAGATTTGATTATCTAAGCTTGGGTCAGGAGTTATTTACTGGGGCATGGAAAGCTAACAATGGCTGTATAACAGAGGAAAATGATAGTCCTTCTTTCCCATACCAACAAGAGTCAAATAAATCCCAGGCTGACATTGAATTCATGATCCTCCTACCTCATATTCTTGACTATTGGGGTTACAGGTACATGACGCTAACCTAGCTTTCAAAGGAGCTTCTTTAATGTTTATTAAAGTTTTAACCTCTGTCTAGGTAGCCTATTTATTGTACTGGCATGTAATGATTTTGTCCTCTAAGCTCTCAAGTTAAACCAATAATATAATATTGCTAAGATTTGAAAATCAGGCTTAACAAAAGCAAATATGAGAGCAATGTTAGCCTAATGAATGCATTTGTTTCCTACATGATGGCAGCAGCTGTCAAATCCAGCTCCTGGTTGATGGAGTAATTAGAAAGCAACCAGACAAATGTAACAAATAAAAGAGCAGGGGTTCCATGTGTAGATTCTGGGAAGCAAACGATAAGTTCTCCCCACAACTGTGCTCTAATCAGATGCAGAACATGGTATTATAATACTATTTGATAGGACTACATAACCCTGATATCACAAAACTCCAGTGTCAGACTGAGCTGATGCCTCTGTCCTTTAAGTTCTTGCCATGCAAGTTTGAAGTTCTGAGTTCATTTGCCATTGTATGGTCTGTGTATGTTGTATTTATTTATTTAGGACTTAGGACTACACACACCAAAAAAACAACAACAAAAAAGGGTTATGAACCTGAATTAAGGCGAGGTGTGGGTGCATGAGAAGTTTGGTGGGAGGAAAGCAGAGGAAGCAAAAGACATACTTGTATCATAATTTCACAGAAAAATGTTAAAATATTGACAAAAACCTGTAGTAGCTATTGAAACTTTTGATTCTTCTTATTTAACACATTAATAAAATACGGCCCAAAGTTTTTTTTGTTTTTGTTTTATTTTTGTTTTAAAGTCAGGGCAAGTGATGAACACTCATGCCTTCATGTGTATTCCCAGTGCACATTTGCAATCTCAGCCCTGGGAGGGATAACTAAGGCTCATGGGCCAGATAGATTAGTCTAATTAGTGAGCTCCAGCTCAGTGAGAGATCTTTTTGGAAAAAGAAAGAAAAAGAAGAGGAAGGATGAAAAGAAGGAAAGAATGAAAGAGGAAATGGAGGGTGTGCAGTGTCTGAAGAATGACTTCTGGGGACGTTCATTGGCCTTCACAGGTGTATGCATACATGTACACCCTCCCTCCCCCCCCCACACACACACGAGGGATACGACAAAACTCTGATATCTTGAAATCTGTTAAACAGTGTAACGTGTGCTGGCCAGCAGGACTATCAGGCCCCTCTCCTCAGGCTTCAGTTGCCTTCACTGCTATACTAAGCAATAGGTCTTCTCATCTCTAATGTGTTTGTTTCATTCTGTACTGGGATTTCACACAAGACTCCCTTCAACAAGCATGCCACTGAAAGCTGTATTTGGGTGTTTTATTGCTTTGCTCTTTTCATTTAGTAGAAAGGGTCTACGAATCAATTTTTTTCCTATCTAATACTGGAAAATTATGAGCACTTAGGAGATTCAAATTCCAGTCATATTTGCTTTTCCTTTCCTCCGAAGGGAACACACACATGTGCAAATGCTTGCATTCTTCCAGAGCTGCTTTGTGGCTTAGCAGAAATAGTTGACTGTGAGCTGCTCCCTATCAAGTGTGAGGAGCACAGAGACCGGCCTGTGCAGATGAGACAATCTTCACAGGGTTTTCACACGCAGATTTCCCAGTATTTTTATAGCTGTGTATGTTGTCAGAAGTGTCCTCACCCTTTGCTGCAGGAGAAAGTCAGGTATACACTGACATCTGAGCCACTCTGTGAAAGACACAAGTGCCTGAATGCAGCCCATCAGAGCTTGCTGCCTTCTGCATCAGTTTCTTCCTCCATTCTGTGATAGACTATCCTGACAAAAGAGGCTCAGTGGAGTATATGGCTTAGCTTTTATTATCTACTCAACACAAAATAACCACCTGGGAAGTCATTGGAAGAATTGCTTTGGTCAGATTGATCTGTGGTCATTGTCTTCACAGAAGATGAATGCAGGAGGTTCCAGCACACAGTGGGCAGCACCACCCCCAGGCAGATGAGCTTGTGCTATGAAAGAAAGCTAGATGATTGCAGGCCTGGGAGTGAGCCAGTAAAGAGCATTCCTGGAAGGTGTTTGCATCAGCTCCTGCTGGTGCTCCTGTCCTGACTTCCCTCAGTAATGGACCTCCAAGTGTCAGTCAAATAAACATCTTTCTTCCCAAGGTGCATTTGGTCACAGTGTTTATCACAGCATTGGAAAGAAAACCAGACCATGGAGAAAGAAATTCTTTGGGCTCATAGTTCTGAAGTTCAGTGCAACAGGGTAGGGGAGCCACAGCAGCAGGAACCTGAGGCAGCTGCTCACATTCCATCCACAAGAAGCAGGGAACAAGGAATGTTGTGGCTCCATTTATTTTCTCCTTCATGTTTAGTGTGGAATCTTAGCGTACAGGATGATGTCATCTACAGTGGACAGGTTTTCCCACTTTAATTTACTTGGTCTTTGTAATTCCTCATGTCCAGCGGCTAATCTAGTCCAGATACCAGGTTAAAAACATCCCTACCTGTGGGTTCATTTCTAAGAGATTTTCTGTATTAGGTCAATTGAAATAGATAGAGCTAACTATGAGCATCACCATTATCATAGGTTGTGGTCCTAAATAAACATAAAGGAGGTGAAGTGAGCATGAACGCTCATGTCTCTCTGATTCCCGACTCTAGGTACAATATGGCCAGCTGTCTCATACTCCTGCTATCTTCCCCATCCTAGTAAACCCTTTAATCACAAGCTGGAATCAGACTTTCAACCCAGGAGTTGTGGTTTGTCTAGTACTTGTCCACAGAAGCAAGAAAAGTTGCTAACATATTTTCCCATGGATGCTTCCCGGGCTCTGTTGTTTACTTGCTGGCTCAGAAGACTTCCCACTCTACTGTGTATGTTCCCCACATCAAGGACGTCTCTTGTTCTTCACAGACACAAAGGCTGTGCTCCCCCCCTTGTCTAAACTCCCACATCTACTTCCTGGACTTGAAGGGGTTAGGTCTGTAAGACTGCCACCTCACCCTAGATGGCAGTCCCAAGCCCTGCATAACAATGTACTTTGTGAGAAGTGTGCTCCTCAGTCTCTTCTTATAGTTGGATCACTGATTTTAAAGATTTGTGAAATCCAGAAATTCAGTTCCTCATTAAGGATATTGCAAGAAACAACTTGAAAATGACTGTAAGTTAAGCATGGGTGGAGGCAACTGTCCCACACTCCCTCCTGATGAACCATCAGTCTCTCTCTGTCTTCATCAACCTAGAAGTTTGACTATATTGTTGCTGAAGATTCTCATGGATAAACTTTGGCAGATAAATAAACGACTGATCAAGCCATCAGCCTACAGTGAATGGTCAATCTCCATCCCTCATCCCTTCACAGGATGCAGGAGAATAGATTTGCAAGTTTTAACTCCATAAAGCTTAAGTCTCCCTTAGTAACCACAATTAAACCTTTGAAGATCAGTTTGCTAGAACCAATTCAGGTATAACCAAAAAGCAAAATATAACCAAAAGCTAAATAGCAAAATATGATACTCTCACCCCTGTTATTCAGGAACTTCTAATGAGTTTATGAGTCCTATGTCACGAGCTGTATGCAAAGACAAAGTACATATCTCTTACACATTTGCCAACACTCAGTCACATGTGGATATGAGACTCACACATGTACAGAAGGAAAGCACAAATTCACCACCTAGAAAAGCCACTTACTCCAGAACAATTGAAAATAACAACAGAGGAGCAGAAAGAGGGAGAACAGGAGCAAGGAAGTCAGGACCACGAGGGGTGTGTCCACTCACTGAGACGGTGGGACTGATCTAATGGGAGCTCACCAAGGCCAGCTGGACTGGGAGTGATGGAGCATGTGATCAAACTGGACCCTCTGAATATGGCTGTCAATGAGGGCTGACTGAGAAGCCAAGGACAATGGCACTGGGTTTTGATTCTACTGCATGGACTGACTTTGTGGGAGCCTGGTTTGTTTGGATGCTCACATTTATATACTTGGATGGAGGGGGGAGGACCTTGGACTTCCCATGGGGCAGGGAACCCTGACTGCTGTCAGGACTAGAGAGAGAGGGGGAGATGGGGAGGAAGAAGGAAAAGGGAGGCAAGGAGGAGGTGGAAATTTTTAATAAATAAATAAAGTAATTAATTAAAAAAAGAAAATAACAACAGAGCCCATAAATTGGAAGAACAATTAATATTTAACTAGAGACAAAATAACGGCAGTCATTAATTGTACCTCTTTTCTCACATGTAAGATGTAATAAAGCCTACCTGGGTGTATGTATGCAGGAAAATTACCAAATAATTAATGCTCATGGGTTATCATATATTGATAGCTTCCTTCCTTTAGCAATTTGAGGCAGGTAAGCATCAGGAATTGTTTAGCAAGATGGAATTCCACCTTGGCTTGTACTGTGCAATACACCTTCCAAACAATGCACCTAAAATCTTAGAGTACCCCCACCCACACACCTACATACAACTGCATGTATACCTGCTTTAAACAATGGATGAGTTATTTCTCATAGAAACTTCTAAATAATAGCTAGTTTCTATTCAAACACATCCTGGACTACAATCCAGGAACTAGAGGCAATGAATGGGAAGATCTTCCCTAGATTGGTTAGGAATGAATGCGGAGTAAGTCAAATTATATGATCAAAGTAAACTTTTGGAGAAAATCACCTGTTTACTATCCTATGCCTGTGCATAAAAGGGCTTGCATATGATTAAAATCATACATACATGAGACATGCAAAGTTAACAGAAACTGGCATAATCTAAGCCTGCCAATCAAAATACAGAAGCACTCAAGTGAAATCCTTAGCAATCAAACTCTTCTTTCTATTAAACCCCAAGAACAATAAAGGAAGACCCAAATAGCATTTGGAGCTCTTTAACCCCTCAGTCATGAAGACTCTCTTGGTCTTCTAATTTCTAATTCCTAACATTTCTAATCTGTTCTTGTTTCTTTCTTGAATAAGAGATCAAGAACCTGAAAACACAAGGCCCATAATCTAACTAGTGGTATCAGTTGTGGCTCTCACAGAGCAGGATTCTGGGTAATTCTTCCATCACATCCTAATTATCCATCAATCCCTAAGCATCAATGACAACAGTCAACAAAGGCTGGATTCTTGCCCTCCAACTATGTAACCTGTGAGTATAGCTGAGGTTCCACAGCCCCTGAGTCATAGAGTCTGGTGAAGGAAAATTCCTGTTTAGGGTGTACCAGTTTCAGAGCACAGAAAAGCAAGTGAGGTGATGAACACCAGTGGCTGTTTTTATACATTTCTCTTGAGGAGTTGGTAATGTCTTTCCTGCTCTATTCTACTGGAAAAAGCAAGTCAGACACCCCAAGACTGTGTCAAGGGACAGGAAGAACAACTGTTGCACACACAGACACATCCAATATTTAGTGTTAGTAATCTCCCTAACGACCAGGCTTTTAAGAGGCTGTAATTGCTTCCTTGTCAGAAATTGATTACAAACCACAGTTCCTTACTTATTCATTTGCTCATTCATTTATCTATCACTAAGCAGGTGCTCTTTGAAAAATTTGTGTTCTGTGCCATGTTTTACATGTTATATATGGTAAAGAGGGAAAAAAATATGATGAACATACAACTAGAAGAAGTTTGATAGCAGGAAAATAATGTATTAGGAATATTTCTCTCTCTCATTCCACCCTGCCCTCGTGTGTGTGTGTGTGTGTGTGTGTGTGTGTGTGTGTGTGGAGTGTGTGTTGGGAAGGTGGTGGATGTAGAGTCAAAGCTGCACAGAAATGTACATACAGATACTTGAAGGTAATGAAAAGTCATGCTTTGGATTTCTAAGAACCAGGAAAATGGAAAGCATGCACTGTATGTCCAAAGACTGCAAACTCCACAAACTGAGGTCTTGTTTCCTCATTTCTCTGTCTGAACTCAATTACTGTCCTTTCAAGAAAACAGCATAGGACTCAATATGTGGACTCAGAGTGAGGTCAGAAGCGGTAAGTATCCTGCTGTGGAACTAAAGACTTCTGTCGAACACCAGGTCTAAACTGGTGACAGAGATGTACTCAGAAGCACAGGCTATTGAAAATGCTGTCCTCCTCTCAGGGCAACTGTGATACCCACAAAAGACCCTGAACAGTGGGTCTGTTGATGTTGTCTCAGACAAGGGACAGAGAAGGTTATTAGACTCTTGGCTGAGATTCCATGCAGGTCCTCTTGTACATGCCTCCACGGTGTGTATAGCTTTGACCCATCTGCATGTGGTCTTGGCAGGAACTAGAGTCTACGGAGAGTAGACCTCTGTTGAAGAGGTCATGCCATCTCTACAGCATAGTGAAGTCATTATACAGGCTGGGCAAGACTCAACAGTGTTATAGCTGTTTGGATGTCTCCATGCTCTTATAAATAGCCTATCTCCCATGTTACTTGTATAAAACCAATAACCTCATTGGCCCACAAAGGCAGATTTGGGTGGGACTGTTACTGTGATCTGGTTTTGATGGCCTATGTGGGTTGAGCAGATGCTCAATCATACTTCCTCAGGAAAAGTTCCTGCAACACAGATCATCAGAGTCAACTCAGCCAACAAGATGGGGGTAGAGTCAACTTACAGAGGTTGGTATGCCAGGCACCATCTGAGAATGTGTTGCTTGCTAATTCCAGAGGCCAAGAAGAAGTGCCCTGGCAGCCGTGGGGCATGTGGAGTTCTTGTCTGAAAAGAGGTACCACAGTCTCATTGGGTTGTTAGACAAGCCATGTTTGAGAAGGAAGAAAACTGGAAAGTATGAGCCTTATTAAGGATTTTTAGTGTTGTTCAAGACTTGTGTTCATACATTTTTAAAATTAATTTGAATTCATATGATTTTGACCTAGGATGCACGTGAGAAATGATGTCTCACAGGAAGAAACAGGAATCCATTACATTTTATGTCCTACATACAGTGGTCAAACTTTAAGTTTCATATTCAAATATGAATATTCAAATATCATATTTGAAAAAGGCATGTTTCAGGGCTGGGATTATAGCTCAGCTTGTAGAGTACTTACTGAGGATGGACAAGCCCCAGGTTCCATCTCTAACACATAATAAACAGGCTATCATGGTGCCTACTTGTCGTCATGGCACTGAGGCTGTGGCGGCAAGAAGGTCAGGAGTCAAGACAACTATGGCTACATAACATCAAGACTAGTTTGAGAAACAGATACTGTCTCAAAATGAAAAGAGAAAGTAATAAAATAATAAATAAATAAAATAAAAGATAAATGCATAAAAATAATAAAAATACAAAGAGAAAATGGGACAGATTTTAAGAAAGAGAGAGACTCATGATTCAGCACTGTCAGAAATGGTCTTAGTGTCCTGCATGCACCAGTGAATTGTTAGGGAGAATAAATGACAGTGGTTCTTGTTGATGAGGGTTTTTTCTTACATCTTATCTTTCCCGTCACTAGAGTTAAAAGTTTTTATTGTTCTAACTTCACAGACTTTAGCTTGCCTCTTTTCCATGGAGATTGTTCTCCCTGTCTCCTGCCTTCCCTTCCTTCCTTTCTTTCTTGCTTGGTGTGTGTGTATGTGTGTGTGTGTGTGAGAGAGAGAGAGAAAGAGAGAGAGAGAGAGAGAGAGAGAGAGAGAGAGAGAGAGAGAGAGAGAGAAAGAAAGAAAGAAAGAAAGAAAGAAAGAAAGAAAGAAAGAAAGAGAAAGAATTGTATGGTGTTTCTGTCTGCATGAACACTGCACTTGCGTCTGCCTGTAGAGGCCTGAGGGTGGCACAGAAATAATCCATGATCACTCTGCATCTCATTTTTAGAGACAATGGCTCTCACTGAACACAGAACTCACTGATTCAGTTACAGTGCCTAGTGAGTGAGTTTTGAGTTCTGCTTGTGTCTGTATCCCCAGTACTGAGAATAAAGGTGTGAGTCAGAGTCTGTGCAAACTGGCAAAGCTCTTTCCTATGTAAGAAACATTACTGACCGAGCTTCTTTCTAGCCCAGTCTGTCAAAAATTAACCTATAATAAATACTTTGGATGTGAACATTTTCTGTGCCCTTGTACTTTTAATATTTATTTCTATTTCTAGTTGTCTGAATGTGTGTGTATGCGTGTGTGTGTGTGTGTGTGTGTGTGTGTGTGTGTGTGTGTGTGTAGGAATATGCACATGTGATTGCAGTTGTGCATAAAAGAAGCTATTATATTCCCTAGAGCTGTAGTTACAAACAGTTGTGAGCCATCTAATGTGTATACTGGGAGATGAACTCAGGCCCTCTTCAAATGCACCATGTTCTCTTAACCACTGAGCCCTGTCTCCAACCCTATGTTCTGTGCCTTTAAGGGATAGCAAGGAAGCAAGGAATGAGTTATGTAACGTTGTGAAATTTTGATACTGTCTTAAATTTATGTAGCTGCTGACATAAGTAGTTGAAAATTATAACTTTAAAATATAAAAACAAAACACCATCAATTGTTTTGCTATTGACTCACTCTGTAATTGTAATGCCTACCCTATAAATTTGCTGCTCACTTTTTATTGTATTATTTCTCAGGCAATTACATTTTACTGCAAATTTGGAGGATTTACTTGATATAATCATTGAGTACAAGTGTAGTGCTAAGTATTTAAATGAGGATGTTATCAAATGAAGCTAATTTTTCTTGTCCTGTTGCAACCAGATTATTTTTAATATGAAAGACTTATTAAAACAGTTCAATTATACTGGGAAATTTAAATCAAGCAAGCTTTCACACATAATATCACCTCCCAATATGGTTGGCATTTACAAGATGGCAAGTAACATTTTGTGTGCTTATTACTTAAGCACTTTTGATATAGTCAATACAAGATAAATTAGCTAAGATCAGGCAAACTATGTTTAGGTATTTGGATTAATCAGGTGCTCCGTCTTGTCTGCAATATTGATAGGAATGTTTAGCAACTGTACCAAGTAGGCTGAGTGGCAAAATGAATATAAATTTTGCTATAAATTGCAAATAAGTGCAAAATTAATCTGGTTGACTTAATCAGAAATATAGAATACCATTAGCATTTCAAATCACTTCATTCTGATTTTCAGACATCATTGGCAATGTAAAATAGCAATGTTATAAATCATGTTGAAAAATATAAAAAACTTAGAATATTTATTTATTTACTTATTTCTTTATCTTTTGAGTGTATATATACATGCATGCCAAGAGGTGTGTGGAGGACAACTTCTGCAAGGCAGTTCTCTCCTTTCACCATGTGGGTCCTCAGGGATTGAACTAAGACCAGTAGGCTTGATTTTCTCTGCTTTTACTGACCCTGACTTATAGTTTGGAAACTTATTTCAAATACTACTCATGTAGTTAAAAATAACAATTCATCCATCACAAGCATGACTTGATATCTTGATTTAAATGTTGGTTGATGAGAAGAAAATTAATGCTATCAATTTTCTTCCTGCAAGCTTTATTTATATTCTTTTGATGGAAACTCAAACATCCTATACAGGCTTAGAAGTCACTAGGTAGCAGAGGATAACCTTGAACTTCTGATGTACCTGTTTCTACCCTTCAAGTGCTACTTCTATAAGTGTGCACCACCATGCTGGTTTATGTGTCACTCGAGTTGGAATCCAGGGATTCCAACATGCTTGACAAGGGCTCTAATTCGCTGAGCTATATTCCCTGCCCAACTTAACATCTTTTAATATACCTTGTCATCCTATGTGTGGAATTTTCCTGTCCTGTCAGCCTGTTCCTAAATTACCACACAGAGAGACTTAATATTAATTATAAACGTTTGACTGATAGCTCAGGTTTACTACTAAGTAGCTCTTACAATTTAAATGAACTCAATTCTAAAAATCTATCTGCTGCCCCAAGGCTCATGGCATTTATCTCTCTGTCGTGTCTTTCTTACTCTCCATCTGGCTGGTGACTCTTTCCCTGACTCTGCCCTCCTTCTTCCCAGCATCCTGTGTCTGACTCTCCTACATATGTTTCCTCCTGTCTAGCTACCAGCCAGTCAGATTTTTATTAAACCAATCCAAGTGACAAATCTTCACAGTGTACAAAAGGATTATTTCACAGCAACATCCCCCTTCCCAGGCTCTGATAAAAATAATTCTACAATCAACTTCTGTGGTGTCAACTTTTTAGATTCCACATGTGAGTGAACTCATGCAATAAGTTATCAAATATTTTTAAATAGCAGTAAGTTTATAGATGCAGACGTGTCACAAAGGCCAAGTAAGTGTATTTTGAATTAAGTGTCTCAACAATCAGTATCTGTGTCTACAGAAAATGACTTTTTAAACAACTAGAATCCAGCATCCTAGAATCCAGCATTTGTGTTACATTTTTCATTTTCCCTTCTAATCTCTTTCTGTAAATATTCGTTCTCACATTCACAGCACACACATGGGCACATATAATATGCTTTGATCATACTGTTCCAGCAACTCCCTCCAAATATCGTGCCATTTTGCTTATTTATGTCCCATTTAATTTAGTTGGTGTTCTTCATGAACATGAGAAGACAGGGTCCTTAACCTGAGCAAGAACAACTTCTCTGTGGCTACACAACTAAGGAGACCCCATGTCTCAGCCACTACTAACTACTTGTTCCTAGGATGGGAGCAGAGAGGATCCTTTACCAGTCCCTCCTTCCTCCATGATGGGATGCTGATGGGACCTGTCTTTTAATCTTATCTGGATCTTCTGCACATAAGAGCAGCTGTGAGTTCATAGTTATCCCTTGTCTTGCTGTAAATAAACTTTGTTAATGAGCATTCCTTGTATTCTCAATTCTAATTTACTCCAATTTCCTCAATTATTCTTCTAATTAGGTCATGATTATTAACCAGCTGATTGGGATTTGATCAATTTTTCCTAATATCCTTTTGGAAGAGACAATTTTAGCCTGCTTTTCTTATTTTTAACTTCCAAATTTTCAAAGAACACATTTGCCTTTGAAATAAAAGCCATATCCAGTTTTACCCATTGTGTACTTGAGGAATTATGTAGCTAAATCAAATGAGAAAAAAGAAAACCATACATTGCACATGGATAGAGATGGAGAAAGTAATTCTTTCCCCAGATCTGTGTGTGGGGGGGGGTGGATCTGGGAGTCCTCACAAAAGACCAGTTTTTAATCTCTGCATCTCTAGGATCTCGAATGACATAGGATATGTGGTGATTCCTGACACAATCATAGAACAAAATTTATTATTATATAAGAAATTTTGTTCTGAGAAATGGGAAGATTCTGAGAAAAAATAAATAAATTCCTGTCTCAGGCTTGGAATTACTTTGATAGAAAGAAATCTCAAGACCCACAAAGAAGTATAAATACAGGGGCTGGTGAAATGATTTAGCAGTTAGGAACACTCGTGGTTCTCACAGAGGAGACAGGCTTGATTCCTAGCACAAGTTCCAGGGGACTGAGCATCCTGTTTTGGCCTCGGGGAGCTCTAAGCATGCCTTAGGAAACACCTATACAGATAAAATAAACATAAATACTCTTAAATTGAAAAAGAGACATAAATGTATTTCTGATTGAAATATTACAGGAATGATGAAATATGTACAGCTATGCCTCTACATCACAGGACACAGCAGAAAGTGAATGATATTGCATTTTACGTTACATCTCATTGTTTTTTGGGGGGGAGAAGTACATCTTGGGTGTGTCTGAAATTTCAAGGACAACTTAAAGAGTCACTTGTCTTTCCGCATCGTTCTAGTTCTGGGGATCGAACTAGATCATGTGACTCTGTGGCAGGTGCCTGGAACTGTGAGGATATCTTGATAGCATCAGACCTAATTCTTAAGTGAGATTTAGCCAGGGGTCAGCAAAGCTTTGCGAGGAGAGAACAGTCAATAGGAAGAGCATAGTGACGGCCTGTCTTCCCGCTGGCCTGGGCTCAGGAAGAAAGAGATCAATGAAGAAAACAAAGTGAGTAGATCCCAGACACGGAAGGCCTTAGCCTACAGGAAGTAGAGTGTTGAATGGGCCCTTTAGAGATGCGCTAGCCCCATTAAAAATTTAATGGCTTTGCTCACGGAAGTAGAAACAGGTAACTCTAAAATTCATGAGGAAGTCTCAAAGCTCAGAGGCAGATGCCATGGGAAGTTAACCGCAAATCTCTGAAAAACTGATTGTCCTGGACTCACTCCCCCTTCTGACTTATCAGAACTCCTAAGTGTTCTGACACTCAGGATGTTTCTGCAGCAAAGATATCAGCACCTCTTTACACACATCAGGTATTCCCTACTCTGAGTGACTTAATATCAGATCATATGAATGGCTGAAGGAGAACATCCCAACAGCCAAGATCACTTGCTACCTTTTCCAGAGCATGAGAGTACCGTTCCCAGAAAACACACCAGACGGCTCACACTCTCCTGTAACTCTAGCTCCAGAAGATGCAATGCCTTCTTAGGATCTCCATGGGTAGCACGTGTACAAACACACAAACAAACTTAACTTAAAATAATATAAATCACTTTAGCGAGGTGCTTACCTCCCAGTGCTACTAAATAGAATTGTGGCTGAAGCTACAGCACAGAAGCAGCGTCTAAGTGATTAATCTTTTTTGTAATTGTCAGGACAGAGCACAGAGTTTTAATGCAGTCAGTTCTGCATTTAGTTGTTCTGTGGTGATCGTTTGAGGAAAGAGGCAGAACGATGTACAACAGTGAAGATATTACAATCCAGAGAAGTAAGAAATTAACTCTGCAGGGAGTTACCATGGTGCTGGATCAACACGGCCACTAAATAGATGTGAGGCGACAGGGCACCTTTTCTTCATTCTTCAAGCAATCTAGAAGGGGCTTTTCCTTGTTGATGGATATGATACACAATTTTGGCAGGGGCCCAATTCAATTAAGCAATTTTTACGGCACCCTATGACATATCCAGCATATTTTTATGACTCCCAATGACATCATTCATGTATCTTTTCCAACATGGAGATTTATATGAACTAAACTGGCTTCAACTTTGTCAGTTTTATCCAGTAGCAGATTGACTCTTTGTAAAAATGACCAGTTCCATCTGCCAAACTCTATACCAAATTCCCAAGCCAAGTTTTGCTGGAAAACATTTTTTTTATAATGGCCTTTATTTCCTCTGCAGTAGAAAGCAAGAGTTTATGAATTTCCCACTTTTCTCTGCTTCTGCTGCCATATTTATAGGTTTTCACCACAAACCTTGCAGCTGTAGGGACCAAGAGTGAAGTGGTGGCCCTGTGTTCAGGCACGTGATACTTACTTAGCTGAGTTCAGTGTGGCATCTGCTGTAGTTGAGGTCCTGGACTAAAGCAACTAAAAGTTTTTCATAAGCTGGGAAGATGGCTTGGTTCGTAATGTATTCTACCTTGTAAATGCTTGGAGCTGTGCTTTCCCCCAGAACATGTGTAAAAAGCCATTTATGATGGGGCACACCCGTAATTCTGTAACGGTGAGAGGAGGCAGAAATAGGCAGAACCCTGCATGCTGACAGGCCAGGTATCCTAGGTTTCAGTCTGAAGTTCTAAGCTATTATTAAAAGACGCTGTCACAGACAAATAATGAAGGGTATGTGAGTATGGCATCCAAAGTTTTTCTCTAACTGCTACCATGTACTGTACTGTACACACATGCACACACACACACACACACACACACACACACACACTCACGCTCACACACTACTTTCCATTGTCACTTCTGTGGCCTGCCCAACACTGCATTAAGACTACAGCAACTTGTCCATTATGACCAAGCAGGTAAAAGACACACACATGTTGACCTGGGGCCACTTGCCCTGGTTAGGGAGAAGAAACGACAGGCAGTGAATGCCATGGTGGGCGAATATATGTTGAGGTATGGAGAGAGAGAAAGGCAGACTAGTTCTGGTCCTGTAGACAGAGGCAAGTCTGAAGACGTGAACGTGGTGAGAAAAGGGCTGATGGGGCAGCCTGCTTGCCACCTAAGACCCTGGTGACATCTGGGCTTGAGCTGCTGTCAAGAGCCATGTCTGGGTCTCTGGCTCTGCTTGAAACTGTGGTCTGTGCTGACGACTTCAACTTCTGTTACCACTGAAGTGCATGAGGATGCCTGGCCTTGTTAGGGTCTGGGGATAAGCTGCCACCAGGGCCATGCTGATCTGAGGGGCCTGCACTGCCGTCCATGGCCATGGTGTTGTCCAGGCAACACTGCTGCTGAGGGCCATGTCTGTGACAATGTATGGCAGAGGAGAACAGCCCCTTTCTATATAGGAGGGCTGACACCCCCAACCTGGGGAAGCTGGCCCGGCTCCTCATCTGAGGAACTTGGGGGGTAGTCCCAGCAGTCGAGACTCATCAGCTCAGCTACTGCCCAGACACACATCCAGGGCTTTGAGTTGCCACTTCCCAACATCTACACCATCTGGGAAATGTTGGAGGATGTGAAGGGACTGGTCCTAGCCACAGAATCTCCATGTCTGGGGCAACAGCAGGATATCTGAGAGGAGTGCTCATGAGGGTCCAAGGTTGTTGGTGTACCAGGAGTTAGAGGCCTTGAATCTGACCCAAAACACACTACACAATGAACAATTGCAAGGAGAGCTGTCTGGACAAAAGGGTGTACTGCATGATACACAGCAGTTCCGATGACCAATAACATGAATGAAGAGATGCGAGATGAGGAAGAGGTGGGAAAGACAGAGCAGCCTAGGAGCAAGGTATGTTTTTTGCTTATTTGCTGCTTTTATTTTTATCTATTGTTTTTGTTTTGTTTCATAATTAATATTTTTGTTTGTTTGTTTGTTTCCTGAGACAGGGTTTCTCAATGTTGCATTGGCTGTCTTAGAACTTGCTCTGTAGACCAGGCTGGCCTTGAACCACTGAGATCTGCCTGTCTCTGGCTCCTGAGTGCTGGAATTAAAGGCGTGTACCAGCACCACAAGTTGCATTTTTTTTAATTGGTTCTTTTTAAGTTTTCCTTTGAGAGGAAGCTACAGGTGCAGATGGACTGGAAAATAAATGGGATTTCCCGGTGCATGATATAAAATTCCAAAGAATGAATTACAGAATTATGTTTAAAATAAATAAATGAATAAGTACTTTAGCACATTAATTCGAGGATAGACTGTTATCTTTTCTTAACTTTCTAAATGCATAGAAAGTGAAGTACTATTAAAAATCTAAAGCAGTGTGTTTTATTCCTTCGCTCTAAGCCCTGCTGTTGAACTCCATGTCACAGAAAAGGCCCAGCTCCTTCGCTATGCCGTGCACCCCACTCCGTTTCCCTGGTCTCCCCGTCCTCTGTTAAGGTGCTCATCTACTCATCATACCCCAGAGGCCACCCAGAAAAATCCCTTCCCATCGGGCGGCCTTTGTACTTTCTTTCCTCTGACTGAATTACCTTTTCTTCGGTTGTCCACACAGATCGTACACTCATTTCCTTCCATCTTGATTCCAGTAACGCTTTCTCACTGAGACAGCTCTGCCATCAGAATCACAGGCGCAGGGCCTCTTTCCATCAGTGCCTGGGTGGCCAGCTTATAAAGAAAGATCTACATACTTTCCTAAGCTTTGGTTGCTACTTCATCGACCAGTTTGAGTGTTATGATTCTAAATAACACCAACATTAACCTTTCAGGCCACAATAAACAGGAAGCGGTCTTTCACTAGCAGTCTCTCCTGTACAAACGACTAGGAAGGATGTTTTATATATAAAAGGCATTTCAAAATGTGTTATTACGAGGAAGCTAGAATACATAAAATGGGAAGTGAACAGAATTACGTGCCCATGATTCTGCTCTCCAGGCATCACGCTCCTCCTTTCCGCCCCTCTTTCTTTCATGATAGTTGACTCATCCCTGGACCATTCTGTAATTATCATGAAAGAGTCAATATTAAATCTTCAGAGATAGACAAGGAATTGTGTCTAAGAGAAAAAAATGAGAAAAAAATATGGAAAAGCTTAACTAGCAATAGAATGGGCTTGAGGACTGGAAGCCATATGTAATGTGGATAGATCAAAGTTCACATTATTGGGAGGGACAACTAACACTGACTTCGGGCTTCCTATGCTCTGTGCTAATGTACTGTGCTAAGCATTCTGGGAGACAGCTCAGTGGGTGGAGGGCTTGTGCCATGGGCACAAAGACCTGAGTTCGGATCCCAGAACTCATGTAAAAAGCTGGGCATGTTGGCAGGTGCCTGCAGTCTCAGTACTGAGGAGACAAGGTGACAGTGGGACCTGACACTTGCTGGCCAGCTGACTAACCAAGTTTGGAGGTTTCATGATCAGCAAGAGATCCCCATCCTAGAAAGAAAGAACAGTAGATGAAGACACATAACATTGCCCTTTGACCTCTACACACAGAGAGGCATGAGTGCCAACACAAATGCACACACACAGGCATACACATGCATACACATAGGTAATATACACACCACATACATGTAATACATGTGTATGGCACACACACACACATACACGAGTATATGTGCTTAAGAGTACACCATGCACGGGGCAAGATGTCTTTGCTGGGGCAATATAGTAGAGACTTAAACACAAAAGCTACGTCAATATTAACATGTAGGGGTAACCAATTTGGGGTCTCCTACATGGCTCTGTGGGTACGGTGCTTCAATTATGAATGAGAATTCCTGGAGAGAAGTGAGATCTGCAAAGCCTGACAGGTTAGAACTTCAGTGATATGGAGAGGTGGGAATGTTGCCAAGCTTGATTACCCTGTCTCCAGCCAGCTTTAAACCCTGGGGTCCCTCTACATCAAAACTAGTATCTTCTTACGAATAGATAGAAGCTTTCTATTAAGTTAGTAGACCACCAGCTTCTACCAGTCAAAAAACCAAAAATCTAATCAGCTAGCTTCTTGGGCCAGTAGAAAACCTCTCCCCATATTGCCATAAATGCCTCTCTGATGGAACCACTAATGTATTTCAAACTTGTCTTGATTTGATTCTCTTCATTCTGTGTAACTATATAACTTTATGAAAGAGCTTCCATGGTTATGATCACTTAAAATTGCCCCAGAATAAATGTTTTTTATGTCCACTAAGGTCAGAGTTGTGCTGCGAGTTATTTTGTTTTGTTTTGCATCAACACCAAGTATTATGACGTGAGTTTGATTCCCAAGTTTCACATGATGGGAGAAGGGGTTCTTTTTAGTTGTCCTCTGACTTTCACACATCTGCTGTCGTACACACCACAAACACACTAAATAAAAATAATATAAATTAAAAATACTAAAACAAACACTTGCCAGAGAAGGACGGGCAGTCCTCTCTCCCCCTGTAAGTCATACACAGTATGCTCAGGCCAGTTTCTGGAGAACGACTGGATATCTTTCCTCAGCTGAGCTTAGTGGAATGAGTAGAATATGTACAAGAAAGGCCACAATGCACAAATGTGGGAGAGGTAGGCATGGGCTTTATAAAGGTCCATGAGGATCAAACACTCTGTCTCCACCTTGGTCTGTGTCCCGCAGCACACTCGCTAGCTACTCCTCTTCCTGGAAATGCTGGCCTCTTCTTAGGAAGCTGGATCTGGATGGACTTCACCGTGTGCAGACCTCCAGAGCTGCTGTGAATGCACGGGAGCAATGACCCTGTTGCACCCACAGGATGGCATTTCACAACACTCCTTTCCCTTCTTCCTAACACTCCTTCCTTGGTGGTTGTTCAGCCTTGGTACATTAAAAAAAAGGAGATGGAAATTGGGGATGGTGTGCTGGGGAAATGTTGGGGAAGTGGAGGGACCCCTCTGTACATTGACATGCTTTCTCTGAAGTCCCTCCCTTGCTTCTGCTATTCAGCTTCTTTGGTAACCTTGGTTCCCATGATTTTCTTGTCCTTTCCATCTCTTGCCTCCAGGCAGCTGCCAAGACTTTTCGCCTTCCTGTGCTGTAGTCCTCTCAAACTCTGTCAAAATGGTCCTTGACTCAGTTTTTTACTTTGTTTATTACAAGACTAAAAACCTACGGAAAAAAATCCTCAAATTCTCCAGCGATAGTACCAAGGGCTTTGCTAGCAGGTTTTGTTTTGTTAATGCAAGAGAGAAAAGGGGGCTCAGAGAGCCTGAGCCCTCTCTGAGGCCACACGGTGAGTGCAGGGTAGAACTCCAGCTGAAGTTCCCATCTGCCCCAGTCCACAGCCAGAGTTTTAAACACACTGCTGCCCCAATGAAAGACAGGCCCAGAAGTGAAATGTGTGAGGCGGTTGACACGTGGTTTATGTGTCTCAGCATTTGAATGTTGTCATTTGTTAGAATCAGGCTGCCAGATATCCAGTGAGCAACATTTTCTGTTCGTGAGACAAACTTTCAAAACATGAACTGATTTTCAGTCCTTTAAGTACGGCCATTTTGTGTAGCAAAATACTAAATAAGACAGGATGGAAGGGAAGGGAGATTATAAAACAAGAGGTGGAAAAGAGTTCACTTCCCCAGAGTGCTGTTAAGCCTCCCACCAGCTGACAGTTTCAGCAATTGCAACCCTGTCAGGTATCTCAGGAATCACGCTGTGGTCTCATTCAAAGTCCTTAGCAACTCTTTGAAGACAATGACTTATCCCATTCCTACTCACATCTAAAGACCACAGGGCCCCTCTCTGTGAGAAGTGTGAGGAGCCCACACCAGGGCATGAGTTCAGAAGGCTTCCTTTGCAAATGCCTCTGTTCCTTATAACCCTCTTAAAAATCTATATTGAAATTTATTTTTGTGCAATCTTCAACTCTGCTTCATGCTGTTTTCCAGATATTATTATTGTTGTTGTATATAAGCCAGAAATGTGGTTTAATCTCATTCATGTCTCCTAAAACATTAAAGAGATTTCTCAGACAGGTGACAAGTGACAAGCTGGAGCCCTGTCTCCATTCCAAACTGAATAACTTTGACCCAAATTGTAAGCCTATTGTCCTTATTGCTCTCCATCCTCTGTGTTCTTGAAAACATGTCTGCTAAGCTTAGTTCACAGAAGTTCAGACTTTTTATAAAGATCATCACCCTCAGAATCCACTCATTACTCAGTATTCTCTCTATGATCGTGAGTTTAGCAGTTGTACACTCTGTAAGAAACTTTTCTATCAAATACTATAAAACCTATGTTTATGACAAGGAATTTAAGTATTTTTATCTTCCCAACCTTGTAAGACATTTGTGCAAATGTTTTAATTCCCCACCCAGTTAAACCTTAGTTCACACAGAGGCCCTGTGCATTCTCAGATTACAGTGACTGGGTCCTCTCTCCTCTGTTTCCTCTGTGCCTATTCTTTTAAGTCCAATCAATCATAAAGGATTGTGATGTTGAACTCCAGCCAATGGTACAAACACCCAGCCACCACCAGCCTTAGAGGAAAATACAAGTGCACTTCCTGTCCCCAGTGATTGTTCTTCTGCTCTAGTGAGCAACACCCTTCTCCGTCAAGAGGCCATGTGCCTTGTTTGGACTCTTCTGTTGGAGTGGTGTGTCTCTTTCTTTGTGATCCCAGTCATATTTCTAGCAAGCCCTTTCCATTTGCCCATGAGGTCTGTATGGGTTTCTATTGCAGTTCCCATCTTCATGTTTAATTTTGGCTGAGCTATCATGCATCCCTCCAGGATATTGTCAGAGATCCTCTTCTCGGGCCCAGTGGGGTTCATTCTCACACCTCTCTAGCAGCATGGCACTTGTTGGAAACCTATTTTGTGCCATGCCTGGAACCAGCACTTCACATTTGTCATTTTTATCACCTACTGGCACATATTCCTCATTTTTCCCATGAAAAAAAAATGACTAAGAGCTCAAGCAATTTCCATATGATCATTGCTCATTTACCAAACAATTTCGTCACAACTGATCTTCATTTTCAACTCGACTACGTTGCATTCATTCACCTAAGAGAGAGATGGAGTATACCTTTAGACGCCTGTGAGAGTCTCTACAGAGGATTAACTGAGCACGTAAGGGCACGTCATGAATATGAGTAGAAAGAGCCTTGTGGGCTGGGAGCAGGTGGAGCGATGTATGTACTGTTCTTCTAGAAGACCCAGGCTCAGTTTTCAGTGCCCATGTGGTAGAGCTTACTGCACCATGCAACTTTATCTCCAGGAGATCCCAAGTCCTCCTCTGGACTCTGGGGGCACTGAAGTAGACATACCCATACTTGGACACATATACATAGAACATCTTTTTCATAAGATTGGGGGAGGCAAGGAGAAAGTCAACTGAATGATAAACTCCCCCTTTTCAGCCCTGTCCTAATAAGGTAACTCTGACACCATGAGTCAATATAAATGCCCCCTGCCATATATGGTTTCTGTTCGGCCATTTGTCACAGTAAGAGAGTAACAGAAGTGGTTGCACAGCTGTATTCTCTTAGTGTTGGGCAGAGCTGGGAGTTAGAGAGATGATCTTTCTTCTCCTGTGTAGTTTACTTCCAGTTGGTGCAGGTGTTATCCCAGGCACTTTCTTTGCTTCGTGCTGAACATCCACGCAGTGCCTCAAACCCTCCTGCCAACACTCTTTGCTCCATCATATACTCACCTCCAGATGTATTTCTTTTTTAATGTCCCCGTTCACATGCTGGTGTCAGTTTGACACAAGCATAGACATTCTCAGGAAGTAGGACTCTATTAGATTGACCTATGGCCATTTCTGCAAGCCATTTTCTTAATAGCTAATTGATTTATGAGGGCTCAGTTCACTGTGGGTTTCCATCCCTTGGCAGGCAGGACTGGAGTATGTAAGAAAGGAAGCTAAACATGTCAGAAAAAGAAAGCCAGTAGCAGTGTTCCTGCATGGTCTCTACTTCAGTTCCTTGCTTCAGGTTTCCTTCCTGAGCTCCTGCTCCGGCTCCCCCGAGTGACAGATGATAACTTGGAAGACAAAATGAACCCTTTTCTTACAGGCTGCTTTGGTCCAGAGTTTTCTCATAGCAGCAGAAATGCAAATGAGGACAGATCCCAATTGTAATGCTCATGGAGGGGGAAAGAGGTTGTCTCAGCAAGGATTAACATGTGAGCTAACCCAATTATTGACAGAGTTAACTTAATTTCTGAGAAGGACGAGGGATAAATCAAATATATTATAGTTGTGTGGTACCTGTTAGCCTTTTCTGCCATCAAATGTGCTTTTCTTTGGCTTAATGGGTAAAGGAACTGACCATCACGCCTGACAACCTGAGTTTGTTCTCTAGGAACCACACGGCAGAAGGAAACTGCTCTGGGATAATCTGTCTATGTACTGAGAATTTGTGTTGCTCTCAGAGGTTGATAATAAAAGCTGACTTGTCCTATAGGCAGGCAGAATAAGGCTGGGCTGGAAAACCAAACAGAGATATAGGGAGGAAAAGGGTAGAGGGGGAGAGAGACATGAGCCAGATGCCCAAGAAGCAAGAGGCTAGCAGATTGGTAAAACCACGAAGCCATGTGGCAATACAGAGATAAATAGAAATGGGTTAATTTATGTTGAAGCTAGTGAGTAATTAGCCTGAGCCACAGGCTGAACATTCTGCAGTTAACATTAAGCCTCTGTGTGGCTTTTAAAGTGGCTGCTCATAGTAAGGAGGGAGGCCGCTTATTTGTCCCAGCTGCCTGGCTAGATTACACACAGAGGGGACTCCCACATCAGGCCGCTGGATGGGGTGGTACAGAGAAACCTCTGTTACAGGAAACCAAGTCCCCTAATTGTCCTCTAATTGTGCAATGTCCCACTGCACACAAATAAAGTAATACATTTTAATTTTTAAAAAAGAGGACCTATCTTCCAATTGTGTTTTATTTCCCAGAAAATTTCTGATGGCTTAATACCCTAGACTCTGGTCTATTTTTGCAAATGCCTAATTACTGTGGGAGATAAGTGAGAGGCTTTCATTTCCTTGTCCATGTGCGAAAATGAGAATGGATTTTAGTATTAGGGCTCTTTTGGATTAGCATAGCAGGAGAATGCAAATAGGAAAGTTTCTAGCCTTTCCACAAGGAAGTACTCAAGGTTGTTCCCGGTGACCTCAATACCCCTTAAGCCCTATCTTATCATAGTATCACACCCACAATGCATTTCACTCCTCATCAGCAATAGGATTCTTCCTTACAGCTTCCTCAAAAGCTACTGTCAAGAAAGTACTCAATAACATTCCAAACCCTGCTCTTTAGGGATCTTATTGGATGGACCAAAAGAAAAGTAACTATTAATGAATCACCAATAAGATAAATGCATGATCAGAAATTGTATTCTAAAAGGGTTCTTCTCAATTCTATTTCTCCGTCTTCCACAAAGGATATGTGGATTAGAGATTTCCATCTGCTCAGGACTACCTGGGCTTCACGTAATACCCTCATCCAATTAGCCTTGCAATCAGCATTTTTTTTCTGCAATGAAACTGAGTTTCAGAGCTCAAAAAATTGACATATACAGCCAGTGCTCAGCCCAAGGAAGGAAGTCACCCTTCCTGTAAGCTACGTGGCCCATCTGTGGGGGAAACATGAGGGCTGACCATTGATTCAGTACCACACTACCAAGATGCTCCCTGTCCATGGACTGATCTAGGCTCCAGAAATGCCACATCTTTGGCCTTGTTTACCTGGATGGTTTCACTTCTTCCTGATGTCCCTGGGACCCACGTGTGGGAGGAAAAAATCAACTTCCATAAAGTCAGAGCCTCACTTTTTAAAAGAGCACTTAGCTTTGATAACAAGTGAGCAAGTGGGAGCATAATTGCAAGGTTCTGGATACGCCATCTAATCACTTGTTCAGGAACCGAAGATTGCTTATATCCTTTATGCAGGAAGTGGGCTCAAGTGGGATGACGACACGACTCCCTCAAACAGAACATGATGAATACAGAGTGCCAGATGCAGTTGAGGGCCCCAGAGACAGAACGTAAATAAAGCTAGGTAATAGTCAACACTCGCTGAGTCAGGTCCAATCATCTTCAGAGACGTCCTACTCCTGGGAGCATGCACAGCCTGCTGTCATCCTTCACTCTGTGGAATTCTCAGCCTTCATAGTATTTAAACATGTATGGAAACAAAAAGTTTTGTATTTCCTGCATCTGCTAATAGCATGCTGAATTCGGTGTAAAATGGCCTTCTAGGAAATGTATGCCTCTTTGGAACTTAAAAGTTGTTTTATGACATTTTCATTATTTTATGTTGGGAGAAAAGATTTAGACTTGCCACTTCCCCTGATTTGAGGTCAGAGGACAATCTGAAATGTTCAAGACTCTGTTTTTTTCCTTCTACAGTGTGAGTCTTGGAAGTCAAATTCAGTTCTTCATGCTTAGAAGAAAGTATCTTTACTTGATGAACCCTCTTACCAGCCCACAAGCCTCTTTCTTGGAAGTCCTGACTTGGGGGAGATGCAAGAATGTGTATGATAAGGAGGAGAGCTATACATGTTTCTCATAGTTTCTAAAAGTGGAGTTGTTGCTGCTCCACCCACTCTGGTCCTTTCCTACCAAGAGTATTTTTATTTCTTAATCATGCTCGTTACACTCGGCTCGGTCTGCTTCTGTGCCCTTTCTAAATTCTTCTCTTTCATAATCACTCTTTCATCAGGAAAGTAGTGTTTTCCAACCCATGTTTATCCAGCAAGTGTGCTGTGCGTGCCAGAGATTCCCTGACTCCAGGCTTGAGGAGTTTCTGAGAAGCACTCTGTAAACCAAGTGGCAGGAAAGTAATGGGCAGGGGACAGACCACCTTTACCCCACAGGAGATGAATCCAAGGGCTGTAGGGTGCCTGGCTATGCCCTGCTTCTCACCACTTCTCCAGAAGTTTGCCGAGAAGATGACTTCCTGGCTATTAGCATGCTTCTACCCTCACAATGACAGGCTGAAGTTCATCCTACCCATATGGAAACAAACTGCCTCTTGACTCTGTTGCTTGAACGGCAGCCAGTATAACCCTAGGGTTCTGGTAGAAATTCCAGTGCAGAGGCCAAGTCATTAGCTGGAAGGCAAAACACTCATCATCTATCTTATTGGTGCCAATCATGAAAAAGGATAAACAAGATATCAAAACTGTGTACCAGTACATCTAGCTATTGACTGACCAAGATAAGAAAGCTTATTTATTAAGAATTTTTAACATAAAAGTAATTCTTGTAAAATTTTAGTAAATCTCCTCTGTATATGTGTGTTTGTGTTTGTATTATTCAATGGTCTCTAGAGTAGCAGAACTTATAGAATGAATCTTTCTCATTATATATGGCATATATATATATGTGACACACATACATACACACACACACATATATATATATAATGTCATATATAATGAATATATGTGTGTGTGTGTGTGTGTGTGTGTGTGTGTGTGTATGTGCCCGTGTATGAGTTTTATAGGAATGGCTTACAGGCTACAGTCCAGCTAATCTAACAAAGGCTGGTTGTGAGTGGAAACTCCATAAATTCAGTAGTTGCTCAGTCCACAAGGCTGAATGTCTTACTGTTCTTCAGTATATGTTCAAACCCCAAAGTAGGATCTAATGCCACTGAAGCAATGGACGTCCTAGCAAGGAGAGAGCAAGAAGGCAAAGAGAAAAAGCTTCCTTCTTCTATGTCCTTTTATAGACTTCCAGGACAAGGTGTGGCCCCAAATGAAGCATGTCTTCCCACCTCAAGATCCAGTTCAAAGGTCTGTGTCTTCCTCCTACTGCATAGGTCAGGATTAGAAGTGGATTCATCCACTTCAAACCAAGAAAAATTTCCCAGAGCTGTGTCCTCTATATCTGGATTGTAGTTCATTCTGGATGTAGTCAAGTTGACAATCAAGAATGCCATCACAGTGCTTATGGAACAGGTAGGACCATCATAGATAAATTCAATCTAATGATAAGAAAAGAAAATTTTCTCTTTAGTTTTCCTTTACATGCAACTTTCTTTCTTTGATTCTATAGATGGCAAAAACTTGACTAAGGAAAGGCATGACTATAATCTTGACAGATTGGCGCCTCACTAGAAACAGGCAGTCCATTGGAAAGGGCACCAGCACCATGCTCTCCACTGAGCAGGACGCAAGTACTTCTCAGTGGAGGACAACCTAAGGTGAACAAGAAGGGACTGGGCAAATACAACTGCAGCTTATTACCAAGTACAGAGTACCCTGAATTACAAGCTTACACTTGGTAGGAGTAGCAAGTAAAACCAGAAGAAATTAAACAGGTGACAACTATCAGAACCAGCTCTAGGGTGTGTGGAACAGAACTGTTCCTGGGTGAAAAAGAGCTGTGACCTTTGTTAAATTTGCTATATGATGTTCATGTAATGATCTGTCATTGTAATCCACACTATATCCTTCTGCATGTAACTGGCCATGGAAAAGAATCATTTAGGGAACAACTGTATTGAACAAGCACAGACATTTTGTCCTTGTTATTATTCCCTAAAGAATAGAAATGTGAAGAATGTTCTCCCACCCCAGTACTCACTAGGCCCCATGCTGTTGAAGTGAGATCAGATGAAATCTGGCTTGCACAGAGAGGTGTGGCCATACATAGCATCAGGAATTATAAGTAATTGAGAGAGCCTCACAGTGATGATGTATACATTTGCATGTGCAAAATTTATGCCATTTTCTGTAAAGGTCATATGTATCCCAGGCTAGTGGGTTCCAGGGGACAATTCAATAATTATATGCTCAGCAAGGGAAGGAGGAAAGCTCACATGTCCATGAAGAGAGAGCTGGTAAAGAGTGGAGCTGCACAGCAGTGTGTGATGGTCAAATATTGTCCACTTGACAGGATAAACAAGCACCTTGGAAACAAGTGTCTGAGCATCTTTGTGAAGGGGTTTCCAGACTATGTTAACTGAGGTAAGGAGATCTACCTATTAAGAGAGTGATATCGTAGGTTGGGGCCAAAACTGCTTAAAAATGGAAAGCTAAGCTGAGCAGGAGGTGCTTATTTCCCTCTGCTTCCTGCCAGCAGGTCCCATGTGCCCAGGAGGCTCTCATCTCCCACTGCTTCCTGACTGCAAGTCCCATGTGCCCAGTGGCTTCCTTCTTCTGGGCTATGTCTTCCCTGCCAGGATGGACTGCACCTTCAATCTAGGAGTCAGAATAAACTCTTCCTTCCCTACGGTGTGATTGTTACGTGTTTTGTCACAGCCGTCATTGCTAGTGATTCCTCAAGTTAAAGCAGGTTCTGTTTGTCTCCAACCTATACAGACCAGGCGAAATATTGTAGTAATAAGAAGAAACACACCCTTAAGTCTAAATAATCTCCCTTAGTTTGTTTAGATTACTTTTGAAGGTGTTCTTAAATCTATAAATAAAGAATAAAATTAAAATAATTTATTTCAACTTATACTCTTCTAATTATTAATTAATTAATCAATGAGTATATGCCAGAACTACTTGTCTTATTTCACTGTGCTAGAGAAAGAACCTAGGCCCTTGACAAACTAAGCACACACATAAAACACACAGCACACAAACACCAAATATATATGCATCAAACATACATATACCCAAACACATACACATGCACCCCCCCACAATGTTATGCATTTGTGTAGCATTTGGATATATTCACATGTCATGTATGTACATGTGCATGTGTCTTCTTTTTCTCTCTACCTTATTTGATCTTGAGGACAAGGTTTCTCACTGAATCCAGAGTTCACAGAATGGCAAGGTTGACAAACTTTGAACTGCATGCAGCATCTTGTTCTCACCCACTCCCACCAAGTATCCGGGTTGCAGACATGTGCCACCACTCCAAGGGTTACATACATGTCCATCATACTCAGATTTTGCATGCATACTGGGGTCTGATTCAGATTCTCATGTTCCTATAACAGATAATTTTGTGACCAAATCATATCCTCAAACCCCAGGGTGATTTTTTAAGCACATATATGTCAATAATGTGTTTCTTTGCATTTATGACGTGGAAGTGTGAGGTAGTGGTTTGCAGTGTGACAAGGACAGCAGTTTGTCCATCTTCCCTTTAATTTTTCTCTGTTCTAAGATTCTCAAAACTGGAGAGAATTCTTCTTCTTCTCTTTCTTCTTCTTCTTCTCTTTCTCCTCCTCCTCCTCCTTCTTCTTTCGTTTAATATGAGTGCTCTATTGACTTTAACCCAAAAGAGGACATCCGATCCCACTATTGATGCCTGTGAGCCACCATGTCATGGCTGGGAATTGAACTCAGGACCCTCTGGATGAGCAGCCAGTGCAGCTGTTGACCCTTCTCTTCAACCCTTTTCTATTATTAAATTTTTTCAATAATTTTAAATACCAATCACAATTTCCCCCTTTTCTCTCCTCTCCTCCCCTCCCCTCCCTTTTACCCTTTCCATATCAGCTCTTCTTCAGTCTCTGCAAGACAGGGACAGGCCTTCCATATAATTAACACGTTATGGCACATCAAGTTGAGGCAGGACCAAGTTTCTTTCCCTGTATCAAGGTTGGGCAGCGAGGCAACTCAGCATGGGAAATGGGTTCTTCCAATCCAGCTAAAGCACCAGGGACAGGTCCTGATCTCACTGCTAGGAATCCCACAACCAGGCCTGTAACATGAGGGGGCTGGCTTGTTGGGGTTTCCGTCCCGCCCGGTACCCCACAGCTGGCAAATCCCAAAGAGAAATCACGCACAGGACTCCATAAGGTTATAAACTGATTGGCCCATTAGGTCAGGCTTCTTGTTAGTCCTTATAACTTATGTTACTCCATTATCCTTATCTACATTAGCCACATGGCTCCGTACCTTTCTCAGCTGGGCAAGTTACATGCTGCCTCTTCTGTGGTCTGTGCAGGAATGGCTGAGGGAGCTTTCTCCTCCCTAGCCTTATCCTATTCTCATTGCCCTGCCTCTACTTCCTGTCTTGTTGACCCGCCTATACTTCCTGCCTGGCCAATCAGCGTTTTATTAAAATACATGATTGACAGAATACAGATAATTCTCCCGCACCACAGGCCGAATTACACAACTGTCACACACATGCAGAGGGCCAAGTTCAGTCCCATACAGGCTCCCCAGCTCTCAGTCTTGAGCCAGTGAGCTTCCATGAGCTCAGATAAGGCATCTCTGTGTGTTTGCATGTCACAACGTTGACCCCAGTGGCTCATATAATCCTCCTTCTCTCTCTGCAATGGGATTCCCAGAACTTGACCTAGTGCTGGGCTGTGGAGACAGAATTATTCTTTTGGAAAGAGCCTCAGATATTTTTTCAAACCATGTATTCTGGAAAGCCCTAGCAACAACAACAACAATGAACTGCATAAACCCCAGCCATCTAGAGTAAATCACATGTCTTCAGGGCTTGTGAGAGCAGGCTATTGTCAGTCTCATCATCTTATTGCTCAATAAGGCATCTTTAAGGAGATAGGAGTTTATTTCTTGGAAACTTTCTTAGATATCTGTGCTGGCTAGATTTCTGTCTACTTGATGCAACTCTAGTCATCTGAGAGGAGGAAACTTTGATTGAGACAATGCCTTCACAAGACTGGGCCATGGACCAGTCGGTAGAACATTTTATTCAATTAGTGATTGATGTGGGAGGGGTCTTTGTGTGTGACGTCCCTGGACATGTGGTCCTGTGCTCTGCAAGAAAGCAGACTGAGCTAGCCGGCAAGCAAGCCAGTAAGACGGTAAGAGACCTCTGCTTCAACTCTTGCCTCTGTGTTCCTGCCCTCTTTGAGTTTCCCTTCTAGCTTCCCCCCAGTGGTGTACTATAATAAAAATGTGCAAGCCCAAAACATCCTTTTCTCCCCAGCTTGCCTTTTGGGTATAGTGTTGTTGCAGCAATAGAAACCATAAGTAAGACAATATCCTTCTCAAATGAGGAAGCACCATGCCAAATTTAGAGCCCATCTGTGGGGCAGAGTGTAGACAGAGGTGATTACATCAGCAGTTAGGACCTATGTGTGTGACAGAAGTCATGGAAACTGCAGGTACTAAAAGATGTCGTGACAAAGTAGGTTGAGGTTAAGAATAGAATGAGGATGGAGCCAGTGGACTATACTCCCACACAACCCCAGAGCTGGGTGCTCAAAATAACACTACTGAAAAGTTTTGCATCCCAATAAACCTCTCTGCCAATACAATAACCCAAATCAGACCAAATCAAAGTGAATTAGAAAAAACCCCAGGTTTAATGGATACCAGAGCTCCCGGGTGGCCTTCCAGACCCTCAGAGAGGAGATGGGGAAGGAAGACCAGAAAACCACATGTTTGTTCTCTGGGGGCAGTTTAAATAGCTTGTGGGAGTGGTCTTGAGCATCTTTGGGGAGAGGTCAGAATTTGGCGGGCTTTCTTTGAGGTGGAGTCTGGACTGAGGCAACTCCCAGGGGATGGGGGCTAGGAATAGAATTTTCTACCCAAACAGCTACTCTCTATAATATTTTTTAATTATTGGAGACAGGAAATCATGTAGCTTAATCTGTCTTCAAACTTTCCATGTATCCCTATTCACCCCTGAATTTCTGATTGGTCATGCCTCCAATTCCCAAGTGCAGAGATTACTGTCATATACTATCATGCGTAGCCTATGTGATGCTGAGGATAGGACCCAGGGCTTTTTGTAAATTAGGAAAGCCTTTATCAAATGAACTGCATTGTAACTTTGACCTCAGTAGTAACAAATTGTGGATCTTTTGAAAGACAGTGGGTGAACTGATAGTTGACCCCTGAATAACGTTTTATTTCATGCTCTTCTATGAATCTTTTTAAAGACTCTACCAAAGACACATTTCTATTTGAAATTTAGTAACATATTGCCTGGCTCTGACTCTTTTCCCAATTCCTGTCCTTCTAAATCATTTTTGAGAGCTAATTAGCCTGAGAGCCATTTTCAACTGCTACTTTGGAAGATAAGGTGTAAGCCTACATAGTGTGCACTTACTGCTGTGCACATCTGTGCTCGAGATCAATCTGCAGGGAGTTTGAAAATTAGCATCCTTTTAAAGGCAAACAGGGTTATAAGCAAAGCCATGTGTTTAATTGGTCTTTGAGCTTGTTGATTCTGCCTGAGATGCAGTCAAAATGTTGGAGTAATGGAATAGGAAAGGTCCTTCCTGGTTTTGCAAAGATTCAACTTGTTCAAAAACACATACAAGTAGAAAAACATATCATAAATATATATATATATATATATATATATATATACTAAAAAGGAAGCATTAAAGTTTTAAATTCACATTTTGAAAGTTATATAATATCAACATGAACTACAAATTTATATTGAAAAGAACTACAAATTATTTTATACCAATTTTGATACTTGTATAATATAAATCAAGAAAAATAAATTTGGTTTTTCTGGTTCTTTTTTTTTGAGATTAATATGATTCTAATGTTTCTTTTCTTTCCTTCCTTCAAATCCTCCCAAAACCCTTTCCAACTCTTCTTCAAATTCAGTCTTATTTTTCATCAATTTTTATTGCTGCACATATGTATTAATATATTCATATGTTTATCACATCAATACTCCTAAATATATCTGATTGAGTCCATATAATGCTATTTTTTTGTATGTTTTCAGTGCTGACATTTTAGTACACAACCAATTGATGTGTTCCTCCCTAGGAGAGACTAACCCTCCCACTCACAGCTCTCCCAAGTTGTCTAAAGTTCTTGGTGAAGGGTTGAGGCCTTACAGGCTTTTCTCTGTTCATTTCATGGTGCTCATTGGTCTCACCCCATGTTCAGCTCACATTTGGGCAGTCATTTTGATGAGACTTTATAGGTGTGATATATATATATATATATATATATATATATATATATATATATATATATGAGAATATACAACCACAAACTTACTAAATCAGCACAATCCCTAATAACAGTCTATAAGGAAAATAGTCTACTTATTTATTTGCCAAATGGAGGCATACAGGACATGGTAAACATGGGCTAGTCAGAGTGGCCGGAAAGTAGCAACTCTGAGTGGCAGTTCTCCCTCAACCCTGTGGGTTCCAGGGACTAAACTCATGTCTTCAGGCCTCCATAAGTTGTGTCATCTCCCTGGCCCCCAAAGAAGATATCAAGGGTTTTAAAGCAGAAAAAAAGAGGCAGCAGTTTCCTCTCCCTTTCAGAAGCACAGCCCATTTCCCACACTTCACACTTTCTGTTCTAGGCCCTGGGTTCTCTCTGCAGGTCTTTGTTGGAAGAGAAATTAAATGTCCAGAAGCATCCTGAAATGGTGACTGGGACTGCCCTGAGGATAAATGCACAACTGTTTCCCATGAAGAAAAGATCAGATAACAAGGACTGAAATTGCAGCCAGTAGGAGTGGAAGAGCTGACAGCTTTTGCTATTTGTTTAAGGTGAGCTTGAATATGCCTAAGGTAGCCAGGGAAGAAGTAAGAGTGGGCCAGAAGCACCCAGAGGAGCTGTCTGAAGGTATAACCTCTGCAGTCTCTTGAGCTCTGATAAGGACAAGGGAGGGACAAGTGAAAGATCTAAAAACAGAATTTACACATTTTGATGGTTCTTTTCTGGCCCACATATTACTTACTTAACTTAAATGGTCACCAATGTGATTAATACAACACAAACTGAAATTAAGATACTCAGATAACTTCTTGAATGCTAAAGGTGCTAGGTATGCCAAGTCCAAACAGGAAATAGCAGGAGTCAAACAGGAAGAACAGAATCCAAAAGGGTAGAGGTAGAGGCCAAATAGGTACAGCATGGGGTGTTTCAAGGAGATTCTGGGTTGTTGTGATATTTTATTTGTATTTTAATAAATAAAAATGGCCCTAAAGGTCAGAGAAGCAAAGCAGTAAGCCACTAGAGAGACCTTTTCCTTCTGCTGATGCTCACACTGAAGGGGCAATCCTCAGACTGCCCAGACTGCACTGTGTCTCCATCAAACCTCAGACTCCTCACTCCAATGAGTCCTGTCTCTTCCCTTTTATATTCCTCTATCTGCCCAGCCATAACAGCTCTGTCTTCATCTCCCTAATACTGGGATTAAAGATTTGAGACACCACCACCTGGATCTGTTTCTGTATTGATTTTGTATAGCCCAGAATATCCTTGAATTCACAGAGATCCCTCTGCCTCTGACTCCCCAGTCCTGGGATTAAAGGTGCATACCATCACTCCTTGACTTCTAGTGCTTAGCTTTGCACTCTGATCTTCAGCCTAGCTTCAGTTGCTAAATTACAAATAAATTATCACTACACCTGACCTCAGGAAGGAAGTTGCCCACTTTTCTTTTCTTTCAAAGAAAGGGTAGTAAATACTGTAGGCTTAGCAATTAATTCTTTAATTCTTCTATGTGACAGTTCACAAACAATATATTAACTAGGAATCCAAATTTTATGCCCAAAGTCCTTTATTTATAGAGACTGAAATTATAATTATATTTGATTTCAAATGTCAGGAAACCTGCTTTATCTCAGGTAGTAAACAAATGAAACAAATTCAAATGTCACTAGGCAGAAGCCTGGAGTTCAGTTCCCAGCACCCTTATTGGGGAGCTCACCAAACAAGAAGGAGGATTCCAAATGCATGTCCACAAGTATGAACACACACACACACACACACACACACACACACACACACACACACACACCCAATACATACATTAAATATTAAAACTACATTTCCTTTGAAAATGCTTTTTATTCCCTAAAAATTCTGCCTGCAAATTTAGAGATGAATTCGACAATCCAGCAGATGAAAGAGAATAGTGAATTATTTTTCATTTGAACGTTCTAAATGTAAACAAAACCAATTTTGATTGGCATTGTTGAACATACCAAGACTTATTTTTGGCAGATTAAAACGTCAAATGCTATTTTCTATGAAAGTGAGATTGACATATACGTCAGACTGACTTGGAACTTTTAATGTGGAAAAAAACCAAAGACTCAATAAAACTGATTAATTTATTTCTGTTTGTCTTCGTGGTGGGTCACCTAACTCATCCATCTTCATACAAGCAAATGGTTGTCTCATTGCTCGGTGCTAGGGTGGCATTAAGTGTTTCCATTTATTCTTTATTATACTGACAGGAAAATAAAGCAATGTGAAGGTTGAGTAAAAGTTTCTTTTCTCCATTCAGAATTGCAGTGGGGCTTATTTTCACTTCTGTCGTCTTCAAAGTTTATTTTTATGTTTTTAAAATTAGCTTATATGGAGATTTTGTTCAGTGTCATTTGTAAGTAGAATAGAAATATCTTTGTGAAAACAATTGTAGATTCTGTGATGTCTATTTTTCCAGGCAACAATGAACAGTGGGAGACATCCTTGTAAGCCACATAACCTTCCAATAGAAAGATAAACAGCTATTACTTCCACCTTGAGGGTGTATTATATTACAAGAAACAACAAGCCACCCTCCACCTATTGCATAGTTTGGTTCTTGCTACTTCTCAACACTGTCGGTTACAGATCTGCTTATCAGGGAGATGCTATTGTGAACTGATGGAACCATTACTTATGAGATGTAATGTGTAGTCCTTGGTTTGTAGAAGGGATGCACTTGAATGCGATGGCCATACTTCCTCTGTTCGTCTTGACATCTCTATAGGGAGATATTTTGTTCCTTGTTGAAATTCAAATACTGTTACTTGGAAAACACACCAGTGGCCACTTCTGAAATTTTAAGCCAAAGTAAAACTCTTTTCTTTACAATTTGATAATTTTTGTCATTTATTATAGTAACAACAGTCTGAGGAACACAATGTTCCTCATCATAATCAGATCAGGTTAGAGAGTTTCTTTAGATGTTCAATGACATACACTCAAAAATTCCTAAATAAAGCCTACATTTTCTTAAGACTTTCAAGAACTCTCTAAACTTTGCTCTTTTTCCTCTAGCAATCTAATCACAGTCATGCAAATATCACTGGTTACCTTCCACCATGTCATGATATACATCTGAGTGTGACCGTATGCGCAGACAGATACACAGAGAGACCCTCACAACTATGGTTAACCTACTAACTGTGGTTTCTCACCACACACAAAATCATGCAAAGCACACTTTAGATGTTGTAGAATGAAATCCAAGCAAGAAACAAACTGCATATTTTAAAGATTTACTTTCTTTTTAATTATATATACATCTCTATTTACATGTGTGTATAGGTGCTCATGGAGGCCAGCGGCATCCGATCCTGTGGAGTTGGAGTTAGAGGTGGTTGTGAGCTGCCTAACATGGGGGTCACGAACTGAACCTGGACCTACTGTAAGAACACAAAGTGCTACTAACCACTGGGCTATCAATCTGACCACCAAGTTGCATCTTTTTCATCAAAGGTGTTATACAATGTTTGTACATTGCTTTAGATACAAAACAAGATACAAATCTTGTACCTTATTATTTATACACATATAAATACACACACAATATATATATGCACAAATATATGTGTAAATGCAATATATATATATATATATATATATATATATATATATATATATATAGTTTTAGATCTGAAGTTGCAACATGATTTATCTATATTGATTCCTTTGGAGAGAACTGAAGTCATTATTTTCTTTTTAAACTGCAAAATTATCTCAATGTCTTAAGACCATTTATTGATTAGTTTCTCTATTTTCATTAATTTAAAGAGTTTCAACTTTAACACTTAGTGGTCACATTCATTTCTATCTATTCCAACTTTATTTTAGCTTGTGCTGTGCCATCTATGAAGTAAAGGTTATAAGGAATCTATTCCAGTATGAGTAAAGTGTCTTATTTGTTTGACCCCTTTCGCCTGTTAATGAAAAATATGAAGGCATAAAAATCCTCCTGGGTTCCCTGTCAATATTGATATTCCACTTGCTCTGCATGACAGGTATCACCTAGGAGGTAGCCTCTGAGCATGTCAGAGAGAGCTTTTCCAGACTGCATTAATAGACATGGGAAGACATGTCCTACATGTGAGCTCTGGCCTCCCATGGTAGTTCTGAACTGAATGCAGAGAGCAGGTGAACCACCGCTGTTCACCTAGTTCTGTTTCCTGAGCGTGCATTCAGTGTGAGCAGCTGCCTCATGTTCCTACTGCCATACCTTCCTCACCATATGACTATACCCTTAAAAGATGAGTCAGAATGAGTCCTTCCTTAATTAGGTTGCCCTTTTTTCAGGTATTATGTCAGAGCAATGAGAAAAGTAGCCAATGCAGTGGACTATCTAAATGAGTTCAATATAATCTTATATGGAGCTAACACAATGGGAAACTATCTAGGTGAACTCAATATAATCACATATGTCTTTGAAAATCTTTCCTGGCTGAGTGAGAAAACAGGACTGACACTTAAGATGACCACAGAAGTATAGTTAAGAAGACTTAAAGCTCTGCTGACAGGAGACGAACCAGGCTGAGGGCGAAGAAACATTTCAGTTTTTAACATCTGAGAATGGTTCTCCATTCCCAGTCAATAAGAAAATGGTGACTTTGGCCTTCTAACTTCCTAGAAAGTATCTGAGCCCTGGCAATGTCTTGAGCTTGGCTTTGTAAACTCTGAGTACATTTCCGCTGCTCACACCCCAAGGCAATCAATTTGCGTTTCTTGAACTATTACACGCCATATCAGCATCTCTCACAAATGTTTACAAGGCTTTGTTTGCCACAGTGCACTTTAAACTGTAACTAAATATAGGTGAGTAGCTAACGCATGCTCATTCTCAACAGCTGCAGCGCCTTCATGAGAGAAACTGGGTTTTAGGATCTCAGATCAATCTGCTGCCATTTCTGAGACCTGCACTTGAGTTTGCCTCTCATATTATGCACCCTACCCCATGGCAAGAGTTTGAAACCCACTCATTTGTGCCTTTCCTTTGCCTAGGACGAGAGTTATATTGTACTGAGCACTCACTTTTGCAAGCTTCTATGGTGGAAGAATGTGTTAAAGTCTTTATTCATGTGTTTGTCTGGGTTTGGTTTATTGTTCTGACTCTGGGCTGAGGGTCTGAATATCTGCACTGTTTACGCTTCCCATTATTGTGTCCAAATTCCTGAAACACCTATAAGGAGGAGGAGCTTGTTCTGTGGACAGTTTGGAGGGAACAGTTCATAGTGACTGAGAAGTCGTGGAGATAAGAGAAGAATCTGTGAAGTACCTGGTCACATAGTGACTGTTGGGAGTGGAGTGACTGGGACAGAAATGGGTCTGGCTGTCACTCTCAAGGACTACTGATATAGATATTAATAATTTGCATTGGTATGGATTTTAAGGTCAATTTTGTTATATGTATATGTATTTCTGATATTGATTAAGGTATTGTGATTGTGAAGTTCATTTTAAAACGTAATGTACAATTAGGAAATATAGGTTGTTAATGGATAATCATCAATAGTAGTCAAACTTGTAGTCATGTTAGTTAGATTTTCTAGATATATAGAGATATATTACAGTTAGATAGGCATTCTTCATATCTTTCAAAGACTACAGAATATAGCATTTAATGTTTTAATAACTTAGGGTTTTTCATGACAATGAGACATGTCTGCTCCTGGCAGAACCAGCTACTTCAAGAGGAAGATGGGCATCGAAGAGGCTACTTATGGAGTTTGTTAGCCATTTGGGCAAGAAACTGCTCTTGCCTGGACTGTTGTATAAACTGGACACAGAGAATCCACAGAGAGAGGACTGCTGAACTTGTCTAAAGGTGAGATGGTCTTTCGGGGTTCCTGTTTCATTAAAGAGTCTGTGAGACATTCTGCAGGACACAGCAGAAAGTGACTGAACTGTCTTTGAATGCTCCTGCTTCATGGAAATGTCTGCTGGATACTATGGGCCTGTAGGCTGAAGATGGATGTCCCAATGGTACAAAAGAACTTTGGGTGACTGTAAAGGCAGCGAGATGTCTCTGCTATTTCTAGAGTTTTGGAAGTTGCTTACTTCTTGTTTACTTAGGTCATATTATATCCTTCTGGAGTCTTTGATTGAGTTGAAGAATAGATAGATATAATTTTCCTTAGTTATGCTAAAAGATAAAATAGATATAAATATTGTAACTGTAATTCTTTCTTGATAACTGTTTTGTTATATGTAATTTTACTATGTTAAAGTTAAAACCTTTCCTTTTTTGTTTAATCAGAAAAAGAAGAAATGATGGAGCAGGGCCATCTGTCTATTTGTTACTTTCATTGGTTAATAAAGAAACTGCCTTGGCTTTTGATAGGTGGAGTAAACAGAACAGAATGCTGGGAGAAAGAAGCAGAAGTGGGCAGAGGCAGAGAGCCACTGCCATAAAACTGCAGGGTTAGACATGCTGAATCTTTCCTGGTAAGCCACGAGCTCGTGGTGACATACAGATTATTAGAAATGGATTGAATCAACATGTGAAAGTTAGCCAATAAGGGGCTGGAGACAATGGGCCAGGCAATGTTTAAAAGAATACAGTTTCCATGTAATTATTTGGGGGGGCAAAGCTAGCCAGGTGGCCAGGAGCCGGGCAGGACGAAAAGCAGCCTGCTGCTCCTTCTACAGACTACTCCTCTTAGACAAATATAAAAGCTAGATTTAAAATAATAATTCATTCTCCTTTAATAGCATCATCTGCTTGTGACCAAACGTCAAATGCATGACCCAGTGGAGCTTTTATATTCACACCATAAGTATCCGGTCTTTGGCAATTTCTAATATGTGTGTATACATATAGTCATATATGTAATATATAATTATATTTAGTCATATATTATGTATTATAAAATGCATTGCTCCACAGACCAAGATGTCCTTAAGTTCCGTGATTTGCTTCCACCACTTGGTCACTGAGACCGCAGACCTAGGCCCCACATGCAGTTTCCTGCTTCATTTGCTAGAACACTTATTATTCCTCTTATTTTAGAAACATAAAAGGGAGGGAGAAGCTTAATATCTAAAAGCAATAAGCGGGGTGCTGACCACTGGCAGCATAGTGAGAGAATAATCCTCCAGTGTTGCGGTTCCTTACATCAGCAAGCACAGTGGAGAGACGCTTTCATTTAGATTGTCTTTCCTGGGTTATCTACATGGCTCTATGGATAGGGGTACTTGCTATGCAATACCAGAAGCCTAAATTCAATATTTGATACTCAGAAAAATGGAAAAAGAGAGAACCATCTCCACAAACTTGTCCTTTGACCCCTGTATATTTTCTGTGCCATGCATGCCCACTTATATAAATTAAAGGGAGACAGTAATAATACATAAAGGAAAGTAACTTTAAAAGAGCCGGGAAAATGATTCAGTGGGAAGAGCTTGTACCGTACTCCTAGAAGACCAGAGTTCAGTTCCCAGCACCCACACTGAGTGGCTCACAACTTCATGTAACTCAGTTCCGAGGAATCTGCTATCCGCTTCTGGAGTCTGTGGTCCCTGACTTCATACGTACAACCCCCCACATAGACACACACATGAATATAATTAAAAATAAAAAAAAAATCTTGAGAATTTACTTTTCCAACAGTGGATATATAAATGAAAGTATCCCTTACATCTTATTGGCACCAAGAAGAAGCAACAGGGGCTGCTGGTACCTGAGGAGCTCTGAGACCTAAGCCAATCAACTGGCAGCAACATTTGGATGAGAGTCTGTCTTAATTTCTGTATACTTTCAGATAATATAATGCATGACATATGTTGTATTATTTTGAGTTTGTATTTTGGGTTTTTTATAACTTCATTTTTTGAATTTCTTAGAGAGTTTCTATATTATGATTAATTTATTTTAGATAGTGTCTTATGTATTCCAGGCTAATCTCAAAATATTTATGTAGCCAAAAATGAGTTTGAATCTCTTGAGCTTCTTGCCCTCACCTCCTGAGCTCTTTGTTCACCAATCTGAACCATCATTCCTCTTTGTGTGGTGCTGCAGATGGAACTCAGGTTTTCAGGGTTGTTAGGCAAGCGCCTTGCCAACTGAACTATGACTTCAGCCTGTGCTTTGCTTTATTTTGTTTGGTTTAGAGACAGGGCCTCATACATCCCAGACTGGCCTCAAACGCCTGATCCTCATGCCTCTATCTCTCAAGCGCTGAGATTAAAGGTGTGCATCACTGTGCCTGGTTAAATAATCTGATCGATGGAAAATGAGCACTGCGAATCAAAGCAAAAATGGAGATAACCTTTTAAACGATGTGAATCAGATAAATATTGTATAGAATCCTAGGATGCTATCAGGAGCACTGAGTTAAACAAAGTAAAAATAAAGTTAGAAAGGGCTAAAGTAAGGTTGCTCTACAGACCAGAAATGCTGACAGCAGCTGCAGAGACAGGACCTTGTAGCTGTTGTTTCTGAACAGAAAAATATTGCTTATAAGCAGGAGAAATGACACATTGAAATTTGAGTACAGTTCAATGTTTTCTCACGGAGACAAGCAGACTGGGTTTTAGATATCAAAGAGCACTGTGAATCCTGGGAAAGAACTGACACATGATTGCTGCTAACCCTAAAACACGTCCTAATGATGTTACCAAACATCTAGCTAAATTGGCTACTAAACCAGCATTTGCAGCCCTCTGGAAAAGGGGATTCCTGAATAAACCAGTGTCCCAAGAATTTTACACCAGGAAAAACCATGCTAAAGAATGAAGGTGGCAGGCACATTTTAGTTATACTATCCAAGAACAGTTACATTAATAGTTGCAGGTCAGAGAAAGTCTGTCTAACAAGACAAGATGGGTGGCATCTAAGAAGCAAGAGCTAAGGTTTTCCTCTGGACTGCATAGGTATATGGTGCTATATTATTTGTGTTGTAATAAATAAAGCTGGCCTGAAGATCAATGCAAAGTAGACACACTAGTCAGCCATACAGGCCAGGTTATAGTTACACAAACCTTTAATCCCAGCAGTCACACTAGTTAGCCATAGAGGCCTGGTGGTGGTGGTGAAAAACATTAATCTCAACATTAGAGAGGAATATAAAACAGGAGGAGACAGGTCTCACTCTCCATCTCAATCTGAGGATTTGTGGAGGCAGATTGCACATTTTTAGTCTGAGGTAGAGGTAAGAGTCAGTGGCTGGCTTTTCTGATCTTTACCTTGAACCCCAATATCTGTCTTTAAATGTTTAATTTTCCCACAACATTTGGTGCCCAATATTTATGGTACAAATTCATGAAAAAGCTGTCGGCCTATGGCTTTACAGTCACCAAAATAGGCCAGAACTTCTTGTGACTGAAGTTACCTCCCTATTGACTCGGTTTTTCTGTCTTCGCTCCTGGCAGCTCTCTCTGATCCCTCTTTTTGAGCTGCTGCCAAAGTAGGTAGCTGCCTTGAAATCTAGTCAGACTTTTATTGTTCTACACAGCAGCAATAAGCCTCACATTTTCATCATCATTGGTGCAGATTTGGCAAAAGCAATTGGGAATATTTAAAGGGATGAATTATATAGAAGAAAGATTTTTTTTGTCATATTAAAATAGAAAAATTACAATAGGGGAATTTGGGTCTCTGTATGATCATATGCTAGACAGTTTGAAACTGGAATTATTAAATGAGAGGATAACTAATTTAGACTGGATTTATGTAAGGTCACTTGTAAACATAATTAGCATTATCATTTTTGTTTTATCCCTAAAGAAGTTGGGCAATCTGAAATACAGGCCTTAGAAAAGCTTAATTAAACAAATCATAGAGATTTTCAAATCCAGACAGAGAAATTTAGTGGAGAACAAATTTTTAGCACTGAATTATAAGAATAAATAGGAACAATCTAAGGTTTTCAAACAACCAATCTTAATATACCCAGTTTCCATACAGGAATTGCTAAATGATAGAGTAAGAACTGAATGGACTCCTGTACCAATGTTAGATTTAAGGGGATTCAATGAAGCAATAGACTCATATGGCATGCTCTCACCTTTAGTGAAGCAAATGTTAAGCTTGTGATCAGTTTGTAATAGAATTATCACCCAAGATCAAATTCATGGAGAAGGAAATTGAGCTACTATAGAAAGGCAATGTCTATATGAGAGTCACATCCTGGCTTTATGCCATGTAGCAGTTTTGAATGCTTAGTCCATAACTGAAGGAGTAGGACAGAAGATTGATTCATTTTCTAAAGTTATACAGTGCCCAAAAGAAACCTTCATAGATTTCTTACAAAGATTGACATCATCAGTAAATAGAATAATACCAAATTCAGAAGCTAGACAAATAATAGTTGAATCTCTGACTTTTGAAAAAGCCAATGCTCTCTTGGATCCACCAAATGCTAATTAATGGATTTCATAACTTAGTAAATATGCACCTTATTGATGCATTATGAATAACCTTACTTAGTTAATATGCACTTTAATGGATTTTTTATTTTAGTCAATATGGAAAGAGTTGATTGTGGACTAGTGCAACAGAATTTCAGTATGTTGTAAAATAGAAAAGAACAAAAACAAAACAAAACAAAACACGTGATTTTAAAGTATGGAAATAAAAGAATCAAATCTATGCCAAATTTGATAGAGGGGGCAAGTGTTATGGGTAAAATAAATCATTTCATAGACTGTCACAGATCAGGAATGCGAGATACAAGCAAAGAATTGATCAAAGACAATGAGAATACATTAATTTAGAGTTTCTACCATTATACACTGCAAAATTGTGCATAAGATTCATTGTGGGCTTTATTTTTGTTTTGTTCTTTTTCACTTATTTTCTGATTTTTTTTTACTAAAAATTTTCACCTCCTCCCCTCCTCCCATTTCCCTCTCCCTCTCCCCTCCCCCTCCTTCTCTTGTCCAAAGAGCAGTCAGGGTTCCCTACCCTATGAGAAGTCCAAGGTCCTCCCCTATCCATCCAGGTCTAGAAAGGTGAACATCCAAACAAATTAGGTTCCCACAAAGCCAGTCCATGCAGTAGAATCAAAACCCAGTGCCACTGTCCTTGGCTTCTCAGTCAGCCCTCATTGTCAGCCACATTCAGAGAGACCAGTTTGATCACATGCTCCATCAGTCCCTGTCCAACTGGCCTTGGTGAGTTTCCATTAGATCAGCCCCACCGTCACAGTGGGTAGACACACCCCTTGTGGTCCTGACTTCCTTGCTAATGTTCTCTCTCCTTCTGCTCCTCATATGGACCTTGGGAACTCAGTCCACTGCTCCAATGTGGGTCTCTGTCTCTATCTCCATCCATCACCAGATGAGGGTTCCATGGGGATATGCAAGATATTCATCGGTGTGGATATAGAATAGGGCCAGTTCAGGTGCCCTCTCCTCAGCTGCTCAAGGAACAAGCTGGGGATATCTCCTTGGACACCTGGGAATCCCTCTAGAGTCCAGTCTCTTGCCAACCCTAAGATGGCTCCCTTAATTAAGATGTATACTTCCCCGCTCCCATATCCACTCTTCCTCCACCCCAACTGTCCCATTCCACAGCTCTCCCCATCCTCCCATTCCCACTTCTCTCTTGCCATCTCCCCTTATCCCCACCCTACTTCCACCCCCAAGCTCTCAGTTTTTGCCTGGCAATCTTGTCTACTTCCAAAATCCAGGAGGATAACTACTTGTTTTTCTTTGGGTTCACCTTCTTATTTCACTTCTCTAGGATCACGAATTACAGGCTCAATGTCCTGTATTTATGGCAAGAATCCACTAATGAGTGAATAAATGCCATATTCATCTTTTTAGGTCTGGGTTACCTCACTCAGGATAGTGTTTTCTATTTTCATCCGTTTGCATGCAAAATTCAAGATGTCATTGTATTTTACCGCTGAGTAGTACTCTAATGCATATATATTCCACACGTTCTTTACCTATTCTTTCATTGAATGGCATCTAGGTTGTTTCCAGGTTCTGGCTATTAAAAATAATGCTGCTATAAACATAGTTGAGCAAATTCTTTTTTAGTATGATAGGGCATCTCTTGGGTGTATTCCCAGGAGTGATATTGCTGGATCCTGGGGTAGGTTGATCCAAAATTTTCTGAAAAACCACCACACTGATTTCCAAAGTGGTTGAACAAGTTTGAATTCCCACCAACAATGGATGAGTGTTCCTCTTACTCCACATACTCTCCAGCAAAGGCTATCATTGGTGTTTTTGATTTTAGCCATTCTGACAAGTGTAAGATGGTATCTCAAGGTTGTTTTGATTTGCATTTCTTTGATTGCTAAGGAGGTTGAGCATGACCTTAAATGTCTTTTGGCCATTTGAAGTTCTTCTGTTGAGAATTCTCTGTTCAGTTCAGAGGTCATTTTTTAATTGGGTCAATTAACATTTTAAAGTCTAGTTTCTTGAGTTCTTTGTATATTTTGGAGATCAGACCTTTGTCTGTTGCGGGATTAGTGAAGATCTTCTCCCAATCAGTAGGTTGCCTTTTTGTCTTACTGACAGTGTCCTTTGCTTTACAGAAGCTTCTCAGTTTCAGGAGGTCCCATTTATTCAATGTTGCCCTTATTGTCTGTTCTACTGGGGTTATACGTAGGAAGTGGTCTCCTGTGCCCATATGTTGTAGACTACTTCCCCCTTTCTCTTCTTATCAGGTTCAGTGTGTTCAGCTTGATCCATTCTTTAATCCAGTCTTTAATCCATTTGGACTTGAGTTTTGTGCATGGTGATATGGATCTATTTTCATTCTTCTACATGTTAACATCCAGTTCTGCCAACACAATTTGTTGAAGATGCTTTCTTTCTTCCATTGTAAACTTTTAGCTCTTTTGTCAAAAATCAGGTGTTCATAGGTTTATGGGTTAATATCCGGGTTTTCTATTGGATTCCATTGGTCGACTTCTCTGTTTTTATACCAGTACCAATCTGTTTTCATTACTGTAGCTCTGTAATGGAGTTTGAAGTCAGGAATGGCAATGCCCCCAGAAGCTCCTTTATTGTATAAGATTGTTTTGGCTATCCTGGGATTTTTGTTTTTCCATATAATGTTGATTATTGGTCTCTCAAGGTCTGTGAAGAGTTTTGTTGAGATTTTAAAGGGGATTGCATTGAATTTATAGATTGCCTTTGGTAGAATTGCCATTTTTACTATGTTGATTCTACCCATCCAAGAGTATGGGAGATCTTTTCATTTTCTGGTGTTCTCTTCAATTTCTTTCTTCAATGCCTTAAAGTTCTTGTCTAATTGAACTTTCACTTCCTTGGTTAGAGTTACCCCAAGATACTTTATGCTATTTGTGGTTATTGTAAAAAGTGAAGTTTCTCTGAATTCCCTCTCTGCTTCTCTATCCTTTGTGTAAAGGAGGGCTACTGATTTCTTTGACTTGATCTTGTATCCTGCCATTTCACTGAAGTTATTTATCAGCTGTAAGAGTTCTTTGGTAGAGGTTTGGGGATCACTAATGTACACTATCATATCATCTGCAAATAACGAGTTTGACTTCTTCCTTTCAGATTTGAATCCCCTTGATCTCCTTATGTTTCCTTATTGCTATTGCTAGAATTTCAAGGATTATGTTGAAAAGATATGGTGAGAGTGGACAGCCTTGTCTTGTTCCTGATTTTAGTGGGATGGCTTTGAGTTTCTCTCCATTTAATTTGATATTAGTTGTTGGCTTGCTATATATTGCTTTTATTATATTTAGGTATGATCCTTGTATCCCTAACTTCTCCAAAACCTTTATCATAAAGGGGTATTGAATTTTGTCAAATGCTTTTTTCTGCATCTAATAAAATGATCATATGGGTTTTTTTTCAGTTTATTATATGATGGATTACATTGATAGTTTCTCATATGTTGAACCAGCCCTGCATCTCAGGGATGAAGCCTACTTGTTCATAATGAATAATTTTTTAAATGTGTTCTTGGATTCTGCTTGCCAGAATTTTATTCAGAAATTTTTGCGTCGATATTCATGAGTGAGATTGGTCTGTAATTCTCTTTCTTGGATCTTAAGGCTCCGAAGAAGGGAGGAAGAAGGAAGGCGGTGCCTGGGCACAAGCTGGGATGGAATAGGAAGAGAGAGGCAGTAGCAGGGGAGAGAAACCCCTGTAGAATGACCAGGAAGTTTAGGGGGTTGAGGAATGTCTGTGCTCCATTTCCCGGGCTTCTGCCGCGGGTCAGAAACCCACTCACCCCTCTAATGGATCTTCTGGTACAGGTACAGGGACCTTGCAGACAAAAGGTCTGTCATTGTGGTCTTTGAACAAGACAGTGTGTTTAAAGACTTATTTCATCACACTAAGCAGAGATTTAATGCATGGTATCTATTATGAAGACCTTATTTTGTGTAAAATTATGAATTAATATACTTTTGTAATATACAACTAACTTTTCTGTTTATCTTTATTGTTCACTATTAGTTCCTTGGAAAGTATTGATAGACTAGTAATAAACTCATAGAGCAATTAAAAAAAGAAAAAGCCAATGCTCTATGCAAAAAGATAATTAGGCCTGTAACATGAGGGGCCAGCTTGTTGGGGTTTCTGTCCCTCCTGGTACCCCAACAAGACGACAAGCCCCAAAGAAAATCACACACAGGACTTCATAAGATTATAAACTGATTGGCCTTTAGCTCTGACTACTTATTAGCTCTTATAACACATATTACCCCATTATCTTTATCTATGTTAGACACATGGCTCAATACCTTTTCTAGCTGGGCAGCTCACATGTTGCTTCATCGGTGGTCTGAGCAGGAATGGTGAGGGAGCTTCCTGCTTCCCAGAATACTCCCACTCTCCTTTCTCCACCTCTGTTTCCTGTCTGGTTTTCCTGCCTATACTTCCTGCCTGGCCAATCAGCATTTATTTAAAATATGATTGACAGAAAACAGACGATTCTCCCGCACCATAGGCCATTAAAGGCAAGGTCAGCCTATTTGAAAAAATGAATTTGAGAAACAATTAATATTGAATCTCATAACCATGATGATGCATGGATAGGAAAGGTAATTCCAGTGGTTTGAGGAAAAATCGAAATGTCAAATGTTATAATTCTGGCAATCAAGATCACCTTTAAAAGTGATTGTAGACGGGGCATGCCTAGAAACATTTTTTTTTCTAAAAATGATTCATTCAAATGCCTCTCCCTTCTGGATTATGCGGAAGATGTGACAAAGGCAGGCATTGCACTAATGAATTTAGGTCAACAAGAAATATTCAAGGTAATCCTTTGCCATCAGAAAACTCTGTGAGGGGTTTTGTGTAGGCCCCTTTGTCAAATTGAGTTCAGTTTTTTCCTGATAGTATAATAGGAAACTCATTCCCAGAGTAATTAAAGAACCTAATGCCTATTGTAAGCAACCATACTGCTCTGGATAATAGGACAACTATAGAAGAGAGACAAAATTTTCAGGAAAAACCATAAAGAAGGTATTTTGGAAAATTTTTATAAATGAACAAAGACCAAAGTAAAGATAAAAATGAATGATGTTGACATTGAATAGCTGATAGACATGGGTGTAGATGTAACAATAATTACATCAGAATTTTGGCATCCAAATTGGCCTCTTCAGGACATAAATGTTCAGTTTTTATGCACAAAATGGATCAAATGTATAGGCCCAAAAGGAAAGAGAAGAATATTAATACATATTAATATTAATATGTGGCTAACAGCAATTAATATGTGAGGATGTGATTTGATACAATGGACTGCTCAAATTAATGTTATCCCAGTATTAGAAACAAACCATAAATTAAAACATGTTTTTGGGAAAAGCATTTGAAGGTTTATAAAGAACAATCACTGACCATTTAAGTTATGCAAGAACAGAGCACAGCAGCTGATCTTACAAAGGCACCAACAGCCCTACCTTTAAAATGGTTGACAGATAAACCTGTATGAGTTATGCAATTGCCTTTAACAAGGAAGAAATTGCAGGCTTTAGAACAGCTGGTACAGGAGCAAGTAGATGCTCAGCACATTGAAGAATCAAACAGCCCTTACATTTCACCTGTATTTGTTGTCAAAAAGAAATCTGGAAAATGGAGAATAATAGCAGACCCAAGAGCTGTTAATAAGGTAATTCAGACAATGAATGTTCTACAATATTAAATTTCTTTGCCTTCCTTATTGCCTAAAGGATGGCCTCTTATAGATATTGATTTAAAAGATTGTTTTTTTACTATATCTTTACAAGAAAAAGACAGGAAAATTTGCCTTCATGGTGCCTACTTAAAATAATTCTCAGCCTACTAAGCGATATCAGTGGAAGATTTTCTCAAGGGAATATTAAATAATCCCATTCTGTGCCAATATTTTATAAGTCAGACATTGGAAATGACATGTATGCATTTTCCTGAATCTATAGTTTACCAATGCATGGATGATATTTTGCTATCTGATTCAAATCTGGATACTTCAGAAAAAATGTTTAAAAAATTTTTTGACTTTTTGGTGCAAATTGCCAAGAAAAATACAAAGAGTAGAGATTCTATTAATTATTTATGTTAAAATAGGTTTATAAGAAATTAGACCCCAAAAGGGGCAAATTAGAGAGATCAATTACAGACTCTTAATGACTTCCAAAGATTGCCAAGAGACGTTCCCCATCTATGGTACACTATTGGGTTAGGTCTTGATGACATGATTAATTTAACCAAAACCTTAGGTGATGAAAAGAACTTAAATAGTCCCAGGGAAATAGCTGAAGCTGAGAGAGAACTGAATTTGATTGAAGAAAAATTACAGAAGGTACGTCTTAACTGTATTCTGGTCATATGACCCTCCAAACATGCCCCTACAGGAATTTTAGTGCAGAGGGAAGATAATAACTTAGAATGGATCTTTTGTTGCCATATAAATTATGTAAAAACTTATGTGGAAAATGTCTGTGAGTTAATTTTAAAAGAAAAATTGAGACTTCATCAGTTAGTAAAAATAAACCCAGCAGAAATTATAGTACCTTTTAATAATAACATAATTGACAAATTATGAGCCAAAAGTGAACCTTGGCAAAGAACTTGCACTAATTTTTTGGGAGAGATTAATAACAACTATTCCAAAACCAAGAAAATTCAATTTTTAAGGAGACCTAACTGGATTCTTCCTCATATTGTACTGGATTCACCAAAAACTTCTGTCCCTACATTATATATTGATTCAAGTAAACCAGGAAATGCAGGTTACAAATCAGAAAATTTAAATAAAATGGGTCAAAGATTTTATGATTTTGTTCAAAAGTCAGAATTATATGTTGTGCTTATGGTATTAAGGGATTTAAAGAAATTCTCAATATAGCTAGCAATTCACAGTATGCAGAAAGAGTTGTTTTGTATATTGAAACCACTGAATTTGTACCAGATGATATAGAAATGAGTTTATTATTTATTCAGTTACAAGATACAATCAAGAATAGTAATAATCCCATATGCATAACACATCTCATTCCATGTGGGTCTGCCAGGTCCTCTAGCACAATTTAATGCAGAAATTGATCAATTATTATGCTGAAGACCTCAGAATTTAATGAAAAATTCTTGTCAATGATAAAAGTTGAAAAAAATCTCACTTTTCTGTTATGTGGTAACAAGGACAAAAAGAAATGCCCTTCTTTTTCTTTATACAACCAAACATCAGTATCTATGGGAAGTAACCGTAAGGGTACTCAAAGGAATGAAATCTGGCAGATCGTTGTGTTCCATTTTGTAGAATTTAGAAAACTAAAATATGTACACTACACCTCTGATACTTATTCATGCTTTCAATTGAAAACTGCTTTGAGTTTGGAAAAGGCTGATTCAGTAATCACACATTTGCTAGAAATTATGGATATCATGGGTATACCTGTACAAATAAAAATGGACAATGCTTTAGTATATGTCTCTAAGAAAATGAAATAGTTTCTTTGCTTTTTATACTATAAAGCATTCATTCAGGGCAGGCAGTTATAGAAAGATCAAAACTCTAAAGGGTATGTGAAATAAACAGAAAGGGATAAAAAATACCCCCAGAAATAGATTGCCTAATGCTTTATTGCCTTTGAGATTTCTTAATGTAATGAGAAAGGAACAATAGCTGTGGAGAGACATTGGATAGAAGAATTAAATCAGCTGTTATACTTTAATGATGTACTTACCTCAGATTGGAAATCAGGACATGTGTCATATTGGGGAAAGGTTAGTGCTTTTTTTTCCACAGTAAAAAAAAAAAAACAGCTATGGATACCATCAAAATTGATAAAGATTCTATTTGAAGAAAAAACACCTCTTAATGAGATGAGAAGATAGTTCATTAAGCACCATGACCATTTAGTATTAACTAATCTATAAAAAAGAATCTTTTTCCATTTGATCAGATATAACTTGGCAAAAGAGAATCTCCCAAAAATTATGGTTGGGGAAGGGTTTTGTCTCAGACTTTCCAGGAGAATAAAAGTATCCAGCTGAGGATACTTTTAAAATTTAAAGACCACTGGACAAATGAGACATCTGAATAAAAAAGGCAAATTATCCAGAAAAAAGTGTCTTGAGAAAAAGAGTAAATTGATCTATTGATGGATCACATTTCCAGCAAGATAAAATTTCATAAATCTTTCCAAATGCTTGCTTATGCTGTTTTCTAAAGACATACAATGAAAATGGTTTTTTGGTAGTTCAGTCCAATTAAAGATTAATACTGGCCTTGGAGTTGGAGAGTGGCCATCTCCTTCTCTAAACACAAGCATGCTTATTAAAGTGAATTCCACAATCTCTGTCTCATATCAGAAGAGTCATTTGATATGGGACAGAAGAAAAATAAGTATTTAAAGTTATGTTATTGCCACTAATCTTATAATCCTTTGGTTTTATATTGACTCTTTTCTTAAAGTATAAAATTTATAAGATTTATATATGCACATAAATGTATATATGCATTAAACTTTTATCATGATATTAATAGTCATATAGAGTACTAATTCTAGAAAAAAAATTCGTCTACCTTCCTGTACATGATTTTAGGGTTGAGTCTCTATTAGTTTTCTGAAGTGAACCATGAGTATGCCTAACAGTGACCTTTGAAATTTCCAGAAGGAGGATGAGTCCCCACAAAGATGATTCCTCCAGAACTATAGTAACACCACTAAACTGAAAAACACCAGCTACAGATTAAATTTGTACTGAGAACAATTTTGATGTTGGTAGTTGAGATGATTCAGCCTCACAGCCCACTCTAGGGAGGACATATGACAGGTCCTGCAGTTTCCCATACACAGAGTTTGGACAACACGTGACACAGCTGCCTCTCCCAGGATGTAACAGTTAACACAAATTTTTCTTTTTAAGATTTCCTAAAGAAGCCTTTACACCTAGGCAGCATGAAGTAAATTAAAGAACATGATAACAACATTCCCAAGAGGTGAGATGGGTGGTTTCTGGTCTTTCACTGGGTTATGGGCATTCATCATATTTTAGGGAGGTTGGCTGCAAGTTGTTATTGGTAATAATCAGCAAAAAAAGCTAATCAAAGGAAATTATTTTCAAGGTTTTGTTTAGAAAAGAAAAAAGGGTGATATATATATATATATATGTGATAGGATAAAGGAGTAGATTATTGAATCTTTTCTGAAAAGAAAAATGGAAGGATATAGATATGATAAAATAAAAATTTAAATTATTGAGTCTACATTTAAAAAGCAATTACTAGTTTTAAATGTTTTACATTGGTTTGACATTCATATATACTATATAATCTTGTACATTCATACAAATTTGAGATTCATTTTGTTAGAACATATTCTTCATGCATTTCTACTCTTGTTCAAGATACTGTACCTATACATATTTAAAAATGTAATACAAAAACTGACCTTCTCCCATAGACACACTGATGAATATTTTGCACATCACCATAGAACCTTCATCTGCCGATGGATGGAGATAGAGACAGAGACCCACATTCGAGCACTGGACTGAGCTCCAAAAGCCCAGATGAAGAGCAGAAAGAGGGAGAATATAAGAAAGGAAGGCAGGACTGCAAGGGATGCGTCCACCCATGTAGACTGTGGAAGCTTACCAAGGCCAGCTGGACTGGCTCTCAATGAGCATATGATCAAACCGGACTCTCTGAATGTGGCTGACAATGAGGGCTGACTGAGAAGCCAATGATAATGACACTGGATTTTGATTCTACTGCATGTACTGGCTTTTTGGGAGCCTAGTCTGTTTGGATGCACACCTTCCTAGGATCTAGAGGGGGCCTTGGACTTCCCAAAAGGCCAGGCACCCTGACTTCTCTTAGGACTGGAGAGCGAGGGGGAGGAGGAGTGGGGAGAGTGGGAGGAAAATGGGAGTATGGGAGGAGGTGGAAATTTTAAATAAATAAATAAATAAATAATAAAAATGTAATACAAATTTCTAGTCCCTGAAAATTTTGAATACCAACTGTTTAGGATAATAAGGAAATGCATGCTAGTAGTTAATTATCTATTACAATTGAGCTTGTAATCACATTAGGTATGTTTTCAAGTTCAACAAACATATAATTTAGATGGATGTGTCCTCTTCAATCACTTCTGAGATATACAGAATATGACATTTAAGATTTTTTAATAACAGAGGTTCTTTTTTACGACAATGAGACTTGTCTGCTCCTGGCAGCGCCAATCGACTTCAAAGAAGATAATGGGCACTGAAGAAGATCCACATGGAGTTTACTTTCTTTGTGGCAAAAATAAGTCAACGGGCTAGAAAATGCCCTTGCCTTAACTGCTGACAGTATGCTGTCTTAATTGGGCAAATGGGACACAAAAGAAAGTGACTGCCAAGACTGTCAAACACTGTCAAGACAAGGAGGGACAGCCCTTCAGAGTATCCTGCTTCACAGAAAAGTGTGTAGAATATGGTAGGAGGCCTGTAGGTTGAAGATGGATGAGCCAATGTTGCAGAGAAACTTTGGGTGACTGTTCAGGAAGCTAGTTGGTTTTGTCATTTCTCACATTTTTTGAAAGTCACTTGCTCATTCTTCCTGCTTATTCAGTTAATAATATTTCCTGCTTGAGTCTCTGAGGAAGTTGAAGATTAGATAATTATAGTTTAGTTTTCCTCATTTACCAGATGCGGATATCAAGTTATGATAGAAAATAAATTAGATACAAGACTTTGAACTCACCAAGATGTAATAGATATGGAGTATTTTCTCTGAATTTGTCAAATGCAAATGGACCAGACATTATTGATGTATTAATTGCCTGTATTATTACATATAGTTATTGTCCTTGTTGTATATAGTTTTTCTTTTTTCTTTTAGACAAAAAGAGGAAATATAGTGCTATATTATTTGTGTTTTCATAAGAAAAGTTTGTCTGAATATCAGTCAAAGCAGCCACTAGTCAGTCATACAGGTCAGGCAGTGGTTGCACACACTTTTAACCCCAGCAAGCATACTAGTTAGCTACTGAGGTCAGGCAGTGTTGGTTGAAGCCTTTAATTGCAGCACTAGAGAGGAATATAAGATGAGAGGAGACAGGTCTCACTCTCAGTCTCACTATGAGGATTCTTGGAGGCAGTATCACTCATTTTTGGTCTCAGGTAGAGGTAAGAGCCAGTGGCTGGCTTTCCTTATCTTCAGGTTGAACCACAATGTCTGCCCTGGGTTTTTTTTATCTCGTGCTACATATGTACATGTCTACATTACACCAGCATAAATAAGTGCATGGAAAAGAAGGAAAATGTATCATAACATATTTCGTGGCCATTCATTAGAACTTGCATTTTTCCATTAAAACATACGGCTTCAATCAAGTCTGTGCACTGCTCTTCAGAGGACCCGAGTTTGGCTCCAAGCTCCTATGTCAGGAAATTCACAACCACCTGCAACTCTCTGACTAAGTCTAATGTTTTCCATGTACAAGGAGCCCATTCTTGACTTTGGTGGCAAGGAAGTTCTCTGAAATTTTCACTTTCATTTTCATTGTCTGAAATTTTTTTAAAGATTAAAGATTTATTTTTCTTTTAAATTATATGTATGTATGCATCTCCATGTGTGTATATATGCACAAGAGGGGTGTTTTCTCTCTCTCTCTCTCTCTCTCTCTCTCTCTCTCTCTTTCCTTCTCTGTGTTTTTTTGTGTGTACAAACATGTGTGAATATGTGTATGTATAAGTGTATGTGTGTGTGTTTGTGAGTGTGCGTGCATTTAGGTATGTGTGGTAGTAAAGGCAAGAAAATAATTTGAATGTTGCATGTCAGGAGACAGCCAGTTTTCTTTTTGAGATAGTATTTCAGGTAACTGATTCACCCTATTCCAGTAAGGCATAGTGGCTCTGGAAATCCACCTGTCTCTACCTTGCTGGTGCTGGCATTAAAATTACCACCCACTCAAACAGGCATTTTTCCAATGGGTTCTAGAGTTCAAAACTTAGGTCTTCATGTTTGCCAAGCAAGTACTCAACCTTCTAGACCATCTCCCCAGCCTTCAGTCTTTAAGGGGAATTTAGATGGTTTAGAGACTTGGGGGTGCTCTTTGGGAAGGGAAATGTGTTCTGGATGAAATTTAATTACAAGTAATCTTTATACAAACAATTGAAAGTATTTTCATATCTGTGAGGTACAGAAGAGAAAGTCATCAACTGTGCCTGGTAAGGATTGCAAAGTCACGGATTGCAATGACACAAGGGGTGAGCTATATTATCTTTTTACTGTTTTAGGGAGGGATGGGGGTAGTGGTGAAGTATGTATTGTGTTACACAGTTTTTTGAACTTATTAACATAGGTGCATCCAGTTCATATCCAGATATATCCATCTGATATATACATATATATATATGCATCCAGATATATGCATGTGTGCATGTGTGTGTGTGTGTGCGTGCGTGTGTGTGTGCATGTGTGTGTGTGTGTGTGTGTGTGTGTGTGTGTGTGGTGTTTAAACATGTAAACATAGAGGCCAGAAGTAGATAGTGGGTATCATTCCTTGTTCATTCTCCACCTTTAAGTTTTGAGTCAGAGATTGATGTCTAATCAATGAACTTCAGGCCTCTACCTGTCTTGACTGCTTGATTCCATGCACTTCTGGGTTTGCAGGCATGTGCCACCTGTAATTGGCTTTTTACAAGGATTCTGATGTTCCAAACCCAAGTTCTTGAACTTTTGCAGCAAGCACTGTTTTCCACCCCCTTATTTTGTTTTTATGACAGGACTTTCCTTAAACTTTCTAGATATTTGTGGCTAGCCTTGAACTTCTGGTGTTTCCACTTCCATCTCAAGTGTTATGATTACAGATATGTCACTTGAACTGGATTTTAGGTCATTTTTAATATTCCAAGAAAAGAAGGGCAAGGCAAACACCTGGGGAAACCTGTATAAATAACAGATGACTTTCTAGTCACCTGAACTCCTGCCTCCTTCCTCTCCATTCAACTGATTCAGAATGATTACTCAGTAATCACCCAGAAAATGAACTCAATAAGTGCAAGAAATGTTAAAATCTTAAGAAAGAGCAGAGTTTGGAAATACATACATTTCTTTATTTCCTCAATTTTGGCTAAAATTTTGGGTTAAAGTTAATGATGAGTACAAGGTATTTCTTAAATGCCGCAAATGAAATATTTCAGATGAAGCAGTATTGTGTCAAAGTAACATGAAGATTGATTGGAGACTCTTTGGAATTACAGCAGCACTCACACATCTTACAACAGCTTAGTAGATTTAGAAATGTGTTATTTGGTGGACAAATGAGTGAAATAAAAGGTTGAGAGTCATATTAAGTAGTCTGTTGGAAATCAATGATATTCGCTTGTGGTGCCATGACCCCGACTCTCAACAAAATGATTTCAGGAATTTCAATAAGATTCTTTGTCACGAAGCAGGAATATAGTATGTGTTTCTTCTTTAAATCAATGATACGTGCTTGCCTGTGTCATTAATTTTAAGCAATAGAAATTGCTCAAAAACTGCTCAAAGGTGTAGGCATTTTCCTTTACTTCCTTATTTTCAATGTCTCTGGAGTGTAGGCAATAGTTCAGTGGGTAAAGTGCTTGCTGTGCAAGCACAAGGACCTGAGTTCAAATCCCCAGCATCCACGTGAAACTTCTCAACTCAGATTTGGAGGGAGAGTGAAGAAAGAGGAGATAATTGGGGTTCAGTGGCCAGGCAGTTCAGCTGCAATGGCAAGCTTCAATTTTAGTGAGAAATCCTCTTTCAAAAAATAAGCTAGAAATGGTATCCTAATGTCAGCCACTGACTGGACTCCACAGGCATACAGACATAGGTGAATAATCTGGCAAGCTCATGTGCACACATATTCATACATTATACGCACATCACCATGCACAGATATACACACACACACACACACACTTCAAAGTTGTAGGAGCTTTCTGTATTCCTTTCATAGTATAAAAGACCCTGAATGAGGGCCAGCATGATGACTCAGTGAATAAAGTTAATTTCACCAAGTGTGAGTACTTGAATTTGATCCCTAGAATCCACATGGTGTAAAGAACCAACTCTAGCGTGTTCCCCTTGATCTCTGCATGTCCTCCACAGAGGTACCCACTACCACACTAAATGACTAAATAAATAAAAACATAGATAAATGTGACTCTTTCCAGTAAAGCAGGAGAACAAACAGAAATAGGATGAAAAATTAGTTAAATCCAAATGCTCAAAGGATAAGGTTAGGTCATTTTAAGGAAACTGCATCTCCTTGCAAGTCTTCTGCTTTGATAGTTGATTTATACTTTTTTTTTGTCATAATGTGACTTAAGATTCTATATGGAAATTATCTTTATCCAAAAGGTAGAATTTGTTCTAAGTTTTCCCCATTGTTATTTATTTATTTTCCCCACAAACACATGGGTATCAGAGGTATCAGCTTGACTGTTTCCTAATGGAGAAAATTATGTATAACATTGCCTGATAGAGAAAATAATGCACATTAATGATGGTAATATATTGAAATTTAATTGGGTAAGATATAGACAAAGCATTGGGTCAGTGGAGCCATGTGTTGCCTTCTCAAATGAATGCTAGGAATCACCCCTTCTCCCATCCCTTTAATCCTTTCACCTTAGCAAGCTGTCACATGACTTTCCAAATGGTTTCATTTGAAATGCTACAGCTGATAGTGATGATCTTCAAGGTTTTCTATAGGAAGAGCAGGAACAGACAGGAATCCACAAGGTTATCTCCCCTTTTAAAAGTGAAACAACTGTTAAATATCTTAACCTATTTTACCTCTGATGACAGACACAAATTAATGGAACTGAGTCCAGAAATATTACCATCTGAATATACCTATCACAAAAGGGTTCAGTTAATAAGCAGTAAATTCCTCACAGAAGCTTACACAGTCAAAGATTCAGTAGCCTCCATTTACTGAGTACACAAAATAGAATTAATATGCATGCATGCAATGTAGAAAGAAAATGGCCCCAAAAGGGAGTGGCACTTTTAGGAGGTGTGGCCTTGTTGGAGTAGGTGTGGTCTTGTTGCAGAAAGTTTGAAGGTAAGTTTTGAGGTCTTATATATGTTCAAGCCATGTGCAGTAAGACAGCCCACTTCCTGTTGCCTGTTGGTCAAGATGTGGGAGTCTAAGCTACTTCTCCAGCATTGCATCTGCCTGCACGCCACCATGTCTCACCATGGTGAAAATGGATTAAACCTCTGAAAATGTAAACCACCCCAATTGAATATTTTTCATTTACAGGAGTTGCTGTGGTCATGGTGTCTCTTCACAGCAATAGAAACCCTAGCTAAACAGTGCTGCATCAAGTCTTAGAACACACAAGTAGGGGATGTTGACCAACTGATTCAATAAATGTACTACATGTCTTTTGTATACACAATGTATACAAAAGCAAAGTATACACAATGCTTTGTCTATCGTACAAATGTAATAAATGTACTTTTAAAACAAAAAGACCTTATAAGACACCTACATGTGTCCACCAGCAATTCCTATGAATGCAAATGCTTGATCCCATAAAATATTAGCAGATTGATTCCAGCAACATCTCAAACTCATTCTCTACAACAGCAAGGAAGAGTTTATCTTAGGAACAGTTTGCTATATGAGAATTAATAAATACACTGTTCACCAAAGAATAAACCAAGAAGACAATCATTTACAAGGCAGGAGAAGTGAATATTTCTGAGCCTGGCCACACCAGCTCACTGAGCTAGGGCTCCAGCTTCTAGCAGGGAGATAATGAATTCCTAAATCCTTACTATTTAAAATGGGTAAACACACTACACAGCTTTGTGATGGCAGTCCAGTGTGCCTAGGATACTTGTCAACTATCAATTGAAGGCATCTTCCTAAGTTAGGCATGGGGAATAGCCCCATACGTAACTTTACACCCAATGATGAAACATGGATAAATTTTTCTGTAAGGGCAATGCAACTGTTTTGTTGTTGTCTTAATTTACATTCTACTAGTAACTGAGTGTCCCTGAATGAAAAGAGGAAGCCTACTTTTATCTCAAAATAACACAATGTATTATAAGCCATGCTATGAAGAATACACATTTAGAAGTTTTTATTTATTTATTTATTAAAAATTTCAGCCTCCTCCCATCCCTCCATTTTCCTCCGCCTCCCCCTCCCCCTCCCTCTCTAGTCCTAAAGGAAGTCAGGGTACCCTGCCATGTGGGAAGTCTAAGGCCCTTCCCCCTCCATCCAGGTCTAGGAAGGTGTGCATCCAAAGAGACTAGGCTGCCAAAAGGTCAGTACATGCAATAGAATCAAAACCCAGTGCCATTGTCCTTGGCTTCTCAGTCAGCCCTCATTGACAGTCACATTAAGAGAGTCTGGTTTGATCACATGCTCCATCAGTCCCAGTCCAGCTGGCCTTGGTAGGCTCCCATTAGATCAGTCCCACCGTTTCAATGGGTGGATGCACCCCTCACAGTCCTGACTTTCTTGCTAATATTCTCCCTCCTTCTGCTCTTCATCTGGACCTTGGGAGCTCAGTCCACTGCTCCAATGTGGGTCTCTGTCTCTATCTCCATCCATCTCCAGATAAAGGTTCTATGATGATATGCAAGATATTTATCAGTGTGGTTATGGGAGAAGGCCAGTTCAGGCACCCTCTCCTCTGCTGCCCAAGGACCTGACTGGGGACAACTTCTTGGACAGCTGGTAACCCCTAGAGCCAAGTCTCTCACAATCCCTAAAATGGCTCCCTTAGTTAAGATATCTTCTTCCTTGTTCCCATGTCCACCCTTCCTCCATCTCAACCATCCCATTCCCCCAAGTTCTTCCCAATCCTCCCCTTCTCCCTTCTCTCTCCCCATCTCACCTTACCCCCCATCTCCCAACCCCAAACTCCCAACTTTTACCCCGTGATCTTCTCTACTTCCAATATCCAGGAAGATAAATATATGTTTTTCTTTGGGTTCACTTTCTTATTTAACTTCTCTAGGATCATGAACTATAGGTTCAATGTCCTTTGTTTATGGCTAGAATCCACTTATGAGTGAGTACATACCATATTCCTATTTTTGGGTCTGGGTTGTCTCACTCAGTAAAGTGTTTTCTATTTTCATCCATTTGCATGCAAAATTCAAGATGTCATTTTTTTTTCCTGCTGAGTAGAACTTTAAAGTTCTTCTATTGAGGGGCACCTAGATTGTTTGCAGGTTCTGGCTATTACAAATAGTGTTGGTATAAACATAGTTTAATGAATGCTTTTGTACTATGATTGGGCATCTCTTGGGTACATTCCCAAGAGTGGAATTGCTGGATCCTGATGTAGGTTGACTCCAAGTTTCCTGAGAAACCACCACACTGATTTCCAAAGTGGTTGTACAAGTTTACATTCCCACCAAAAATGAATGAGTGTTCCCTTTACTCTACATTCTCTCCAGCATAGGCTATCATTGGTGGTTATGATTTTAGCTATTCTGACAGGTGTAAGATGGTATCTCAAAGTTGTTTTGATTTGCATTTCCCTGATCGCTAAGGAGTTTGAGCATGACCTTAAGTGTCTTTTGGCCATTTGAACTTCTTCTGTTGAGAATTCTCTGTTCAGTTCAGTACCCCATTCTTGAATTGGATTGATTAGAGTTTTAGTGTCTAGTTTCTTGAGTTCTTTATATATTTTGGAGATCAGACCTTTGTCTGATGCAGGGTTGGTGAAGACCTTCTCCCATTCAGTAGGTTGTCTTTTTGTTTTAATGACAGTGTTCTTTAGTTAAGATCTAATAAGAAAGGAGACAATGATGCCAGGTGCAAAATAATTTTACTTTCTTTGACAGTGTAAAATCTATAAATTTATTAGCTGGACAATTTCAATTATCACAGCACATGATGAAGAAAATAGGAGTAAATTTATCAGAGTGGCAAAATTTCTGAAAGAAATGAAATTATACCTAGTTAAATGAAGTGGTATTTATGGTCAAAGATTAGAACACTGATGTCTTTAGATGTTCTATTGACTCAGTGTCATCTTATTGAAATCCTAAGTGCACTTTCCTTTCGAGTTTGTTTGTCAATCCCAAAGATCATAAGAATGTATAAAGGATCTGAAACAAATAGCAAGCTTTTGAATCGTACCTGAAGATTTAAGCTGTGCTGCATGGGTTTGTAACCAAGTCTGTATGGTGGTAGTGTAAGGATCTGCAAGAAGAACTGCAACATGTATGCATGAGTTGAAAAATAAATCCTCCCGTCTTTATGGCTGATGTCTTCTTTAACAAGGGCATGATGGCTAATGTTAACCATTAGTTTAACAGAATTTAGACATACTATGGAAACTAAGCGCTAGCACACCTATGATGGCGTTTCTAGACAAGGAACTTGAGCTAGAGAGAGGATCTTACATTTTCGCACCACTATCACAGGGACTGAGGTCCTGAACTGAACAGAACTGGGGTCCGCTGCTTGTTGACTGTGGATGTCGCTGACCAGCTGTCTCACACTCCTGCCCTAGGACTACTACCAAGACAGACTGTGTCCCCAGCCTGTGATCCATGACAAACCCTTTCTCCTTTAATCTGCTTTTGCAACTGTTTTTTATCTGTTTGGTGTGCGATGTTAGAAATACAAAGAATTTTAGGATATTTCAAAAGGGAAACAGTCTTTCTTAATAAATGACATGGAAAGTAGAATACTTTCTCAAAAACCATGTAATTGGAGTCACATTTCATTCAATATGCTAAAATTAACTCTTGGACTTGGACCTGGGAAATGGCTAGGCAGAAAAGTACCTACTATAGAAACCTGACAGCTTGAGTTTGGATCCTCAGAACCCATATAATAGCAAGAAGGTAGTTCACATCTATCATTTCAGTGATCCCACAACAAGATGAGAAGTACAGACAAGATGAAGTTCAGGATCCAACTAGCCTGGATATGCCTCATACTGGCAAACAGAGAACAATTCTATCTCAAATAAGGGTATGAGGACTGATACCCGAGACCATCTTCTGAGTTCTACATGTACAGAGTGAAGTGCAGATGCCATTACACACAAATGTGCACACTCTCTCACATACACAAACACACACACACACACACACACTCATACATAGAGCATAGGAACATACACAAAAATAAATAAGATAAATCTAACTAATTTAATACTTATGAGTAAAAATGAAAAAAATGTCTTCTTAGAAGAAATCTCAGAAGCAAACTTTCATGATATGTCTTAGGCATTATATTCATAGACACGACACCAAGCACAATCAACACAAGGAAAAAGTAGATGAAAATCATTGACAAAACACTTCTAAAATTTATCCAAAATCATACTGTCAAGTATGTGAAAATATATCCCAAAATGAAGGTAAACATTTCCCGACACCAAATAAAAAGAAGTAGAAGATAAATTATCTACCTAAAAATTTGATGAATAATTAAATAAAGCATGTCTTCAAAGAAGATGTAAAACTGATTAATAAACATGGAAATATGTATGACTTCATTAACAATTGGGGAAATCAAAATCAAAACATTAATGAGATATTAATTTACAACCTCTAAAGTAGTTAAAATTTTAAAATATGGTAAGTATTGGCAAGTATGTGAAGAAATCATTGTCACAAATATTGTTTGTAGCAGTGGTGTATGATGGAGTTGCTAAAGTAACCATGCTATGATACCTCAGACATTTCATAAAATTACTTTATTCCCAGGTACATACCAAATAAAAGTAAAAATATATCAGGACACAGAACTTATAATCTTTGGGTGTATGTATGTGTTTCCATATACATGATGTACATGTATGTGCATGAATGTATCCGTATATACATTTGGAGGCCACAAGTCCATGCTGGGTATCTCCTGTAACTATTTATCACTTTCTGTTTTGGACAAGATATCTTTCCCAACCTGGAACTTACAAATCTGGCCAGTCAAGGTGGACAATGAGTTCTTTAAATGTCCCTTCTCTGCCTTCTCTGCTCTAGACTCTTTATGCGGGAGCCATTTCTCTAACCCCCATACCTAGTTTTTATATAGCGACTTGGGAACTGAAATTAAATCCCAGTACCTGTATGGCACGAATTTTATTTTGAACCATCTCCCAAGTCCAAGTACTTGATAATTTTCAAACAATTATTTGTAGTAGTTAAATGTAGATAAAAAGTTACCATTGATTGATAAATGTATAGATATAGATGCATCATGCATTATTTAGATTGAATAAAAATGCAGACTAAAACATGTACACAGATGAATTTTGGACATGTGGCAAATAAGAAAGCCAGTCACAAAAAGTTGTACACTATATCATACCATTACATGAAAGGTTTAGAACATAGAAACCCATAGAGACAGGAAAGGTGAGGGCTGTCGCTGGGCCCCAGAAGACCAGAAAGTGGAGAATGACCATTAATGGCATGCAATTTATTTTGAAGGTATGAAAATCTGTCATTGGTGACACTTGAATTATTTCATGGCTATGCTAATGACCACTAAATTATATGTATTATAAAGTGACTTTTACAGTGTATTAATTGCATCTCAAATGATTTTATAAAGCAGTAACAGTATTAATAGGTGTGAACAGGGTTGTAATTGCTTCATATCAATTAGTTGATTTAACCATAAAAGCCTATGAAGTAGGTGCTATTTTTAGTGTGTTTTGCAAGCATGTAGTTAGAGAATTGAATAGTTTAACTCTTCTGAGGTCTCTTTAATGGGCAATAATGGGACTGATATGTAACAACTGAGTTACAGTGCACACTGCCTTCTATTTCCTCACCCACAGTGGGAAGTGAACCTAGTGGGTAGTGCTAGGTGACCCAAAAAGCTGAATAATGTTAGTAGGTCTAATTAACTGCATAGACGTATGAGGAATTCAGAGGACAGAAAAAGAAAGAACTATTTTGGAGTGAGATGGAGTGCTGGTGTAAACTTCAGGTACTTTGTTCTGTGAACATGTTCTGGGCATACCTAAAACAAATGTCTGTCCACCCTAGGTTAGACTCCCAGGACAGAAACAGAAAAGTGTCCAGCTGTGTGCAGCTTGGTGAGCCAATGAGTTTAACTGAGGTTGCTTCTAAAGCATGGGCAACTTACTAGTGGCCACACTGCTAAAGGAAATGAGAATTCGCTTTACCAGCAACTGTTAACTGCCTTTATATCCTCCCAGGGAGTTGCAGGGCCCCAGGATCCCTACCTCAGTCTCTTGTGGAAAGTCAATAGGCCCCATCTTGTGCAGGTCTTCCATGGGTAGTTACTATGACATTTTAAGAGGGCCATTGGCACGTCCAGAGGATAACATTCAACAGCACACGTGAATCCCAATTGCCAGGGTTCCAATGAGAACCTCTGGCAAGGTGAGCTGAGCATGACCCTTAACATTTAGGTTTCAGTTTCCCCATATGTAAAACCCATCACACGGGCATACTAATATCTGCTAGGGTGTAGGATTCAATCCTGTCATAGGGAGACCTCCACATTCAGCCATTGTACTGTAATTTCTGGAAACCTCTCTGACACACTTGTCTCTAAATTGCTCCACCGTTCCTCTCCTCATATGTCGGTTTTAGCAGAAAGGATTTCTCTTCCTTGAGCTTCTCATCATGTCCATGCCTTGATATTCAACAACACAACTCTTATTTCCACTTTTGTGGCTAATAATTCCCACTTGGGTGGTTAATAAGCCAAATTCTGGGGAAGTGAGATGCCTTAGTTGGTAAAGGTGCTTTCTACCAAGCTTAACAAGCTGCGTTCAGTCTCTGGGATCCACATGATGGAAGATCAGCACTGATTCCCACAAGTTGTTCTCTTCAATAAAGAAAGATGCTATGGTACAGGCATGTCACACACATACACTCATGCGTGTACACGCATGTATACACACACACACATACACATGAACACTACATGAACACAATTAATAATATACAAGTTATTTATTGTATCTTCTCAGTTAATGATGAGTTTCTGTGTGCTGCTTTGGTCAAAACCACAGACCCAACCTTCCAATCACCCTCTTGCAGGGAAGTTAATAAAAACCCAGAGACAGATATTGGAGTTCAACAATAAGGTCCGAAAAGAAAAATAATCAGCCACCAGCTCTTACCCCTATATCAGTCTGAATTAGTGATCCTGACTCCAGAAATCTCAGAATGAGACTGTGTGAGAGCTGTCTCCTTCTGTCTCATATTCTTCTCTAGAGCTGGTATTAAATGCATGAACCACTACCGCCTGGTTTTCATAGCAATCTAGTGTGGCTACTGGACTTAAAGGTGTGTATCACCACTGCATGGACTGTAAGGCTGACCAGTGTGGCTGTTTTACTCTCTGATCTTCAAGTAAGATTTATTTATTAAAATACAAATGGAATGTCACCACACTCTCTCTTTCAAATCCTGTATTAGATACATATCACTTCCTTTTAAGTGATGAAACCTTTCAATAACCAGTTTTTAATCAACTTTTTATTAAAGCCCCTTTTAAGTTCTGTTTCTGGGGAAGCATGTTCTAAAATGATGATTTGTTTCCAGGAGAAATTTAGTTCAGTTTAAATTAATTTTAATAAGCTGTTTTACTCTGAGAGACAAAATTCCAAAAGTTAATATTGGGCCAGAGTCTGACTAGCACTCTGTATCTCAGAGTTCTTCGCAGTGCATCTAGCCCAAAGTATTCTTCGCTTCACGTTTTCTATGTCAGTAGACTGTATTTACCACTAACAGACAAACCTGACATGCAGATATCTTCTAACTTCCAGGGCTTTTTTTCATTCGCCTATCCAGTTAACTCACAGTTTTAATTCACTGAGTTCTAAGAGCAACTTCTCATCTCCAAACAAAGTATCCATTATTCCTAGTAAGATAGAAAAGGAATAAGGGAAGTTCTCATAATTTTGATGAATTGTGCATTATACAGAATTACTCAGAGATTGCTGGAATATAAAATTTTGTTCAATGGTGTGTACAAACACCTTTATTATAATAGTCTATGATATATGTACCAATGGAGACATTATCACAAACAGAAATCCCATCTCTCACTAAATTATGCCTTTAATGTCAGAGGTTTTATAGGTGTCTCCTTTCACATAACAAACTAATTCTATTTGTTCACTTTTAAGGCTCTCATTGTTTTTTATTAAAATATAGTACTTAGTCTTTCTAAAGGATAGCAATTGTATACATACAATGCATGCTATTTATACACAACCTGATCTTTGTACTTACCTTAAATGGCATTTGTTCTCAGGCGTTGAATGTCTTTCCAGACATTTCTCTATAAGTCTACACTGATACATACCTAACACATCACCAAACAGACAGTGAATTTGACAAGCATGCATGGTAAGTTTATTTTCCCAAAGTTCTTAGCAGGATGTGTCAGTGAAAAAAGATGATAGAGGTAATATACATTAGTTTGTCAAGAACCACTAACTTTTTATTTAACATTTTAATTGTATTATATCAAATGACTCTACATTGACATTTTTCTCTCCTGGGAATGCATGTAACAGGTGTAAAGCTTGTGTGTTTGAAGGTATAGATAAACATGTACCAGGGTACTAAGAAAGTCAAAGGTCAACCTCATTGTTGGCCCTCACTTTGTTTGAGGCAAACTCTGTCTTTGTTCACAGTTGTATGTGGCAGTCCAGCTGGCCCGAGAGCTTTTGGTAGCTTTCACCTCATTGCAAGAGCTCAGGGATTCTGGAAGGCTGCCATTGTGTTCGGCTTTTATGTAGGATCTGGGAATTCAAACTAAGTTCCTCGTACATGAGGCATGACAAGCTATTTCCTCTGCAGAGTCATCTTCCCTACCTCTGCTCCAACTTTTCAGTTTTCTACACAGAGATGATTTCTAGAATTTTTTGTCTGTATTGTATTATAAATGGCGCTTTAAATCATGCCCTCGTGTGCTTGTCATAATTTTTTAAAAGACAAAACATAAGAAGTGTGATTTTGGAGTTTAAAAGTCATGAACGTTACACTTAGGCAACAGAGTGCCTTAATACTTTAACAATGTATAAATACCTCTAATATATTTGACGATTTGTGCTTCAGGCACTGGATGAACACAATTGTAAATATTTTATTTTTCTATTCTGTTAGACAAACAGGATTTGCAGACAGGTGTCTTTTCATCACAGTCATTGTTTGCGCTCTAAAAAGAATTCTTTGTTTAGATATTTTGCTCTGTTCACATCAAATTATTTATATATATACTTTTTATTTATGAAAGAGTTTATACATTATGGAAATTGAAATAGTTGGCATTTTATTCTCTGATAGTATTTGCCATTTTGATATATTCAAATTACAGATTTTTGTTTTGTTTGTTTGATATAAGATTTCTCTGTAGCTTTGGAGCCTGTCCTGGAACTTGGTCTGTAGACCAGGCTGACCTCAAACTCGCAGACATCCACCTGTCTCTGCCTCTCAAGCACTGGGATTAAAGGTGTATTTAATTTTAATATAATTTTAAATTTCATTTGTAACTTTCATTTATTCATGAAATTATTTGTGTTACATAATGATGGACTTCACCATGACAATTTTCTACATGTTATCATGTTTCAGATTAGTTTAGTACCTTAAGTATTAACTTTTCTTCTAAAATACTTGTAAGCAATCTTCTTATAACTTTAATTGAATAAACTTAAATATATTAAATATTATATATTATAGACTAAATTAAGGTAGCTAAAGTAGCCATCACTTCACATATTTATCTCATTAATGGTGAGACCATTTCCTTAGAAATTTCCAGACTTGGGACTGGTAACTCACAATTGCCAGCAAATCCAACTTTAGGGGCCTCAGTGGTCTCATCTGGCCTCCATGGCACTCTCAGACGATCACATACACATACTAAATCTAGAAAACAAATCCCCAGGATGTGCCAGTATCAACTCTGCCCATCATGCTGGAGTTGATACCTAGAAGTCATTCCTTTTTCTAAGCAAAACTTTGCATTCTCTCAACAACAACTTTCTGTTTCTCATACTCACTCTCCACCCGTTTCTGTCCTTTCAAATCTCCAATGCTTTTATGAGTTCAGCATTATGGAGCCCTTTTGCAAGTGTATTTGGCTTATTTCACTTAACCTATATCTTCTAAGGTTATTCACACCATGACAAATGGTCAGATTGCACTTCTATTACAACAATGAATACTGTTCTTTTATGAGTGTGTGAGAAGGATGGATATATATTTCAATAACTCAGAAATACTTAGCATTTGATTCCTTCTGAAGGCTATGATTATTTGTATACTTATATGTTGTTTGAATGTGGAGGAAGAAGGCATGTGTCTCCTCCACTACCATATTTACTAGTATGCTTCTTGTTGGTCTTGTATGTTTGACTCTCTCTCTCTCTCTCTCTCTCTCTCTCTCTCTCTGTGTGTGTGTGTGTGTGTGTGTGTGTACCTGCCTATTTTTGTTACACATTTGGAACTTAAAAGATGATGCTAAAAGAAACTCTGCCACTCAAATCTTGTCTTTGTTTTGAAGCAATAACTTCTTGAAGCCTCAAAAATTACCTGCTTTCCTGACCAATTTTAAGTAAGAAATTATAAATATTCACTTCCAAAATTAATTTCCTCTGTTCCCAAGCCATGTATTTTTCACTTTCCATGTATTTCTTTTACAGTTATAAAACTTGTTCATGAACCTATTGAAACTGTTTTTGTCTGTTTCTTTTTGTTTTTATTTTGGGAGACAGGGTTTCTCTGTGTAGCTCTGGCTATCCTGGAACTCTCCCTGTAGATGATGCTGGTCTTGAACTCCCTGAGATCTAACCCACTTTTGCCTCCTGAGTTCTGGGATTAAAGACACGCACTACTACCACTGAGCTGAGACTGGGTTTTGTTTACCAAGAACACTTGAATACTGAGTAACAAAAAAGTTTATTCACTGATTTTTGTTTAACATTTGCTGGGTGATGGATCAGTGGTTAGGCACTCATCTACAAGCAAAAGGATCAGAGTTTGGTCCCTTAGCACATACACATAAATGACAAGTGTTTTTAATTCCAACCTTGGAAGGCAGAGACAAGCATGCTGGATATCAACTAGCCATATCAATGAGTGCCAGAGGACATCCTCCCTTAGTCAACAAGGCAGAGAGATAAACACAGGATGATTTGTGATATCTACTTTGGGTCTCCATGTACATGCTCACCCATGTGCACATATATCCTCACACACATGTGCCTAAACACATTTCATACAAAATGAATATCACACACATTCACATATATAGGAAAATAAGAAAAGGCACACAACATTTACTTTTCAGAGGTATTTATTTACTGAATTAATTTAAAATTAGTCTTTATTGTTCTTTCTGATAAATGGATTGCAAATATATGAATATTAAAAGCTAAATGAAGTTTTAATCCATATATGTATTAATATGCTATTTGTTTTGATAATTAGTCCATGCTTACATGGCAGTCAAACAGCAGGCACCATTATAAATCAATGACAATAGATCTATGAGCAAATAATTGTCATTTTATTATTTCTATGGATAAAGTTTTAACCCTTAAAGTCGATAACTAGAATATTAATTAGCTTCCAAATTATTTATATTATTCTAGTAAGGTTTCTATATCAGAATTCAATGGAATTGTTCGTAAATTTCTCTTTCCCTTCCCGGAATGTGACATCCAAATGCTTTTTATCATTTGCCGGCTTTGCTGTGCACAAACACCCACTCCTCTCATTCTTTTCTTCTCTCTTTACATCCCCAGTCAAGCTGTCATCATTCTCCACACCTACAGTCTTTCCTTAAGAGTTTTAAGAGTAAGGCTGAGATGTGCCACAGACCTCAATTACCTGCATGAGGCCCTTCATGACAGTCCCCCATCAAACATGGTAAAGTGGCACGTGACTATAATCCCAGCTCTTGAGAGGAGATAGGAGGATCAGTAGTTCAAGGCCATCCCAAGCTACATAGTCAGTTCAAGTGCCATAATAACTTTTCTTTGGTTGTGATAAAATACCATGGCCAATGCAACTTCTTAAGATAAAACTTTAATTTGGGGTTGAGAGTTTCAAATGGTCGTCAGAGCAGGGAGCATGTGTGCAGGCAGGCAGGCAAGAACTGCACCAATAACTGAGAGCTCACATTCTGAGATACTGCTATGAGGCAGCACCCTAAATGTCTGACCCCCAATAACTCTTCCTCTCCAAGGTTACACCTCCTCATCCCTTCATAACAATTCAGACAGAATAGTCTATAGAGGCCATTTTCGCCTAAAGAATCACGACCAGTAAATGACACTGACTCTGAGACAAAAATAGATAAGCTGATTCTGTTTGTAAACTGTCAAGAATAGGGTCATCCCCACATTGGAACACTGGACTTAACTCCCTAGGTCCAAACGAGAAGCAGAAGGAAAGAGAACATGAGCAAAGAAGGCAAGACCAGAGGGAACCTTAATCCGACGATGGATGGCGATACAGACGGAGACCCACATTGGAGCACCGGACTGAGCCCCCCAAGGTCCAAATGAGGAGCAGAAGGAGGGAGAACATGAAAAAGGAAATCAGCCCGCGAGGGGTGCCATCACTCACTGATACAAGGGGACTGATCTAATGAGAGTTCACCAAGGCCAGTTGGACTGGGACTGAACGAGCACGTGATCCAACCAGATTCTCTGAATGTGGCCGGATTCTCGGAATGTGGTTGGTCCGAAGTCTTTCTGAAAAGCCATTGACAATGACACTGGGACTTGTTTCCTCTGCATATACTGGATTTTTGGGATCCAGTCTGTTTGGATGCTCACCTTCCTGGACCTGGAGGGAGGGGGGAGGAACTTGAACTTCCCACCGGGCAGGAAACCCTGACTGCTCTTTGGGATGGAGAGGAAGGAAGAGAGGGAGTGGGGGGAGTGGGAGGGTGTTGGGAGGAGGGGCAGAAATGGAAACGTTTATAATTTAATAAACTTTGAATAAAAAAAAAGAATAGGGTCATCTTTGTGGATTCCTGGAAAATTTTTCTAGTGCCAGGTTTTTTGCTAGCCTCATAATGGCTTCCTCAGTCACAATATCTCTTTCCTTGCTCTCATCCCTGTCTTTCCTCCATCTCAACTATACTGTTCTCTCAAGATTTTCTCACCGCTTCCCTTCTTCCCTCTTCTTCCCTTACAACCCTCCCTACTCCTCCCACCTCCATGCTCCCAATTTTGTCAGGCAATCTTGTCTATTTCCCCTTTCCAGGTGGATCTATAAATGTTTTTCTTCGGGTTCACCTTGTTACTTAGCTTCTCCAGGATCATGAAATACATGCTCAATATCCTTTGCTTTACAGCTAGTATCCACTTATGAATGACTACATACCATGTTTATCTTTCTGGGTCTGGGTTTTTTCTAGTTCTATCCATTTACATAAAATTTCAAGATGTCCCGGTTTTTTACTGCTGAGTAGTACTCTAATGTGTAAATTTTCCACATTTTATTTATACATTATTCAGTTTAGGGACATCTAGGTTGTTTCTAGGCTCTGGAGCAAATAATGCAAATAATGCTGCTATGAACATAGTTGAACAAATGTCCTTGTAATATGATTGTGCATCTTTTCGGTTTATATCCAAGAGTGGTATTGCTGGGTTCTGAGGAACATTGATTTTCAGAGAAGCTGCCATAATGATTTCCTAAGTGGTTGTACAAGTTAGCATTCCTACCAGCAAAGGATGAGTGTTCCCTTTTCTACACATCCTCTCCAGCATAGTCTATCATTGGTGTTTTTGATCTTAACCATTATGACTGGTGTAACACAGTATCTCAGAGTTGTTTTGATTTGCATTTCCCTGATAGCTAAGGATATTCAACATTTCCTTAAGTGTCTTTCAGCCATTTGAGATTCTTCTGTTGAGAATTCTCTGTTTAGTTATGTATCCCATTTTTTAATTGGGTTATTTAAAATTTTGATGTCTAATTTCTTGAATTCCTGATGTTTGCTCTCTCTGCCTTTTGATTAGTTTGAATAAGGGTTTGTCTCTCTTGCTGACTTTCTCAAAGAACCAATTCTTTGTTTCATTGATTCTTTATATTGTTTTCTTTGTTTCTATTTCATTGATTTCAGCCCTCAATTTGATTATTTCCTGTCTTCTCCTCCTCCTGGATCAGTCTGCTTCTTTTAGTTCTAAAACTTTCAAGTGTGCTGTTAAGTCACTAGTGTGAACTTTCTCCACTTTCTTTATGTAGGCACTATCCTCTTAGAACGGCTTCATAGTGTTTCATAGCTTTGGGTATATTGTCCCTTCATTTTTATTGAATTCTATGAAGTCTTTAATTTCTTTCTTTACTTGTTTCTTAACCCAGGGATGGTTCAATAGAGAACTGTTTAGTTTCCATTTTTAAATAGGATTTCTGAGATTTAGTGTTGCTGTTGAACTAAAATTTTAAACCACAGCGATCTGACAAGGTACAGAGGTTACTCCATTTTTTTGTACCTCTTGAGGTTTACTTTGTTATGGAATATGTGGTCAGTTTTAGAGAAGGTTCAATGGGGTGCTGAGAAGAAGGTATATTCTTTTGTGTTTGGGTGGAATGTTCTATAGATGTTTGTTAACTCCATTTGAGTCATGATATCTGTTATTTCTCTTATTTTTCTGTTGGGTTTCTGTCTGGTTGATCTGTCCATTGGGGAGAGTGGGGTGTTGAAGTCACCAACTATTAGTGTGTGGGATTTGATGTGAAATTTAAGTTTTAGTAATGTTTCTTTCACATATATGGGTGTTCTTTTATTGGGGCATAGATGTTCAAGATGAGACTTCATCTTGATGAAGTATAACTTCCTGTTATGAGTATAAAGTGTCCTTCTCCATATCTTTTGATTGATTTTAGTTTGAAGTCTATTTTATTAGATGTTAGGATAGCTTCACCCACTTGATTCTTAGGTCCATTTGATTGGAAAAAATTTTCCCAATCCTTTTCTAGGAGATAACGTCTGTCTTTGAGGTGAATGTATGTGTTTGGAATATAGCAGAAGGCTGAAACCAGCTCTTTTGTATCCATTCTCTTAGTCTATGTCTTTTTATAGGTGAATTGAGTTCATTGATATTCAGAGATATTAATGATCAATGATTATTAATTCCTGTTATGTTTTAGTGGTAGTGTGTTTGTTTCCCTTCTTTGGGTTTTGTTGTTGTTTTCATGGGTACAATTAGCTTGCTAGATTTTTCTTCTAGTACTGTCTTTAGGGATAGATTTGTAGATAGATATAGCTTAAATCTGATTTTTGTCTTGAAATATCTTGTTTTCTCCGTCAATGGTGATTGAAAGCTTTCCTGGGTTTAGCAGTCTGGGCTTGCATTCATTATCTCTTAGTGTCTGCAGTACATCTTCCCAGGACCTTCTGGCTTTCATGGTTTCTATTGAGAAGTCGGGTGTTATTCTGATTGGTCTACCTTTATATGTCATTTGACCTTCTTCTTTTGTAGCTCTTAATATTCCTGATTTGTTGTGTATGTTTTGTGTTTTGATTATTACATGGTGAGGGGAATTTTTTTTGATCCAGTCTATTTAATGTTCTGTAATCATTTTGTACCTCCATAGAGATATCCTTCTATAGGTTGGGAAAGTTTTCTTCTATTTTTTTTTAAATACATTTTCTATGCCTTTAAGCTGGAGTTCTTCTCCTTCTTCCATACCTGTTATTCTTAGGTTTGGTCTTTTCATAGTGTCCCAGAGTTCCTGGATGTTTTGTGTTAAGAATTTATTGGATTTAATGTTTTCTTTGATTGATGAATCTGTTTGCTCTATAGTATCTTCAACCCCTGAGTATTCTTTCTTCCATTTCTTGTATTTTGTTGGTTATGTTTACCTCTGTAGTTCCAATTTGTTTACCCATATTTTCCATATCCTCAATTCCTTTGATTTGTGTTTTCTTAATTGTCTCTATTTCAGATTTCAAACCTTGAACTGTTTGTTTCATCTGTTTGGTTGTTTTTTTTTTTTTTTCTTGGTTTTCTTTGGTTTCTTTGAGAGATTTATTAGTTTCTTCCAATTTTTTTGTTTGTCTTTTTCTCCATGTTTTTAAGTGAGTTTTTAAAATATCCTTTTTAATGGTCTCCATCATCTTTTAAAGTTTCATTTAAAATCATTTTTTTCTGCTTCTTTTAGGGTAGGGTGATCAAATCTTCCTGTTGTATGACCATTAGGTTCTGGTGTTACCATGTTACATTTTATGTTGTTGGATGAATTCTTGCATTGGCATGTATCCATCCCTTCCTTCAACTGATGCTGGCAGTGTCTTTACATCTTGGTCCAATCCCTCCAGTGGCTGTCTGTGTCCTGCGAATTGTTCTTGGTCTGCTCTGTACTGTCACTGATTGTGTCTCAGGGGTTTTGGAGAAGCCTATCTGCAGGAAACTCGCCTGCTGAGTGACTATAGAAATTGAGGCAGTGGGAGGGGGAGGTGCCTGGGATTTGTCCCAGTATGTAGGGCCTAGAGGGTAGGGTGTCCTGCCACATGTCTGGTCACTCACCTTTTGGTCCTCTCTGTATAGTAGCAGGCTATATATCTAAAACTAACTATTATAGACTAGACTGACCTGAAACTCGTGGAGATTCACCTGCCTCTACCTCCCAAGTGCTGGGATTTAAACTGTGCACCACAACCTCCTGGTTTTATTTATCTTTTTAGACAGATTCAATCTCACATAGCCCAGGGTAGTCTTGAGTCCTGGGATTAAGGTGTGTGCCAACGCTCCTCAGCCTCTAAGGATGAAGCTATGCACTCTGATCTTCAGGCAACCTTTATTTGTTAAAACACAAATAAAATATCACTATATTTTTTATGTCAAAAATAAAAAGCAGACCTTAGCTAATATAAAAAAACTATGTGCAATAAGTACAATAACTATATACTATACATACAGGCAATAAGTACATCAACAATGTCTACTCCATGTGCATTTGAAAATTGAGAGAAAATACTCCATTATCTATATTATCTTAGTGAACCCAAATTCTTATATTTAATTTACTTTCTATTATAACTTGCATTTAAACTATTAATGCTTGCATTCAAACTATCTTTTGGTATCCCTCAACCATATACATTTTACACTTCTGTAGTGAATTTCTTTTTTGAGAGTCATGAACAAGAAACCTATAACTGTAATTTTTCTGTCCTCAACTACCTCAATGACCTGAGAAGATAATATTAACTGAGTAAGCAGGAAGTGCAAGAAAGTGACTATCAAAAAGTGTTAAATTTTGATAGAAACAGCTGGCTATCTGGACAGTCACACAAAGTTTCTCTGCAATGTTGGGACATCTATCTTCAGCTTAGAGGACTAGAATATTTGACAGACTTTTCTATGAAGCAGGATTTTTGAAGGACTGTCTTGTCTCGTCTTGACAAGTTTGGCAGTCACACTCTTTTGTGTCTTGCTTGTCCAATTAGGACAGCATATTGCCAGCAGTTGAGGCAAAAATATTTTCTTGTCCAGTGACTTACTTTTGTCACAAAGAAAGTAAACTCTATCTGACAATTATTCATAACCTATTGAATGACTAAAAACCACCTAGACACCTCTTGGGAATGTAGACATTGTATTCTTAAATGACTTTCTGCTGTTTGCTGGCAATGGCATTTTTAGGGGATCCTAAAAAGAAAATTTTGTTCAATTTTCAAGTCCTGTGAGTGGTAGTTTTATCATTTGTTTTGGGTTAACTGTCAGGTTCTGGGAAAGGTAGCTTTATCACTTGTTGTCCAGTCTCTGTGTAATGGAAAAGTGCAAGTCTTGTCTCCAGCCCTGACTATAGTAGTCTGTGAGGCTGGATTATCTCAGCTACCCACCATAAAATTATTCTGAGCAGTTTGTAGTCCAAAGCTAAGCTTTATGTAATATTTTCAATTTGGTGGTGTTACCACTGTCCTGGAGGAATTATTGTTGTGGGGCCCTGTCTTCCTTTTGAAGACATCAAAGGCCACTGTTAAGTATATACATGGTTCATTTCAGAAAACAGAGAATCAAACCTGAAATCATGCACAGCAAGGTAGATGAAACTTTCCTCTAGAATTAGTTAGTAATTTATATGATCATTCATATTGTGACAAAAGTTTAATACATATAATTAATCTTTTAAATTTTGAGATAATATTTATACTTAAGGAAATCTGTTAAGAGTTGATATAAAATCAAAAGATTATGTGATTATTGGCAATATAATAGTCATTAAATATTTATTTTTCTTCTGTCCCATATCAGGTGACTCTTCTGACATAAAACAAAAAATTCAGGTTTTACTTTAATAAGCATGCTTGGGTTTAGAGAAGGAGAAAGCCACATTTTAACTCCAAAGCCAGCTTTAATCTTTGACTGGACTGGGACTAAAAAGAAACCACTTGCATTATATGTCTGTAGAGAAGAGCAGATGCAAGCATTTGGGTAAATATATGAAACTTTATCCTGTTGGAAATGTGATATAATGATAAGCCAATTTGCCCTTTTTCTTGTGACAGATAGGGAACCAATGATAGAGCAAAGTAAGAATACCATCAAAGTCCAACTTAGTGATCTATGAGGTGTTTTGGGGTTACTTACAGAAATATAAACAAGAGCGACTTACAGGAGTAGAAATGACTCAAAAATGACCTCATCACCATAAGTCACTACAGCATGGGTGACAGTTCATCACAACTGGAAACCTGGAGCCTACTTCACAGCCTGAGGGCAGCTCAAGTGGGTTGAAGACTGCTGTTTGTAGAAAGCAATGCTGTTCTGAATCTCTTCTAACCAGTCCAAAAGGTCTCTGCTACTCCCAGGAAGTAGAGTACTCTCAGCTTGTCAGTCTCAGCAGTTCTTCCTACTTATACAAGCTTCGGAAGGATTGGGTATAGTGAATCTGGACAGTTTCAGGGACTTTTTGAAGTCATTGAATTGTGTTGCCCTTGAGCCTCCTTGAAGCATAAAATGTTTCACCTTTCCTTTGAACATCAGGTTGTTTTACTTCTCCTTCAAAATCCTGGGTTTAAGCTTCCCTCCAAGATGGAAGAAATGACTACACAAAGGCTCAGTGGGTAAAAGTTCTTGCAGCTAAAGCTGATAGCCTCAGGTCAAGCTCCAGAACCCACGCCATGGGAGGACAGGACTGACCCCCACAAATTGTTTTCTGAACTCTATGCACACACCATATTTCCTCTTATATATACACAATAGATAAATATAAAAAGCTTGGCAGTAAACACAAAAATAAAATCTACTTATACATTGGCACCTGATATAACACTTGGGAAATACATCTATTAACATATTACTAGTTGCATTGCTAGTGTATCTTGGCCACTATATGTATCTAGTGTCTATTTATTTTCCATAAGTTCCCACTTTTATGACCCAAAGGTTGATTTTTATTCCTTATCTACATTTTAGGAACAATGAGCCTTAGTTTATTTTGTACTTTGCAGTCTTTTTTCTTCTTCATCTAAGTACTGCATGTCAGTGTCTTGATTTAATTACTAGGACTATGTTCTGTATCTCTTTCTCTCTTCCATGGTAGTTATCTATGTTCATGTGAACTGCATTTCCAAGTAGATAAAAAAAACTCTGTAAACTGTAGGAAGCAAAATCACTTTAAGCTCACTTTAGATTACTGAATCCCTTGTACATTCAAATCAAAACTGAAATTAGTTCTTTACCCAAATTCTCCTGCTGAATGCTTCCCAGGTAAAATACCAAGCAAGACTCTGCCAACAACACTTAGATCAATATAGCCTGGCAATTATTTGATTAGACCTACTTATCAGTAGAAAACATGTTGGAATAAAATAAATGAATAATTATTGAGTCCTCAACCACAAATGAGACATCTATATCATGCCCTTCAAGGCTCAAGGAACATTGGAAGAAAAGGGTGGAAGAGTGTCAGGAAGGATTGTGGAGTAGTGTTCTAGTCACGACATGGCCATTGCACCATTTTAAGTCTACAGATGTGATTATATGTACAACATCTGAACAAGATTGGATGTATCATGAAGTAGGGAGGGACCTCAAGCCTTTAGGCTTCCTGAGGGATTTATAGTAGTTACTAGTTGGTGGCAGAGGTACTATAGGAGCTGCTCAGGGTCCTGCAAACAACTCCAGTGAGACACTTTGGAGCGAAAAAGAAGAGCTGTAAGGAGAAAGGTAAGATCTTAGTGGAAGGGAAGAAACACAAATGACAGTTATGGAAGCAAATATGATTTACATGTGGTATGTGCATGCATGAAAATGTAATAATCAAATTCATTATTATATATTATTATATACTATGAATCTATGCTAATAAATATAGCAATTTATAATAAAAATGATGAGCATAAAATGTAACTATATGTTTTGCAGATCAACCAATCATAAATTTTATTGAACGTGTATTGTGTATTTTGCTATTTTATTCACAAAAGTTCTGTGAAGCAGATATTTATATATGATCTCTCATGTTTTAGTAACTACTTATAAATCCCTAGTGAAGTGTGAAGGCTTGAGGTTCCTACCTACTTCATGATACATTTTTGCTAGGTCCTATCTTGTTTAGATGTTGTATAGGTAATCACATCTATAGACTTTAATGGTGCAATGGCCATGTCATGACCAGAACACTACTCTACAAACAAATGAGCTGGAGTACAGCATTATGTATAATGAACATTTTACTATGAGAACAAAAGGATTATGCCAAGTTGTTTTAAGATATGTCTGTAAGCCTCCGCACTTTTCTGTGGATACCCAGGCCCGATTCAGGCACGTGCTTTCCTGAACTTGAGTCCACGAGAATGGACGATTGTCGTGAGGGTTTAAATAGACACACACAAAAGAGACCTGCTCACTTACCAAAGAGTAAATGGCTACTTTATTAAACTCAAGTCGGGTATTTATACCAGTGGGCAAGAGGGTTCAAAAGGGCATGGCCTCCTCCAGTCAGGAACAGTAGAAGGAGATTACAGGTCAGCTGGGGGAGCCAGGTGCATGGGGCCCACTGCTAGAACCTTGATTACAGGTGGAATCACCATAACAAAAGAGAGCCAAATTCTTCCTAAACTATACCCTCAAGCCAGTGCTAGTGCAGAATCTCCAGGGAGCCAGAGGTCAAAGGGCCCTGCGGCCCTGCGAATCGCCATGAAGCGGGGAAAGACCTTTGTACCTACATATGTCTTCTCTAATTTGTTCAATACATGACTTTATTGTATTTCAAACACATATGTTTATGTTACTTAAGCATTTAGAGATTCTCTTAAGCAATTTAAAAATAATGTTTCATTTTGTGTTTCACACTTGTCTATAAATTAGTAAAATGGGTCCCATACTTAATCATAGCAGATAATTTTGTTAATGTCACCATAACATTACATTACAGGATGTGATTTTATTTAGTTTCTAATTTCAGAAGATCCTTAAAATAATCCATTATATGCAAAATGGCTAGGTTATTTCACTTGTATCTGCCCCATTTCCTGTGTATACAATTACAGTGTATGTAGAACATCAATGATGGCCCTGATTTTGAACACAGTTTATACTTCTCAATACCACAAGGGACTTGAAATTTCTCTCATACCTGACTAAAGCTCAAAGACTAACTGTTGTGCAGCCAAGGCTAGAACATCTTCTAGTGTACAGAAAGCTTCCAGCTAATAATATTGACTGGCTTTATTATATTGTTCTTATTTACTAATCATTAAACAATGACTCAAACTTTTAGGTGCCAGCCATATCCTTGGCCAAATTTAAGTTTTATTTTTTTTCAAATAAGAAACAAAAGGGTTTTTATGATTAGAGATTTCTGTCTGAAGTTGTGCTCTGTATACTTATATCACTGTTGTAACAAAATAGTTGGTCAAAACAATATAAGGAAAGAAGATTTTATTCTAGTTTCCAGGTAAGAAGATCTGTCAGTCACTGTGGAGATTATATAGTAGCCTAGAGGCAGGCATGAAGACAGAAAGAGGAAGCAGCTGGATGTATTGTATTAACAGATAAGAAGTGCAGAACACGCTTCAAAATGAGGTCACAGGGACACATTCTTCCAGCAAGATTTCACCTCTTAAAGGTTCCATACCCCCAAACAGTGCCACCAGCTTGGGATCAAGTGATCAAACGCAGGCACCTGGGGGGAACAGTTCACTTTAAAACCAAAGCAGCTTCCTTTCATTGTTCTTTCTCCTTTGACAAAATGATATTAAGGGACAGTGTTCTACATCTCTCCAAGTCTGGTTTCATTTTACCGTGTTCTGAAAACTCTTTTTAATTATCTATCTATCTATCTATCTATCTATCTATCTATCTATCTATCTATCTATTATCTATCTATCGATCTATCGATCTGTCATCTGTCAATCTATCTATCTATTATCTATCTATCTATCTATCTATCTATCTATCTATCTATCTGTTAGCTAGCTATCATCTATTATCTATCATCTATCTACCTATCTATCTATCTACCTACCTATCTATCTATCTTCTATTATCTATCATCTGTCTATCTCTATCTATCTATCTATCTATCTATCTATCTATCTATCTGTCATCTGTCTATCTATTTATTATCTATCATCTATGTATCTATGTATCTATCTATGTATCTATGTATCTATCTATCTATCTATCTATCATCTATTATCTATCATCTGTCTATCTCTATCTATCTATCTATCTATCTATCTATCTATCTATCTATCATCTGTCATCTGTCTATCTATTTATTATCTATCATCTATGTATCTATGTATCTATGTATCTATGTATCTATGTATCTATGTATCTATCTATCTATCTATCTATCTATCTATCTATCTATCATCTAGTTTCATGCTGTGGAGGAGCAGCAAGTGCTCTTATGCACTGAGCCATCTTATTTCCAGTCACTTGCATCCAATTTTTTTAAAAAATAAAAAAGTTAAAAATATTCTTTGATAGTGTAAAAATGTTTCAGAAGGAGGAGCTCAAGGTCATTTAATTCACTTTTACATTTCTCTTTGGGCAAAATTTGATGTGATCCATTCTACTAATAATTGTATCAAACTACTTGAAGCAGGTTTAATGGGTTCCAGGACCCAATGGGCAAATACACACTGAGGATAGTTTTCTCACAAGAACTCCTCTGGGTTAGAATATTCATGGTTAGAACATGAAAAATTTTCCCCCTAAAGAAAATCACAGACATATCATAGCACAACCTTCTCAAGAGTCATTTTTAACCTTATTTATTTCTTTGGCAGTACAGGAAATATTAACTAAAAGTGAGGTTTTGTTAATATCTCAATAACATCTGCCAATGTTTTAAAATTTAAAATTTTGGGTGTGTGTATGTGTGTGTGTTCTTGCATGTATGTCATGGGAAACATGTGGAAAATGGAAGACAACTTGAGAGAGTCATTTCTCTCCTGCTATGTGGGCTTCAAGTAGGAAACTCATGTTGTCAGGCTGAGACTTTAGTGTCATTAATCCATAAGTCATCTCACCAGCCTGCTGTATGGATATTATTCATGTACTGGGGTTTTAGTACACTAAGAAATAATGAGATACCATTTTCATTGTGCATCTTTGTTAAGTTATGGGCTCCTTGAAAGAAACGTGTGTCTTGCCTTTGTTTATTACTGGTATATGATGTGGGATTTCCCTCTGTATATGTGTTGCTTTTATTGTTTTACCCAATGGCTTAGAAGACTAAAGCCAGGCAGGAAATCCAAGCAGAGATACAGAAAAAAAGAAGTCAGAGTCAGGTCAGATGTCAGCTAGCCACCACCAACTAAACAAGACATGTAGAAAATGAGGTGATGCCATGGCCACATGGCAATACTGAGACAAATAGAAATGGGTTAATTTAAGGTATAAGAGGTAGATAGAAATACACCTGATCCATCGTCCAGACAGTATTGTAATTACTATAGTTTCTGTGTGCTTATTTAGGTTTGGGTGACCAGGAAACAAAAGTACAGTTTCTGTTTACAGGTATAAAATTTATACCACAGATGAGGTAGTCTATAATTAAAACAGAATTGTTGCTTCATGTAATTGTAGATAGAGAAGTGCAACGTCAATGTTCAAGCGTCTGGGGAGGATCTTTCTGTTACAGCGCAACATGGTGGAATATATCCTGTAATGAAAGAGAGAACATTCAAGGGGACAGGAAGCAGAGGAAGACAAAGGAGAGAGAAAGAGGAGAGATGAGAATGAATATGTGGGGGATCATAGGAGAGAGAGAAGAGGAAGAGAATAGAAGAGAAGAAAAGAGAAAGAGAGGAATAGGGAAAGAAAGAATGAACATACATGAAAGATAAAACTCATTCCCACAACAGGAAGATTAATCCAGATGTCCACAAGGATGGATACCTCATATCCCCAATGCCTCTCAAAAGTCACATGTCTTAATATGATCCCAATGTCAATCAAATTGCAACATGAGTTTGGGAAAGAACCTTGTACTACAACCTTCAAAGCCCAACCTAGATTGTGTCTCAGAAAATACTCTCCAACATACTGAATAGTACGTGACACCCAGAGTGGAGGGAATGAGCCTTGTTAGCTTCTAATTGTTTTTAATCTCTAACACTAATGGCCATTAGTTTGTAAAAGAGAATAGCTTTTAATGAGTGTCAGAGGACAAATCAAGAAGTTAACTGGAAGAAGAGAAAAATGACGTTGAACATCAGAAGGCTGGTCCTTTACCAGAAGTAGAGATATCTGGTTTGGGAAACATTTTTGTAACAAGAGTGATTCTCAATTGCTGCATTCATTAGCAATGGTCTCAGGTGAATTCCTTTTTCAAACTCTTCAGTTCTTTTCCTGACTCCCTTCTCACCAAGTCTTTGACCTATTAGTCAGCTCTTTGCTGGCCATCAGCATTAGCAACTTTATCAAGCATAACGTCTCCTATCTCTAATATGAGACACAGATGGTCTTTCGCTACATGAGCTCCTTTGTCAAACATGACATTTACTTATAAGGTTGCAAATGGGTAGATTAGAAGCTTCCTCATAATTTTTACTGCCACAAGTCTTTCTTTTTCATATTCCATTGATAACCTATTAGTTACACTATGTTGTCTCCCTTGATATCCATGGTGAAGCAATTGAAAATTTATGCATCATGATCAGCTTAAATAAACAGCTTCTGCTTTGATTTCATTTTTCATTATATCTACAAAGAGATTGTTCTTGCAGATTTTACAAATCAAGTCAAAGTCCCAGCCCCTTTTTGATGTATTGGTGTATATTTGTGTTTTCGCGTGTGTGCGTTTGTGTGTGTTTAATCACACTCTTCAAGTATTTGGTAGTTAATATTGATTGCTAACAGGTTCTATAATCACCTATGAGAAACAAAGAAACAAACAAATCTCTGGTCATAATTGTGAGGGTGTTTCTAGATTGGGATAACTGTAGTGGGAGGAACCACTTGTAGTAGTTTGAATGTAATTGGCCTCCATAATCTCATAGGGAGTGTCACTATAGGAGGTGTGGTTTTGTTGGAGTGGGTACGTCTCAATGGAGGAAGTGTGTCACTGTGGGCCAAGTTCTGAGGTAGCTTATGTTCTGGATACCACCCAGTGCCTCAAATGACTTCTTGTTGCCAAACAATGAAGTCATTTGGAATATCACACTTAAAGACAATCTTTTAAGCAAATATTTAAAACTACATGGAGAAAACTAGTGGGGATGTGAAAGATGCTGCAGCCGAATGCTCTGGTTGTAGCAATAGTCTCCAATCTTTTTTTATCTTGTACTCAGTTCTGACTTCAGTAATGGAAGTTTTTCCATCTTCTCCATTCAGCCTTCTCTTTTCTGGGGAACAATAGATTCTAGCTGCTGGTTTTATCACTAATTTTCTGCATCAGAATGTCTATTGCAAATTTCCTCTTACTGTCATTTAAGTGTGCAATTGATGCTGCCTTCAATACTTTCCTGGCTTAAAGTAAAATGGGCTGAATGTTGAGGTATGCCAATGACTCAGAGTCTAAAGGTACTTGTCAAACCTGGTGACAGAAGTTCAATTCCTGACCCGCACATGGTAGACTTCATTAAATTGTCTTCTGACCTCTATACAATCCACAGAATGTGTGCAACCCATGGTACTGTAAAAAATAAGTAAATAAGACTAATAGTTTAGTAGGCTAAAGTAATATTTTAGCAGCTACTATTTTGGTGAGAAAAATAATGCAAAGAAAGTTTTAAAAAATGTTTTCCAACAGAGAGGAACTTCATCTTGGATGGTAAGATTCACTGGGTCCTTTTTCCTTGCAAATCCATAGGGAAAAAGGTAATCTCATAAAAAAGAATGCCTAGGTATTCCAGAGATAAAAAAATATATGAACTGTTCATAAAAACAAGATATGTTTCCTTCTTTAAAATAAGATTAATAATTCTAAGTGCTATTAATAATTTAATAGAGCCAAAAAAACCCAATGCAAAACCAAGTTTAGATATGAAATGGGTCAATTAATTGTATTTTGGTCACTTGCAGAACTCAGTGCTAATGGATTTTACATGATTAGTTGAAGCAGCTACTTCAGCTTTGGGGCTAAGTGCTTTAATTGTTAAGAATTCACTCATGTTCTTTGATTCTTCTTCTGAGCAAAGATCTAAAATATGTGAGTGTTCCATTAAAAATCACATTTGAAGTGATTCTTTCATTACCTGTATTTCTTGTGCACTGAGGCCAGAGCTACAAGGCCTGCTTGAGCTTCTCTCTGTGGGATGAGCTTCCTCTTCTCTTTCTCACTGCAGGTGTGTTTATACAATGGGCTACACAGTAGTAATCCCTTGGCAAAACAGTAATCTGTTGGCAAAAGTTTACTTCTTAGCTGTTCACAGGGATACTGTGTTTTTCTGTGTGTTGGTTTTTCTCTCTTCACAGAGCCAAAGGAGCAGCTTAACCTAGGACAAAGTTTTGGAGAAGGTAAGGGAGTAATTCCTGTAATCCAGATTCTGCTTTCAACAAGCCTGGAAACAGCACATTACTGTTTCCCAATGCAATTCAGATTACAAATGGCAAGGCATTCCTTCAAAACAAAGCAGCTGTCCTTTTAGATATAAAAGGCATTGTGCTGTTGAGGTGACTGAGGGGACAAAGCACATCCTCGATCCTCGCAAGGATGTCTGTCTTAGATTGGGTTTCCATTTCTGTGAAGAGACTATGTGATCACAGTAACTCTTATAAAGGAAAACATTTAATTGGTTGGTGTGGGAAGTCCTTCTGTATATGTGTTGCTTTTATTGGTTAATGAATAAAGAAACTGACTTGGCCTGTGATAGGACAGAGTAGAGCTAGGCATGGAAAACTAAATTGAATGCTGGGAAAATAAAGGCAGAGTTTTGAGATGCCATGTAGCTGCTCTCAGAGACAGATGTGATGGAACCTTGCTGGTAGGCAATGAGCCCCATGGTAAAATATAAAGTAAAAAAAAGGGTTAATTTAAGATATAAGGGTTAGCTTAAAATATGCTTAAGCTATTGGCCAAGCAGTATTATAAATGTCATAGTTTCTGAGTGGTTATTTCAGGTCTGGGTAGCTGGGAACGAACAAGTGGCCTCCCCCCAAATTGGTACTGGCTTGCAGTTCAAAGATTTAGTCCATTATCTTCATGGTAAGAAATAATGTAGCAAGTAGGCAGGCATGGTGTTAGAGAGGTAGCTTAGAGTTCTGCAACTGGATCCTCAGGCAGCAGGAAAAGAGAATGAGCCACTGGGCTTGGCTTGAGCTTCTGAAACTTCAAAGCCTATGCCTGCCAACAGTGATATACTTCCTCCAACAAGGCTATAACTCCTAATAATGCCACTCCCTATGTACCTATGGGGATCATTTTTATTCAAACTAACACAGAATCTATACGGTATATAAAAAGCTTTGAAGGGAAGGGGGGAAGGGTCCTCTGGTCTCTACATGTACATGTGTGCAAACAAATATACAAACACACACACACACACACACACACACACAGAGAGAGAGAGAGAGAGAGAGAGAGAGAGAGAGAGAGAGAGAGAGAGAAAATGAAACTGTGTGTTTCAGCAGTGAAAATGACTTACTACCCTTTACTCTTCCAAAAGCCTCAGGTTTGATTTTTAAAACCCACTTTATGTGGCTCACAACGACCTACATCTCCAGTTCCAGAGAATCTGACTCCCTCTTCTGGCTTTAGTGAATATTTTCACACATTTGTAGACACATTCTCAGATATAGATGCAAACATATAAATGAGAAAATAAATAAATCTTTATAGAAACCACTACCACCAAAGACACATATGCACATAAAAATTATACTGGAAAAAAAAACCTCCACAGACATTTTTCCTTTTCTTATCTATATATATGTCTATCTATCTATCTATCTATCTATCTATCTATCTATCTATCTATCTATCTATCTATCTACCTATCTACTTATTTATTTACATATTAGTTCCAGTTCTTAAACACATAATGCTAAGTCACTCTGCTTGTTGGTGTCTGACAAAAGAAACAAAACAAACAAACAAATAAACAAAAAACCTTAAAGTCTTGATCTGCAAGAGCAGTCATTGCCAGTCTCAAAGCTGAGTCTCTCACTGTAGCCTCTTGCAGGAGCACTCAGTGGCCTTTACCTGCTCTCCACTCCAGCTCCTTCATTCCACACTGTGTCTCTAATCCCAGTACAAAAGAGGGCAAAGAACCCCTCTTTCCTCTATCCCTTTCTTTGCTGTGAACAGTACTGAAGACAGTTGTTCCTTACTTCCTGCTAAAAAGGCACCCCCCCCCAAGTCTGTGAAAGGTTGTGAGAAGAGATGACTCCCCTTTACATATACATCTTCCACTCAGGAGACTCTGAAAGAGAAGCAGCCATGTCAGAAACCTGCTGTGCTTCTAGTGTTGGTCACTTTAAATGTAAACCCTCTAAGGCAATTTTAGCAGAAAACCTATGTAAGAGTCCTGGGTTAAAAACATGTGGACATTTGACTTCTGTCATAATGTTCCTTTTTTATTTTTAATCATGATTTATTTTTATGAAGGACAATTTCTTGACTTATTCCTTCTAATGGGTTTATGACATTTTAATATTTGACTAAGGCATATTCTATAAGTATTCAGTTATTTGCCTTATCATAAATGAAGATCAAGTTACTGTGGATGCAAGGAGAAGAACTGGGATACTTCAAAGTCCTACAAACCTAAATACAAAGCTATAGCCACCTAGAAATATGCTTTCTATCTGACAGCGCAGTCCCTCACTGGAGGTATTGAGCTGAGGTTGAGCAGAGCTGACTGCTGGGTTCTGTCAACAGGACATTATAATTGAACTTATGCTGGGGTCAGTTAGTGTTTTGTATATTTAGATTGGCATATTACACAGTTATTTAGCTGAGTAGGTAATTAACTACCCATGGGAATTCTAAGTTTTGTATGCTATTTAGAAATTCTCTGTCCTATGCTGTGGGTCAAAATAATTTTTTGTTTGCTCTTTTCTGATTATAACTAACTTTAGAAGATGCAGATGGAGAGGGAAAGACTGGAGAGCAGGTCTGTCGTTGGAATTTTGCTATCTAGTTGCACAGATTTCATTAGTCAGCAGAGCTGGATTAATCTGTAGCTTTGCTGGAACACAATGAAAATGTCAACAAGAATACATCATAGGCAGGCTTTGAAATCCTCTTACTCCAATTCCCCAACTGTTGTTAATAAAGGATATGCTACTATCTTAGCTGGTTGTATCTTAAATGTTTATCTAAAACTCTTGTATTGAAGGCCTTGCCCAGAATGTTTCATTGTTTAGAGACAGGGTTTTGGGGAAAGTGAGAGACTCATGAGAATTCTTACCTTAAGAATGGATAGGCCCATGGGTGCTGTAGTCCATTGTTGAATGGGCCTCTGGGAGGACATTTGTCATTTGTTGTTGAAGTGAGTCCCCCCCCTTCTCTCTCTCTCTCTCAGGTGCAATGGCATAAACCTTTCATTTTACCATTTAAGAAGTAGAGTTATGTATATCACTGTAAGTTAGAAGTTATAGCAAACAGCAGATCAGCAGGGTGATTACAGTGTGTGAGACTCTCTCTCAAATTATATACATATTGTATTGTTGTCCACCAAAATAGTTACTTATTAAAACATAATAATTAGAAAATGTATCATAGGATAATTTGACCAAAATGGTGATGTTTATAGTTTTCTCCACCTCTCTGATGGCTAGATCAGCTAAAAGGTTTGCAATCAGAAGCAGCCTAGGTGTTTGCAGAGTTAAAACAAAGATGATCAGAGAAAAGGAAAAGGAGAATCCAAAGAGAAACAAAGCCAATGTCTATTGATCTGTCACATGACCTGGAATCGTTTCCAGGTTCTCCTGTTACAGAACTGTATAGTTTTCATGTTGCAAAGTCCTTTATGAGGGTTCATTCGATGAGTATTAAAACTGAGGCAGCGTTTGTGACAGAAGTGGAAAATTATCAAAAAGAATGAGCTTGAGATTTTTGTCAAAGTAAATCATATTGCACACTGAAATTATATTAACTGAATTGTGCTTATGTGTTCATGTGTGTGTGTGCATGTGTGTGCACACATGCAGAGAACAGAGGTTGACACTGGTGTCTTCCTCACTAGGTCTCTACCTTATTTTCATGTCTAGGTATGTGTGTGGCATAGAGGCATGTGCATATATGTGTTTGCATGTGGTCGAGCGCATGCAGAGTGCTGCATATTGTCTTAGTTTGTGTTGTAATGCTGTGAAGAGACACCAGGACAATGGCACTTCTTATAAAAAAGAAAACAGAATTTAATTGGGACTTGCTTTTAGGTTCAGAGTTTTAGCTCACTGTCATCATGGCAGGAACATGGTGGTAAGCACACAGACCATGTTAGAAAAGTAGTTGAGTGTTCTACAGGCAGCAGACAGAGCCACTGTGCCTGGCTTGGGCATTTGAGACCTAAAAGGTCATCCCTAGAGGTTCACTTTCTTCATTAAGGTCATGTCTCCTAATCCTTCCTAAATAACGTCACTCCCTGATGGGGCCATTCCTATCCAAACCATCATACGTACGTACGTGTGTGTGTGTGTGTGTGTGTGTGTGTGTGTGTGTGTTTGTGTGTGTGTATATGTGTGCACGTGCACACTCATGTACATGGTTACAAAAATTAGGTTGATTTTGATTTTTGTAAGTTTTTCTGTAACAGTTTCTACTTTATGTGTTGAGGACCTTAGTTGAACTGGGGACCTGCTGTTTCAGGCAGTGTGTCTACTCACTGTACCCAGGGTATTGTCTGTCTCTGCCTTCCAAGAACTGGCCTGACAAGTAGACTGCCACAATGACCTGGCATTGGGTCTGGAGATCTGAGCTCTAGTCTTCATTTTTAAGTGATAAGTGTTTTAACCACTGAGCCAAATTCCCAGCCCTCTCCATCTTACTTTTAAAGATGAACTCCCTAACTCAACTCTGAGTTCAACTATTTGGCTGCTGTGGCTGGCCGGCAAACTTCAGGGATCCTCCTGTCACACTCTCCCTGGTATTACAGGAATTTGCTACCATCCTCCATATGGTATTTTACATGGGTATTGGAGACCTGAACTCAGGTCCTCATGTGTGTGCCCGCTGACCCTGATTGGCTGTTGTGCACCAGTGGTTGGTCTAGGATACAGAGGAAGGGGGGAAACAGAGTCTGTGGGAGGACAGCTTATTGAAGTGAGGGATGAGCTTATATAGCTCAAGTCGTTGGGTTGGGCATAGGTAAGACAAAAGGACAAGGGAATGCTTATAATTTGCTCCTAATGCAGACCAGATTGAGAGCAGGCACATGTCAATACTGCATCAACTCAAATACCAAGACATGCTGGAGGGAGTGTGAGGAGGGAGCACTGTAGCAGCAGGAGACACATTCCAGGCAGACTGCTGGTCACATGATTGTGGAGGAACCAGTTTTCTGGGTTTTCTGTCAGAGAGACAGAGCTTAACTGACTTTAATATCATGCATGACCTTTGCCTCTCTGGAGTTGAATGAGTCTAATTCTGATATGGGTACAGAAAAGTCCTCACCTGCCATGCTCTGAGAGCTGTCCAGGGTATATCCAATGCTCCACTGTCCCTCATTTGGCCTGAGGGCCCACACTCATGTTCACACCTCAAGTACTTTTCCAACTGAACTGTGTCTTCATCACCAGCCTCAGTTTCTAAGGTTGGAATCGGTAGTGATACTTCAGGAACGAGGGTAGCAAGACATGCCATTTGTTCTACTGAGAGATCCGTGACAACCGTCTATTACAGGTGGGCCATGACTGTTAGCTGTAATAGTTAACTATAAAGCTCAATAAGCTAGGATAAATCACATTTTTACATCGTGACACTTTTGAGGAACTCTGTAGAAGGGCGATGATTTGCAAAGGCAAAGTTAAACAATTTAGCTGTATTTGCTTGTTACTTAAGGACCACTTTGAGTGTTTTAGTGACAATCTATTAGCACATCTCACAGTTGGTGATTCATGACAGCCAAACTGAACAGCTGGGAAATTTGAACATTTTTACCTTTTGGAAACTGATGGGAAAAGAAGATTGCAGATTGCCCTGTGTAGGTTGCCAGGCCTCTGAGAATCCTGATTCCTTTGGTTACTTTTCTCACTGCTGTAATGGGTAGACCTTCTGAAGTTACATAACTTCCTTCTGTGAAGGAAGCACTCTGGCTCAAGTGTGAAGGGAAGTACAGTAGTAGGAAGGCCTGGTGGCAGGAGCTTGAGGCAAGCCGGTCACATTGTGCCCAGAGTCAGGAAGCATGTAGGGGTGCAATCTCTCTGGTACTCAGCTGGCTCTCTCTTCCTTATGCAGTCTCCCATGCCAGCCCCTGGATAGGCAGGCATCACTCACATTAAGTGGGTCTTTTCACATCAGTTAACACAATCTAGAAATCATTCACAGGCCTGCCCAGTGGTTTGTTTCCATGGTGACTCTGAATCTCATCAAGTGAAATCAATCTTAACCACCCCAGTGACATTCCATGTTGGAATAGACTGTGATTAGATCATGGAGTGTCTGGAACACTGAAGAACCTGACAGCGGATAGCACCATTCAGCTAACCTGACTTACCCGGAAGCCTCAAGGGGGAAACAACTAGACATTCTCTGCTTAGAAGGCATGAAAGGGGCCTTTGTGTGACCACATGCCAATCTTCTCCAAAGAACAATGTATGAAAGTGAAGAAGAAATATAGCTTCACTCTTGCCTAGAAAGAATAAGGTTAGTTTTGGCTAGCCAACTTCCTAACACAGGGAGAGGAGAAACCATTTCCAAAGAGAAAAACTTAAAATTCTCTTTGTGGAACTCTCACATTTGTGGGGCAGTGTGAAGGTCCAAGGTCTCTGTGTGAGTCAGATTGTCCTCTGGTCTGGTCTGTCAGTTTAGGGTAAGTCCCAGGATTTTCGTGGATATTTATTTTCATTGTAATCTTTTTTCAATGTGTCTAGATATTTTACTGGATTTGCATCATTGTCTGGAAATAAGAGCTCATTCTCTGTCTGGGATGAAATAAGAATGGAGAGACTCAAGAAGACATTCTGGAATAAATGACAACCTCTCTGCTGACTGCCTGGCACTGTGACATTAGTTTCACAGATAAGTGGGAAGATATGAACTGTGTAAGCATGAAGATCTGCATTCTAGGTAGAGCTCATGTAAAATCCAGGCATGATGTGAGTACCCCTGACTCAAAAAAAAAAGAAAAGAAAAATAAAGGAAGACATTTAAATATCAACCAATCCAATTTCCCATTTCCCTCCTCTCCTCCCAGTCTTCTCCCTCTCCCTCCACAGACCCTCCCCCATCCCATCAACCCTAAGGGAAGGCCATACACCCCATCCTGTGGAAAGTCCAAGGCCTTCCCTACTATGTGTAGCTTGAACAAGGTTTACATACAAAGAGAATAGAATCCCATGAAGCCAATATATGCAAGTAGAGACACATCACAGTGTCACTATTAGTGGCCCCTCAGTCTGCCCCAGCTGTCAATCCCATTCAAAGGGGTTTGGTTGTTCCCATGTTCATGCTCTCCCAGTCCAGTTGGAGTTGGTGAGCTACCATTAGGTTAAACAAACTGTCTCAGTGGATGACCCCTTCATGGTCTTGAATTCCTTGCTCATACTCTCACTCCTTCCACTCTTCAACTGGACCCTGGGAGCTCAGTCCCGTGCTCCTATGTGGGTCATTGCCTCTGTTCCCCATATGTTGTGGGACGAAGGTTCTATGGTGATATTTAAGATAATCATGAGTCTGACTACAGGGTAAGGTCAGTTCTCACACCCTCTCCTCTATTGCTTAAAGTCTCAGCTGGGCTCATCCCTGTGGGTTCTTGGGCATTTTCTAGAGCCAGGTTTCTTGCTAACTCCATAATGGCTCCCTCAATCAAGATATCTTTTTCCTTGCTCTCATATCTGTTCTTCCTCCATCTCGACCATTCCATTTCCTCAAGTTCTCCTCCACCCTCTTCTCCCCCCACTACACACACAGTGCCACACCCAGTGCATATAAACAGACACAGACAGACAGAGAGAAATTTTAATGGGACAATTGTGAACACTATATTTTCAAAACTCAGAAAATTAAGAAAATTTTCAGTTATAGAGTTCAAAGATCATAATTACAAATATTGAAAGGAAAAAAATCCTTCAGTTTATGCTGAAAATTGGAAGAATTCTTTTTTTTTAAAAGGAGGAACATTTTCTAGATAGGGTCTCTTGGGAAAAGATTGGCATCATGATTTATCTTAGTGCACTTTATTTTGTACATTTTAAAAAGATAAAACCTGAACAAAGAAATCAGTTTTATCCCACTGACATTAATTTTTCTAGCAATTTTGATATCTTGTATGTACACTTATTTCAATTTATTGGAATAAAAGAACTGAAGGAAATGAAAGAAATAATGGTTTATAAAAACACCTTAAGAATATAATGTTGGTTAGCAGTTCTTTCCTCTCGTTTTTTGTTTTGGTTTGGTTTTGCTGTTTGTTTTCTGAGACAGGGTTTCTCTGAAACTTTGGTGACTATCGTGAAACTAGCTCTTGTAGACCAGGCTGGCCTCGAACTCACAGAGATCCTCCTACCTCCGCCTCCCTAGTGCTGGGATTAAAGGCGTGCGCCACCACGGACTGGCTATCCTGTTGTTTTATAGCCTCTTTATTGGCTCCTCATATGCTATACAGCATGCCTAAGTTTCTCACTGGTTGACCTGCTCTCTGATCTTTCTTTGAAATTTCAATATCCAGGAAAGGTTAAGACTTCTTTCCGCTCTTTATGTTATTCTGAATGATGATGTTTGACTTCAAACAAACTTTTGAATAAACATTATATAAATAAATTTGTATCATTTAAAAAATGTAATATGCTAAAAAACAGCATGTCAGTATTAGCTCATAGACCTCACTAGGCTATGAATATCATCTTTGAACTGCTTTTAATGCCACAGTGTGAACTGAGAATCAGTAGGGAAAGTGCTTATCATGCAAACACAGGGAGCTGAGATTTGATCTGCAAAACTCAAATGAAACAAGGGCCTACATTCGTAATCTCAGTGCCCCTATAGTGGGGTGAAGGCAGCAAACCAGAGAGCAGGAAATCCCAGGCTGCTGGCGAGTCAGCCTGGTGGTTTGACAGAGAGTGGCCTCCACAAGCTCATAGATGAGAATGTGCTGTCCTCAGGAAGTGGCACTATTTAAAAGTGTTAGGAAGTGTGGCTTTGTTGGAGGAAATATGTCACTGTAGGTGGGCTTTGAGGTTTCAAAAAACCCAAGCCATGCGCAGCTGCTCTCTCTCTTCCTGCTGCTGTGGATCTGTATAATGACCTCTCAGCTACTTCTCCAGCACCACGTGTGCCTGCAGGTTGCTCTGTTCCTTGCCATGATGACAATGAACTAAACCGCTGGAACTGTAAGTCAGCCCCAATTAAATGCTTTCCTTTTGAACAGTTACTGTGGTCATGTTGTCTCTTCACAGCAATGGAATGTGATTAGGACAGTCAGTTAGCAATAGGAAGCAGTGAACAGAGATACTGCCTCCAACAAGGGAATTGAGGACTAACCTCTATACATGGGCCTTGTCATATTGACAGACACATACACATCCACAAAGTTCAAAGTTCTTTCTTATTTCATTTTTTAAATTGTGCTGAAAATCCTTCAGTGTTTTCATATCTACATTTGTGAAAGATGTTTTAAAATCTCTCTCTCTTTCTCTGTCCCTCACCCCCCCCACACTCTCTTTCTCTGGAGACCAGTGAGATGGTGCTGAGAGTAAAGGTTCTCATCATCAAGGCTGATGGCCTGAGCTCGGTCGCTAAGACTCAGGAGTTAGAAGGAGAAAACAGACTCCTGTAAGCTGTTCTCTGACCACACTGGTGCTCCAGCTACCCTGCACCCACCCACACAAATATAAACAAGTGAATAAATTGAAATGTATTTTTTCTAATTAAAAACCAGCTCTCCACGTAGGCAGCTGCCCAGTAGGTAGAGGCGGTTGGCCTCTTCTAATGGCTCAGGGTAGTCACTAAGGCACTTCAGAGGGCAGCAGTCAGAGCTGTGAGCATGAAGACAGGAATCCAGTCATTTCACGTGTTCTAGCATTGCACTATGCACGTTTTCATTTGCTCCTCAGTGTTCCATTTGGGTGGCCATCAGTCAGATAACCAAGTTCTCATACATGCAAAGCTACTATTGCATTTATATCATTGCCTGCTTTATTACATAGTATGGCTTGCCTGGAAATTTTTCCAAAGTATTTTGCAAGTTTCTTAAATAAACTCCCTTTATGAATACTATCAACTGCTTTTTAAAAGATTTTTCAAATCGTTCTTCCCAAATTATTTTTTAATTTAACTTTTATTGTTAGGAATTCTCTAAAAGTGTTTTGCATTGTGATAAAATGGCATCTGATTCCAAACCAAAAGGTTGTGTGTTACAACTCTTCCCAAATAAAATTTCTGTTATTTTTGCTAATTTCCTCCTGAAACACTACACTTCCCAGCTTTCGGACTATGAAATAATTTCAACCCCATAAAGGCTGCAGCTTCTTCCTGTGGGGAATTTTCTCTTCTTACCTTGCCTAGTGTGGGTATTTGCTTATTTATCTGCATGGCATGGAAGGTATGGTCCATCTATCCATCCATCAATGTGAGTGAGATCTGAGATGACCCCCCTCACTGTGTTTCTGTCAAAAAACAGAGTCCTGCTTAAAGGTCACACTCTCCTCTCTCTGCCTTTTCTGACTCACTAAAGCTGTCTGTAATAATCTAACAATTTTAATATTTCAGGATTTAGATTTTAGGAGTTTTGATCTTGTGAACTTTAGTGCTCAGTATAGTGGGATCTGGGATTGTGCCTATCAAGATTATGGCTAAGACCCACATTCCAGAGTCATCAGAGCATTTCAACCACAAGAGCTGGGAAATTGGTCTCTCGCTAGACAGTTGCAAAGCTGATACTGTAAAAGAGGGGGATTCTTGATTCAAATGGTATCCAGATTTGGAGAGCATTTTTTTTTTTTTGCCACAGAAGAGAGAACAAATTTTATAGAACCAGATTTTTAAATTTTTCTCCCGGATATTACTGTGTCAGAGCAATACAGAAATTTTCCCAGGCCATGGAGACCTCCTCACAAATGCTTAGCGATTGAATACATCTAGCAGTAGGCATAGTGGCAAGAAAGATGTCACAGAAAATTTCTTCCCTCCTTGTCTTGATGCAAAACAAAACAGTTCATAGTTCTCATGCTAACGAGAATAAGAGCTAGTTCATTCAGAAGCAATTTTGAGTAACCATGGCCTGGGAACACAGACTTAGCTTATCACAAATTCCATGCTCTAACAAGGGTGGTTTCATGGAGTTTTATGGTTTTACAGAACAAAGAAATGCATGCATCAAGCAAATTTGAAATGCATTGGTGAATATGTCAGAGAGGTGGGGGCATCTTTTCTGTAGCTTTCAAATGCTATCTAATGGTATTCTTAACTTTGGGCTAGTGGAAGCTAGTTGCCAAAAAGTTTTTATCCATTAGTCAAAAGTCGTTAATTCTGACACAGAGATTGGCATGGAATGGCTGTTCTGGAAGTCTAGAATGAGCCCAGAAGTTAACTAGCTGTTGACCCTGCAACACTCGGAAAGTCTTACCAGTCAGTCATTCTCTGCAGATGCCACTTCTCTCCAGGAGTTCTCCTTCATTTCGCTCCCTCCCTCCCTCCCTCCCTCTCTCCCTCCCTCCCTCCTTTTCTTTCTTCCTTTCTTCTTTCCTTCCTTTCTTCATTTTGTTTCTTTTTTCCTTCCTTCATTCCTTTTTCCTTTCTTCTTTTCTTTATTTTTATTATCTTCTCATTTTTTTTCAGAGAAGGCTTCATCTAGCTGAAACTGGCCTTGAATTTTCTCTGGAGCAGGAGATGACTGAATTCCTGAGCCTTCTGCCTCTACCCTACAAGTGCTGGGCTTTCAGGTAACCACCCCTACACCACTATACTTCAGAGAATTGATTTCCAGCATCATAAATGCTGTCTTTAAACTTTATGGGGAGTCTAATAGGAACAGAAAACTAGAAGTGACTGAAAATGGGGTCTTTCATTAAGTGCCACTTTAATACCAGGCTTCAAGAATTTAATGTACTGAAAAGTTAGGATGTTCTTTTGAGTGAAGCATAGAAAAAACATTAGGACAATTAGAATGTGTTATTGAATCATATCTACTCTGTCACATGAGTAACTCTGGGGAGTAGATTTAGTTCTTATATTTGAAGGCTCACAGGAAGGAACATGCGTGTCTTGGGCAGATATGTCTTGTAGAAATCTTTTTGGCTTTTTGAGCTGCTAAGGAAACCTTTGGGATCTGGAAGTGAGGGTAGTGGGAGGGTACTGTGGCTGATTCAGTCACAGAGGAATCTAAGTTTGGTTCCCAGAACACATACACGAGAAGTTAGTCATGGTGGCGCGTGCTTGTAATCTCCATGCCAGAGAGACACAGGCAGGATGACACAATAAACAAGACTTGCTGGGTCCAGGCCAGTGAGAGACACAGTTTGAGAGAAGGAGAGAGGGAGAGAATGACAAAATGTCTTTTTACACCTGAGGTTTTCCTGTTACTCTGGCTTTCCCGTGTAAGCACATACACCAGCACACACATATACACCTGCACATGCACATACATGTACAAAAGGAGTCAATACTGTTTCTGTATTCTTGAGAACGACAACAGCACATGAAGATCCATCTCTGAAGAAGAGACACTATGTATGGAGAACCATATCTGGTGACTTTTCTAGAATTAGTTTCCTTGTTTGGTCACCGCAGCTAGCTAGCTGCCTACCCTGTTCTGTTTCCATCTAGATGGTCAGGTCATGGGGGCGGGAATGGGAGGGAAATGTGACAGTTCCCTGATTGCGGGGAAAGGGGGATTGTTAAAACAGACAGAAGTGAAGTTGGACATCAGTTTCGGGGTCTGTGCCTCTCTCCTGAAATCTCCAGACTGGTGTTTCCATAGAAACTGGAAATGGATGCTTCTTACCTGAAACTTGACACACCTGACCTGGGGGTGGGACCTCCTCTGTCATCACTGCAGCTTCCCCTGGCCTGGGGGCAGGGCCTCCTCTCTGTCACACTGCAGCTTCAGTGCTATCATGAGCCTCTACTAGATTCGCTTGCTGAACCAATCACACATGTGCCCTGTGTCTCCTCCAAACTATTGCATTTCCAAGCTACACTGAACATCTGAAATTGGATTCTGATGACTCTCTGTAACATGAGGGCCAGCTTGTTGGGGTATCTATTCCAGCCCGGTACCCCACAGCCGGCAAGTCCCAGAGAAAATCAGTCGCACAGAGATCTCTATAAGTTATAAAGCTGATTGCCCCATTAGGTCAGGCTACTTATTGGCTCTTATAACTTATGTTACCCCATTATCCTTATCTACGTTAGCACATGGCTCAGTACCTTTTCCAGTGGGGAAGCTTACATCTTTCCTCTCTGGTGGTCTGGGCAGAACTGGTGGAGGGAGCTTCCTCCTCTCTAGCCTTCTCCTATTCTCATTGCCCCGCCTCTACTTCATGTCTGGTTGATCTGCCTATACTTCCTGCCTGGCCAATCAGCGTTTTATTAAAATATATGATTGACAGAATACAGACAAGTCTCCCACACCAACTCTCAAAGTGCTTCCTTTCTGAAATGTATCCCTTATTGACCCCACTAAGATTTCTGTAACAGAACACAGAAGTCCATGCCACTTACATCCCTGTATTCTACTCATAGGATTTGATCCTTCAACTGTTGTTTATCGGATTTGCTTCTTTGTAGGGAGCCACCTGGAGGCACAGGTGGTCCTGCAGTTTGGAGGTATACAAGTCCATACCTGGCTTTGCCACGTGGGGCTGAGAACCCTTGCCTGCACATGCGCAGACTAGCAGAATGGCATCAACCAATCAGGACAGCATTCAAGTCTCTCCACCATTTAAAAGCAGCTGCCTCTGGGCTCTGCCTCCTCTCTCTAAGCTTTCTCTCGTCCCTGCACTCTCTCTTCCCTTCCCCCAATTTTCCTCAATCAAGTGCTCCGAATAAAGACGTGATCCGGGAAGGAATTCTCGTTTTTCGTGGCGTTCATTCCTGCTGGTCAGGAAGCGCGCCGCACTTCTTAACATATTTAAAATCTTAAATATATTTGTTCAAAGTAAATTTATAGTATGAGGTGCTCATTCAGAGTACATGTATGACAACATGAGTTTGATTCTTAACATCCACAGAAAAACCAAGCATAAGCAGTCATTCCTGGAAAGCCAAGTCAGGAGGATCCCTGGGATTTGCTGGCCAGGCAGAAGCTTAATCAGGTAATTCCAGATGCAATGAGATTCTTTCTCAAAATATAAGAGGACATTAAAGGAAGACACTTGATGCCAACCCCTGGTTCTACATGCATATAAGCAAACACACACACACACACACATGCACACACCATGAACAGAACAGGTTGGTGCCTCAACTTCCCTAGTGCTGTGATTATGGGTATGAACTGCCACATGTGGCTCTCATAAATTTTGTTCTTTTACTTAGTGGTGTGAATAAATAGTGTGTGTATGGATGTACATGTGTGTGTACGTGAGAGAGAAAACCTGTTTTACAACAAAATAAAAAGTCAAAACTATTAAATATGACTATGTATGAAATAAAATATTTAAAATAATTCACACTTATTTTCTGGGCTCAAGACACATTAGTAGTTTAAACTGTGGCAGCACGGCATCAGAAAGATGGTAGCAGGGGGCTAAAGAGACTAGAGACAGCCTCTCTGCTTCTCTCTTAAGGTCTTCCGCATGATAGTGGGACAGGACAAGACAGCACAATGGTTCCTCCATCTTGCATTTTCACTGAGGCCAATTCAAGTTTAAATAGAATTTGATCTCCTTAATGGAGGATCCCCTGGAAGATTACCCAACTCCATTCTAGAAACCCAAGGTGAAGAAAGGCCAACTAATTTACCTCAGCTTCTTTTGAACTGCATACTTGTATAAATCTCCCCACTCAGCTAACAACTTATTTTAACTTCTGCCTGCTTACCTCAACCACCCCTGCAGTTGCCAAGAAAGATGCCAAGACATGGTTTCTGCCTTCAAAAATCCCATGCTCTGGAAAATGTGCCGCACTAAGATCCTGAATACCTGAGTGGAGGCTCGGTCAAGTGGAGTAAGGACTTTCTGTCAATTGTCTTAATGGTGGGCTCCTGTAACACTAGGAGTCCATTAGCACATCACTCGGTAGCCCTGGCCTACATCCATAGGCAGAGGAGAATGAGAAGACACATATGCCTTCATCACTAATTATTGTGACATTCTATAACCTTTGTCCTCTGCTTATACTTTTGTGTAACTACCCACTCTGCCTCGCTCCAAACAATGAAGGCATCAGGACACTGTTCATGACTGTCTATGCTTCTTTCTTTTTCATATGTCTTTTGTTCTGGGGGTCACAGCCATGAACCTAACCTCTGACAAGTTAGGAAGAAGTACTAGTTTTGCTTCCCTCAATCACCTGTATAAAACATTGAGTCATCTCATGAGTGCTAGGCTAAGACTAAGCTACTGGTACCTAACCCCAGAAATTTCCTAAGGATCACGGACGCAAAAGCAAGTTGTTACAGAATCTGTGCTAAAGAAGTTAAGAACAGTTAAGGGAGAGACACGGAAACAGACCTTTTGAGTCTGTGCCCACTCTGAGGAAGATAATGCAGTGTTTTACAGACACACAAGAAGAGCAGTCAGCCCTCAGAAATGTGTCAGAAAGCTTGTTGGGGTAGCTGATATCAGATTAAAGTATTCAGTAAGTGAGTATAGAGGGAATGAAAAGAGAGCAATTGGGTGGGTGGGGGCTTCCAAAAAGAGAGGTGGCTGCAACAGACTGGATTCCAGAGAAGACACGTGGGGCAAGCTGAGCAGTCAATGACAGAATGGTTGAATTTGGCTGCCGGGCAGAGTACTTGCAACTAGAATAGGAAGTGATGGGATGAAGGTGATCCAAATATTAGAAATTCTACTGGGGAATTGTAGAAGTGTTTGAATTCCCATCTAAGTTAGGAAATACTCTTCACTGGTGATCAAGGTACTTTGGGAAGAGACCAGGGCCAGGAAGTATAGAAGCACAAGTCTTTATTCACAGTACAGAAGGTAGAGACAGACTGATCTTTGGGTGTGGGGCCAATCTTGCCTATAGAGAAAGTCTCCATACATGGGGGGTAGGGATGGGGTGGAAGGAAAATTCCTTTGAAACATTGTATGGAGGATTGAGAAGTCAGATCATTATCCCTGTTATTTGGGTATAGCCTGGGCCTTGGTAGCCATAACAAGCCAAATCCAGCCATCTGTCCTCAATAATCCAGTTTAGAAGACATCAGTAAAAAACAGAAATGGGAGATTTAGTCAATGTGGCCACATTAGGAAGAAGGAAAAAGAGATCTGTTGATTCCTGCAGTCACCATTAGGGTATGGATATGAGGTTTCGTTTAGAGGACAAGCGGTGTACATAGCACATTAGTTCTGGTCAAGGTGGGGTCCTGCCTTCCCTGACCACTCATTTTCTCACCTCCAGCTTCTCCTGCAAGGTGGTCTGACAGACTGTCAGAACTGTGTGAAATCTTTCCCTGGGAGTCAAATGAAATCTCCTAGGAGACAAGATACCCACTCTGCCTAGCACCAGCTTCACCCTTTTCCTTCTCCTGGGGAAATTTCATGTCATGGGGCCCATGGTTTCAATAGTCTGAAAGCCGTGGGGAGGGACACAGTGTGTCTTTATAAGAGGCTCATTCCTGCTGATTAGTTGATTAGTTACATGCACAACTTTTCTGTTTTTTTTCTCCTGTCCATGCAAGCTTGCTTCATGGAGACATTCAGTGTATGTCAGGCAGTGGACACTGTCCACCTGCACTCTGTTCCCCATGACAGTGGACACTGTCCACCTACACTCTGTTCCCCGGTCAGTGGACACTGTCCACCCACACCCTGTTCCCCATGACAGTGGACACTGTCCACCTGTGCTCTGTTCCCCATGAACTTCGACACTGTCCACCTGCAGCTTGTTCCATTACTGTAGACAGCAGACTACAATGGTGTCTTTTATTAAACCAAGCCATTTTCTGTTGTGCAGTTTTTCAAAAATGCCTATGTTTTATTAAGTCTCCAAAAGAGAATTTTGTTAGAACTAAAAAGTGTATTTTTATGATCGTGTCTGAAATAGATAATTCTCTTTCCAAAGGCTTAATGTAACTTCATCTCTGAAATGGGAACAATAAAAGTCAAAGTCACCTTGAATGCTGTTAAGAGAATATTATGATTTAAGTACCTGAAGTGTGAGAGTAAATCAGTGTGTGATGTGTCATTTGTCATTGTCCTGTGCTGCTTCATGCACCATAGCAAACTTGCACTTTGTGGTTCATAGTGATGGAGACTTTGGAAAAGATGTGTTGATATTGATTTTCAGGGTGCTAAAATATAAGAAACTAACTGGCCCCTGTATTTTATTATCGTTGTTTTCTCATGGTGTGTGCATAAGCATGTGCACATTTATGAGAGTGTGCATTCACATGTGTATGTGTGTGCACATGGAAATCAGGAGTTAACCTTGGATGTCATTCCTCAGGTGCCACGCATGTTGTCTTTTGAGACAGAATATCTCACTGGAACCTGGTGATGTCTGTTTCACCTGGACTGCCTCTCTTTACCCAGTACTGTAATTAAAAGCACACCACCACAGTCAGCTTTTTATGTAGAGTTTGGGGCTTGAACTCAGGCCCTCTTGATAGCATGGTAAACACATTGAGCCATCTATCTCCACATCCCTCAGAGTTTTATTTGGTGCTGATGTCAAATAACTTAGAAATTTTCATTGTACATGAAGTTTTTGTAGAACTCTTCACCACTTCTGTATGCAAATTAAAAAAGAAACCGGAAACCAAGGCTGATTTCACCACTAGTCCTGCCTTCCCCGGATGCAGACCCCATGTGCGTGTGCTAAGATACCTTTTCACTCCGTGGGCTGGTCTGCCCATGGTGAAGCTCAGGCTAGGAAATGCCTCCCACGATCCACACTTACCGCAGCACCACTGTGATAGATTGCTGTAGACTCTCTTAGCCTTACGCCTGTTCATCTTGGAGGACACATGTTTAAGCTAATTTGGAGAAAAAATAGTTTGAGAAGGTCTTTTCACAGGTAGTTCATTTTTCCTTTGCAGTGTTTGTTTTACAGCATTGATACCGAAAGGTCAGATGGTGCCACGGAAACAGAAATGGAACAGGAGAAGGAGTAAGAGTTCTTCTCAGAGATCCTCCACACTGATCAGGGAGTGGAGTCAACCTCTCCTCATTTATTGAAAACATATATGCTAAATATTCCATTAAGCACTGTACAGTCATGACTTCTGCTAACTTTTCATCAAACTGAAAGCACGTCACTGTAATCCATTTAGAGGTGAAACAAACAGAACCAAAGATAAGTCCATTGCATATATTTATCCATCACTTCCTAATAACAAAACCACATCTGTGACCTGGGTCTCTGATTCAACCAGAAATTTCCAGGTTCTTATTTTAATAAATGGAAAGAATGACATACAGGAAGTTAAACATCAAACTATTTCATTTCTTTATTAAATTTTTATTTCATTTACGTGTGTGTGTGTGTGTGTGTGTGTGTGTGTGTGTGTGTGTGTGTGTGGTGAATGTCCTCATGTTCCAACATATATTTGGAGGTCAATGGACAACTTGAAGGAAAATGTCTTTTTCCTACCACTACGTGGATCCCAGGGTTTAAACTCAGGTCATCAGGCCTGTCAGCAAGACTCTTTATCCTCTAAACCATCTTACAGGCCCAAGCAAAGACTTTTAAAAATTGATTTATTTTTTATATTATAATTTTGTCATACAATCTATCTTGATGTTTTCTCCTCCTCTAACTCCTCCCAGATCCTCCCCTTCTCTCTACCCACTCAACTTCATCTTCTCTCTCTCTCTCTCTCTCTCTCTCTCTCTCTCTCTCTCTCTCTCTCTGCATCTAAAACAAAACAAAACAAAACAACAACAAAAAGCCCACAAACATATGGAGTCTGGGTTTTGTGATGGCCAGCTACTCCCGGTCATGGGGCCTGCTCTGAGGTGTGGTAGATATGTCAGTAATACTCTATTGGAAAACCCTGGTTTTCTCTTTCCCAGAGGTATCAATTGCAGGTAAGTTCTTGTTTAGGAGTGGGACTTTATGTTTACTTTCTCTTCTTAATATTAAGATTTTTATCTCAGTGAATTGGGGAAAGTCTCATTTTATTATTAACTAATACATAAATAAATTAACTGATTTTTTTCCCAGCTTGATCACAGTTTCTTCTCCCTCCACTCCTTACGTCTCTCCCCAAAACCTTTCCCCTCACCCCCATCTACTCCTTCTCCACTTCTCTTCAGAAAAGGGCAGGCCTCCCAGGGATATCTGCCAGCCATGGCATACTATGTTGCTGTAGGACTGGGCACCTCTCCTACTAAGGCTGGATGAAGCAACCCAGAAGAAAAGGGTCCCCCAAACAGGTATCAGTGTCAGAGACAGCTCCTGTTCCCACTGTTATGTGTCCCACAAGAAGATCAAGTTACACAACTGAAATGTAATGGTAGAGAGCCTACGTCAATCCCATGCAGGCTCTTTGGTTAGCGGTTCAGTCTCTGTAAGCCTTTCTCAGCCCAGGTTAGTTAATTTTGCGGGGTTTTCTTTTCTTATTTTTTTCTTTTTCTTTTTTTGTGACGTCTTTAATTCCTCTGGCTCCTACAATCCTTCCTTCCCCTCTTCCACAGGATTTCCTGAGCTCTGCCTAATGTTTGGCTGTGGTTCTCGGCATCTATTTCCATCTGATACTGGGTGAAGCCTCCCTGCTGACAACTGGGATAGACAAGAATCTATGAGTGTAGTAGAATATCATTAGGAATCATTTCGCTGACTTTCTAGTCACCGGTCATATTCGGTTTATCTTAGGTCTCCAGGCTGTCAAGACGTTGACAGAGGGTAGGCTCCCTCTGCTGGTATGGGTCTCAAGCTTGACCAGTCGTTGGGTGGCCACTACCATAACTTCTGCTTTATCTTTACCCCAGTACATCTTGTAGGCAGAGCAAATTGTAGGCTAAAATTGTGACTTGCTTGGTGTCCCAATCCCTCCACTGGAAGTCTTGCCTGATTATAGGAGATGCACAGCTCATACTCTACCTCTCCACTGCTAGGAGTCTTACCTAGGGTCACCCTCACAGATTCCTGGGAGTTTCCATCGCACTTGGTTTCTAGTTGGTCCTAGAGATACCCATTGATTTCAGTTGTCCCTCCCACTACTCTCTCCCTCCATATTCCCCACACCTGATCCCTCCTGTTCCCATGCCCAAGCCCCTGGATCTTGAGGCAGGTTGATTATCAACCTTATGAGAAAGCTCTGCATCGATTATCATAGTGATGTTTTTGCACTCATACCAGCAGTGAAGAAGAGTTCCTTTTCCCCACATCCTCATCAGCATGTGCTAAATTGATTTTAGTGATCTTGGCCTTTCTGACTGGACAAAATGATCTCTAAAAGTAGTTTTAATTTGCACTTTCCTAATATCTTAAGAATGTTGAGCATTTTCTTATGTGTTTTTCAGCCATTTGTGTTTCATCTTCTGAGAACTATCTGTTTAATTCTGTACCACACTTCTTTAAATTGTCTTTTGTTCCTTTGATCTTCAGTTATTATTTAAAAGCTTTTTATACATACTACAAAGTAATCTTTTATCAGACATATAATTAGTAAAGATGTTTCCTATTCTGCAGGCTGCCACTTTGCTCAGATGATGGTATCCTTTATTGTACAGAAGATTACAACTTCATGAAGTTCTATATATTAGTTGTTGGTCTTAATTCTTGTTCTATTTGTGTTCTGATGAGAATGTACTTTTTGCATCATTGGGTTCAAGACTATTTCCTACCTTCTCTTCTCTTGTAACAGATTAAAGATATCTTTTTATCTTGAGGCTCTTGAACCACTTGAACTTGAGTTCTTTTGCAGGGTGATAGATAAGTGTCTATTTGCACTTTTTTGCATGAAGCTCTCCAGTTTGTTTGTTAAAGATGTTCTTTTCTTCAGTATGTAATTTTGGTACCTTTGTCAAAAGCTAGGGTTCCAAAGGTGTGTGAAATTATGTCTGGGTCTTCAGTTCTATTCCATTGGTTAACATGTCAACTTTTAAGCAAATACCAAGCTGTTTTTATTATTGTAGCTGTGTAGTGCATTTGCAACCTGAGATGCTTAATTCCTGCAGCTGCTCTCTTATCATTCAGGGTTGTCTTTGCTATCCTGGGCTTTGTGTTCCCATATTAAGTTAAAGGTTTTCTTTTTCTTTGTTTTGTTTTCAATTTCTCTGAAGAATTGTGTTGAATTTTTGTGGAGTTTGCATTGAACATTTTGTTGCTTTTTGTGGGATGGACATTTTCACAATATTAATCCTATAGATCCATGAGCATGGGAGAACTTTTCATTTTCAGATGTATTGTTCAATTTCTTTCTTCTGGGTCTTAAAGTTTCTATTATATAAGTTTTTTACTTGCTTAACTGGAGTTATTCTAAGATATTTTGCGTCCATTCTGAAAGGTACTGCTTTTCTATTTTCTTTCACAGTATGTTTGTCATTTATATACAAGAGTATTACTAAATTTTGTATGTTAATTTTGTTGCTTGTTACTTTGTTAACAGTTTTATCAACTGCAGAAATTCCTGGTAGAGTCTTTAAAGTCTTAAATGAATAAAATTGCTTCACCTGCAAATAAAGATACTTTGACTAATTCATTTTTATATGTATCTCCTGGATACCCTTCAGTTGCTTTATTGCTCTAGCTAGAACTTCAGGTACTGTATTAATTGCTATGGAGAGAGTAGGCAACTGTTTCTTGTTCCTGATTTTAGTTAAAATGCTTCATTTTTTAACTTAACACCGAAGGTTCTCTTTTCTGTGTCTTTTAACCTATAAATGGTGCTACTTCTGAGGTTTTGTTTGACATCCTGAGTTTTAATTTTTATTTCAATTTCTTTTTTAATGATCCTATTTCTTTGTTAAACTCTAATTTCATTCCTTAAATTCTTTTTATTATTTCATTTAACTGTGTTTGCACAGTCTTCATTAAGGCATTTATTTATATTCTCTTTAGGATATTTCAGCGTATAAATAATTGCTATTTTAAATTCCTGTCCTTTGCTTCAAGTAAATTGGTTTTCTTAGGGCCTATCATAATACAGTTGTTGGCATCTGATTCTTTACATTTGTATCTTTATGCTGACATCTACGCATCTAGAGCTTTTGATATTTGAAATGTTTTGGAATAGATACCTGGTCCCATCTTTGTTGAGGGAGTGCTCTGCTCTTTGGTTTCTGTTGCCCTCTGGTTTAGTTAGGGTTAGTATTGCTATCTTGAAACACTATGACCAAAAGCAAGTTGGAGAGAAAAGGGTTTATTTGGTTTATGTTTCAGTATCAGTGTTCATCACTGAAGGAAGACAAGACAGGAACTCCAAAGGACCTGGGTTCAATTCCCAGCACCCATATGACAGCTCACAACTGTCTATAACTCCAGTATCTGACACCATCACACAGACATACCTGCAGGCAAAACACAATGCACATAAAATAAAAAATTATTCTTATTAAAAATAGATTCCTTTCTCATACACTATATCCAGATCACATTTTTATTTCCATGTACTTCCCCCATTTCTTCCCCTCTAGATTCACTTCCTTTCTGTATTTCATTAGAAAAGGATCAGTTTCTTACAGACAAAACATATCAAAATAAAATATAATAAGATAAAATAAAACCCATTTCATCAAAGTTGAACAAAAGAAGCCAACAGATGGAAAGTAGCCAAAGGGAAGACATAAGAATCAGACCCACTCATCCACACACTCAAAATTCCCATAAAAACACTAAGCTGAAAGCCATATTACATACTCAGATGACTTGGTGCAGACAGTGTTTGCCCCTTCATGCTTAATGAGTTAATATGAGCTTTGCTCAGTTGATTTAGAAGTCTTTGTTCTCATGGTTTCCTCCAGGCCTTCTGGTTACTGCACTCTTACCATGTCTTCATGGGGTTCTCTAAGCCCTTGGGGGGAGCAATTTGATGGAGACATCCTATTTAGTGTTTAGTGTCGCAAAGTCTCTCTCTCTCTCTCTCTCTCTCTCTCTCTCTCTCTCTCTCTCTCTGTGTGTGTGTGTGTGTATGGGTGTGATGTATGGTTATGGTTGTCTGTATTTGTTCCCAATGACTGGAAGAGGAAGCTTCTCTAATAATGACTGAATAAGGCACCAATGTATGACTCTAGCAGAATATCATTCGGAGTCATTTTATCACTACATTTTAAAATTGGCATTGTGTTTTACCTTCTGTCTCAGAGCTACACAGTCTCCAGTTTTGGTCACCAAGGCAATGTGAAATATGAGATCCATCAGGTGGAATGGACCTCAAATCAAATAAGACATTGATTGGTAACTCCCAGGAGCTTTGTGCCACTGCTGTACTAGCATTTTTGTCAGGCAGAACAGCATTGTAGATTAACTGGTTTTTGACTGGCTTGGGGTTTCTCTTTTTGTTTTGGTAGCTGGAAGAGTACCTTGCTATACCAAAAATATCAAAACATAGAGATGAAATGTAATTCACCATCTAAAAAATAAAAATCACATGTTCACATCATTAGATTCAGAAAAGACCTTTAACAAAATCCAACACTTCCTCATGATAAAATTTCTGGAGAGGTTATGTATACAAAGAACATATCTCAATATAGTAAAGGTAATTTACACAGCTGATAGCCAATATCAAGTTAAATGGAGAGAAACTCAAAGCAATTTCACTAAAATCAGCAACAAGATTATATTATCCACTCTCTCCACACCTATCCATATGGTACTTGAAGTCTTAGCTAGAATAATAAGATAACTGAAAGAGATCAAGGAAATACAAATTAGAAAAGAAGAATTAAAGTATCTTTATTGGCAGATGACATGATACTATACATATGTGACCCAAAAAATTCTAACAGGAAACTCCCACAACTGAAACTTTCAGCAAAATACAATGTATATTTAGCTGGATATAAAATTAAATGACAAAAATCAGTACCCTTCCTATTTACAAATGACAAGCAGACTGAAAAATAATCAGGAAAGCAACATCTTTCACAATAGCCTCAATTATATAAAATATTTTGGAGTCACTCAAACAAAGCAAATGAGAGAGTTTTATGATAAAATACTTCAAGTCTTTGAAGAAAGAAATGGAATAAGATATCAGAAGATGCTACAACCTCCTATGCTCATGGATTGGCAGGATTAACGTAGTAAAAATGGCCATCTTATCAAAAGCAGTCTACAGATTTGAAGCAATACCCATCAAAATTCAATCAAAATTCTTTTCAGAGCTTGATGAACAACAATCAATTCATACGGAAAAACAAAACCCCAGGATAGTTAAGTAATCCTGCACAGTGAAAGATCTTCTGGCGGTATCACCATTCCTGATTTCAAGTTGTACTACAGAGCAGTAGTAATAAGAACCATACGATTTTGATATAAAAAGAGACATGTTGATCAATAGAATTGAATTGAAGACCTAGACATAAATCAACACACTGGAGATAAGTCAGGGTCTTCAACAAATGGTGCTGGTCAAACTGGATGGTTATATGTAGAAGAATGGAAATAGATCAATATTGATCACTCTACACAAAACTTAGCACCAAATGGATCAAAGACTTCAACATAAAACCACATAGACTGAACCTAGTAGAAGAGAATGTGGGAGATAGCCTAGAACTCATTGGCACAGAAGACTTTATGAACAGAATTTCATTAGCTAAGATCCATAGCTAGTAAGTTTGGACTTGTGAAACTGAAAGTTACTTTAAGGCAAATGACAACGTCATTCGGACAAAGCAGCTACCAACAGAATGGGAAAAAGATCTTTACCAACTACACATCTTATAGAGCACAATTATTCAAAATATATAAAGACCTAAAGAAACTAGATATAAAAAGACCCAAAATCCAATTAAAAGTGGGGTACAGATCTAAACAGAACATTCTCAACACAGGAAATTCAAATAAGAAATGCTTAAAGAGAAATACTTATAGAAATGTTCAACATTCTTAGCCATCAGGGAAGTGCAAATAAAAACTACTTTGAGATTCAATCTTACATCTGTGAGAATGGCTAAGATCAATAACACAAGAGACAGCTCATGTTGGTGACAATGTGGAATAAGGGAACACGCATCCATCACTGCTAGGAATGCAAACCATTAGCCATTATGGAAATCAGTGTGTGGCAGTTCCTCTGAGAGATAGGAATCAATCCACCTCAAGATCCAGCTATACCACTCTTGGGCATAAACCTAGAGGATACTTCATCCTGATCCAAGGACACTTGCTCAATCATGTCCATTACTATTTTTTCCGTAATTGCCTGAAAGAGGAAACAACTTAGATGTCTTTCAACAGAAAAATGGATAAAGAAACATGGTACTCCATTTATATAATGGAGTATTGATCATCAATTAAAAATGTTATCATGATCTCTCTCTGCCATTTGATTAGTTTGGTTAGGGATTTGTCAATCTTGTTGATTTTCTCCAAGAACCAGCTTTTTGTTTCATTGATTCTTTGAATTGTTTTCTGTGTTTCTATTTTGTTAATTTCAGCCCTCAGTTTGATTATTTCCAATCTTCTACTCCTCCTGGGTGAATCCGCTTTTTTTTTCTAGAGCTTTCAAGTGTGCTGTTAACACCCCAATGTGTGCTTTCTCCGTTTTCTTTAATTGGGCACTTAGTGCTATGAACTTTCCTCTTAGCACTGCTTTTATAGTCTCACTACCCTTTCTTCCTATAGCTTTTGATTTCAAGCTCTTTCTTTGTCAGATAATGAAAAGGCTGTTTCCTTGGATGTTGAATTCACAGGAAGACATAGGTGTTTAGTCAGCAGCTGGATGTTCATTACTGGATTACCCAGCACTTACCATATAAACCCAACTAATAAATCCCATTAGTAATATATACTTATTTTACCAGCTCTGACTAATCTCAGGGTTCTCTCTTTTGCAGTGATGATTCTTTATAGTTTTAGAGACAAGAAGGAAGAACATTGTCTGGTTGATGATACTAATACATGTGGAGATAAAAACCAGACAATGATACAAGAAAAATATTATACATTCTGATAGAGAGGAGTAGTCTACTACTTTGCCAGTAAGACCTGAGCTGTGATGTAATTCCAGGCACAACTTGACTAAATGGTAACTAAATTCATACTTACTACAGTCAGATGCAGTGCACTGTACACAGCCTACATAGTCAAAAGATCATGCCAGCTTGCAAATATGGTGACACAAGAGTGCTTAATAGGCAGTAGGAAGTCACAGAAAGTTGAGAATTTCAGTTCAGAAAGTTGATTACATGACTAGAAGATAGCACAGTAGTTAAGTATTTACTAAGCAAACTTGAGGGACTTAGGTTTGCATTTCCAGTACCTATTTAAAGTCATATTCAGTAGTGCATATATTTATAAATCCTACTAAACACACTACAAGATAAGAGGAAAAAGCAGGCGACATCCTCAACTTTATAGACTGGCTAGCCTGGCGTATGCAGCCACAAATGAGAATCCTGCCTCCAACAGTGTAAAGGTGCTGACTGACACTCACAACTGTCCTCTGACCTTTACACACATGCTTGACACTTGCACATCCTCACAGACACAAACATATACATATCTACTCAACCTATGAAAAAATTGCAACTATTTCTAGAGGCACAAAATTCTATTTATTTTGACCTTTAGTGCCAAGTTGGTGGGCACTTAAATTATTAATCATTTGAAATAAAATACCCAATCAGGAATGTCTAGGTATTAGTCAGTACTTGTATGCTCTGAAAATAAGGGAAATTGGCTCTGAAATCAGTGGGTCCATGGAACTTACTCCATTTGGTTAATGTGATTAGTTTGGCAGAAGGGTCCTTTGCCTTTAGGAATAATTAAATCACCATATCAGAACTGCATACTTATTTGTTGAGAAATAATGCCATGGGCATGAACAGATATATGTTTAGTGGGCCCTGAAGGTGATGCAATTTTGTGAATTCCCTAATATAAAAACATCACAAGATTGCAAAAAAATAAAATTAGGTTCATGGAGCCCTAGAAATGAAAAAATCTGGGCTAGGAATGAAGAAAATTGTTTTTCCAAACTGGGAGACATTTTAAAAGAGAAGCATGAAATGGGAACTATTCAGTCCATATGCATTTTTGTTTAGGGATCATTGGTTTTTGTTTTCATACTCAGCTGTTCTCAGCATTGACTGCGGTCTAGATGTGAGCTCAACAGGGATAGAATAGTGACTCCAATCTCAAAGCCAGAAGAGATGCTAGGATAAGAACCATCTGCCATGGTTTAGCTTCATTATTGTTTGTTACTTTTCTTGGGGACATGTGAGCACACATCTAGTCACTTCAGGTGACACCAGTGATGGAACAAATTAATGACCTCATCAAGTGTAGCCTAGTGAACCAGTGAGATTATTTAAATTATTTACAGGGTCATGGATGACTCATTAGTAGATACACCACTGAAAATCCAATAAATAGCCATGTTCAATGGCTCATGAAAGCTATACGAACTCTGTGCTGTCAGCACTTCTTTTAGACTGATCAGCGCACAGTCTTTTGTCTTTAGCAATAGTTTACTGCTTATATAACCTTGGATGGAGATTCAAGAATCTTGTACATTTCAGAGGTTATTTCTGAGACTTGTGAGTTGTGTTTGCTTTATGAATTTTGGAACTATTATTTCTCCTTCTAGGAGGGAATATTTCAACTTCGAGAAAATAACTATGTAATATTTTTAGATGAAGCTCATTGTGACATTTGCTTTCTCATCTGTCACTATCCACTTTGTCTTTATTCCTGGACCCTCTGTGAGGAGTCAAACTTTCAGATACCAATATCTTCTATATTATTTGGGAAATGATGTTATAGCTTCTAAACATGTTTTTCATACTTTTTAGGAGATGAGGTATAGAACCATTCATAGTCTAGGCTGACCTCAAACTCATGTAGTAGAGGATGACCTGGAAATTTCAATGATTCTCCTGCCTCTCTTCTTTAGTGATGGGATTATGAAATTCAACATCCAGTTTATGCAGTATTGGGAATGGAAATTGTAGTTTTTTGTGGAATTGACTGGCACTCTTCAAGCTAAGCAACATCCTCAGCCTCATTCTTTATAGTCCCAAGGTATATAGCCAAACTCATTTTTCAATACATGTGTGTTGTCAATATTTATAATCAGATATGTAGCTAGATAGATGATTGATAGATAGATAAAAAATAGATAAATTATAGGCAGCTGTATGTATGCATTTTCATAAAACTAGAATGGGGACATGAAGAAGAAGATATCTTCAGGAGGGAAGGAAATGTCTTCCCCAAAATAAAAATATTTTCATCTAATAAAATTGTGGTGCAAGACTATTATTTTTTTATTTCTTACCTACAAAAGATTTTTTTTGGAGACAGGAACATTAGGCCCATCTTTTTTTCTGCTAATTTGTCTAGAACAAAGACAGTCCTGACTTCCAGGTGTGGCTATACAGACAGGAAGGGGTGAGCAAGGGTAGGGCACGCAGTGACAATGCAAATATGAAAGTCCTATGACTTCACAAAGGGAATGGAGGGAGACTTGAAGTTTGGTTTACCCTTGAAAGATTACACAGAAATTAGATGAAAATGTGAGAACACAGGGCTGAGGAGGGTTAACTGGGTAAAGTACTTGCAGTGAAAGCATCGGGATCTATGTTAAAATGACCACAACCCACGTAAAAGCCAAACATATCAGTGTGCGTCTGTAGCCCAATGCTCTGAGGCATGAAGGCTTGCTGGCCAGTCAGTGTCACCCACTGCATAGTGGTATTCTCAAATTCAGAGTTCTTTGAATCTTAGTTTTGTTGTGATTATATAACCACATAGAAATTCCCAATCTAATGGTCCTGATCTTTTTGTCCTAATTTCACTCTGGTTCATTGATGTAAATCGCAAGTTGACAAACATCTTTGTACCAATAATGCTGCCATAAATCCTCCACTGTCTACACAGGAGCATGCACAGACAAATGCATGCTACACATACAGGTTTAGTACTGTGATCTTTCTGAATATCAACCTCCACTCTTTTGACATCAGGAAGTTTGTCAAAGATCTTGTTAAACACAAAGGCCAACACTAATAAAATAAAGTAGGTTGGCAATGATCTGGCCATAATTTGGAATTATAAACTCTAAAGTAAAATATAGATATTAATACTTGTAAATAACTCCAGACAGATCTCCATATCTCTGACCATCTGAATTTTCAGATTAGCTGTAATTCATGTTGGCTTAACAATGTTCATTTGTTTGAAATTCTATTATCACAAAACCAAAACTTCAATAGGCTCCCCTTTGCAAGCACTTACTACTTTCTGATACCCACATTCTTGTGCCCCTATTGACGTTCAGGTATCAAATTTTCTGTACCAATTGTTTTTTTTCTCTAATTCATGTCAGTCTTCCAAGAAACTGGCAATCAAATGAAGCTTGTCCAACTGGAAAACCCCCTCATACTCACATGTGTGAAGTGCCCCCTAGAGAGACCCTTGCTTTGTAGCTACACACTAAGCTAAAAGGGAATAGTATGTTGGCATGGATTGGACTCTAATCAGACTTTCTCCTACTCTTGTGAGCTCTATTGATGCTTTTTCAGTGACTCAATTTCTTAAAATAGGCATTTAGTAGGCATTTAAAAAATTAATTGCCCATGCTAATGTATATATATATGTGTGTGTGTGTGTGTGTGTGTGTGTGTGTGTGTGTGTAGTTTTGGTCTTAATGCATTTTGATGTATAATAGTATCTGTGAGTATTTTTTGCTTACTTTTACTATTATTTCCTGTCTCTGACCAGGAATTGTCGTGAACTTTCTTCTCTGATGCTGTCTGTTTCCATCTTCTCTCTTCTGTAGTGCTCATGGAAAACGTCCAGTTCCAGATAAGAAGAAAGCTTACTGATGAAGTTATCCCAAAGGGGCTGATATTCTAAAACCGGTTTATGGGTCATTTTGCTCATGTTCTGACAAATACACAACGAAAGCAGGGGTGGGAGAAGACTTTATTTTGGCTCAGTCTAGCATGTTCAGAAAGGCATGATGGCAGGGACTTCAGATAGTTTGTCACATTGTATATGCAATCAAGAACAGAGAGACCAATGCTGGTTCTCTGCCTGATTTCTCCTTTTTATTTAGTTCAGGATCCTAACCCCTGGGCTGCTGCTGCCCATATTCAATATGGGCTTCCCACTTCAGTTACACCTTTCTGAAGACACTCACATAGGCTTACCCACAGATGTGATTCCACAATACGAAGTGTGAATTAGGCAGGCAGGCATGCTGCTGGAGCAGTAGCTGAGAGTTTATATCTGGAGGCAAAACCATGAGGCAGATGAAGACACTGAGAGTCTTCTGAAACATGAAAGCCTGTCCCTAGTGACATACCTCCTCCAACAGGGCCACACTTCCTATTCATTCAGAGACAGTTCTACCAGTTACCAGGAATTCAAACATATCAGCCTATCGGAGGCATTTTCATTCGAACATGGTAGCCTCAAATTCCCAATACTACTGCCTCTGACTCTGATATCTGGGTTATAAACCTGTGCCACCAAGTCTGTTTTGGGTCAAATTGTAGGAAAATAGGGTCTACAAGGCTCAGAGATGAGCCAGCCTGGATTCTGCCTCAAGGCCAAGTAACTGGCACTGTCAGAGGTCCTGATTGTGCCTAGCCAATGAGGGGTGACCATGATATGTCTCAGTGGATCAGAATGAAGCCTGGGTACTGAGAGGATGGTATGCATAAGTCTCTCCCCATTGCTGCATAGAAGTTTGTCTTTATCTGACTCCCAGTGTCTATAGCTTTGACTCTTCACTTTCTCACCCACCTCCCAGGGAATCCTCAGGAACCAGCAATATCAGGCTACATATGTGCTACTATTAGATATGTGTTTAGTTTGGTAAACATTTTAAAAATAGATTGATGCTTTTGTCCTGTTTTTTTTATTACATTTGCTTATTTATTTAGTCTTTTTCACTGTAGTATGTTTGTGTATGTGTATGTGAGTGCATGTCCTTGGCACATACACGCAGATGACAGCTTTTGGTTGTGTATCTCTCCTTCCACTGTATGGGTCCTAGAAATCAACTGATGGATGTGCCTTTTCCTGCTGAAGCATCCTACTCGTCCCCTGAAAAGTTTTCTTTATTTGAAGCTATATTTATTCTTTGGAAATGACTTACTTCTTCCATTTTTTAACTAGTATTTGCACCAAATTTACTGATTTTTGTCACCTTCATATTTTTTGTTTAAATTAAAAAGCTATAAGCCAGAATGTGTTGGCCCATGCCTTTAACCCTAGCACTCAGGAAGCAGAGGCAGGCAAATTGCTGTGAGTTTGAGTCTGTCATGATCTATGGAGCAAATTTCATGACAGCTAAGATTATTGAAAGGAGTCCTGTCTCAAAAAAATAAAAACAAAATTTTAATTAGTCATATTCTTTTTATAATATTTTAAAATTATTATTTAAGACTTCATACATCTATATCACATACATATCACTCATTATTTTTTATTCCCTTCCCATTCCCACTGAACTTGTTCTTTTGTTCAATAAGTCCCTTCCTAATTTCATGTCTGTTTTTGTGACAGAATGAATTTAACAATGACTGCTTGCATGAGATGACTTACTGAAAGATGAGCATTTTACTAGTGGCTGTTACAGTGAAGAAATGACCATGTTTTTTTTGGAAATCATTAACTGCTAACAGAGCCTAAGGGAAGGGAATTTTCAAAGACAGCATCACTCTATGTAGTGCAGATCAACGTTCACTTTTGAAATCTTCTTGCCTTGGTTTTCTGGGTCCATGACTGCATGCATGTGGTAATACACTTGGTTTTAACTTATTTCTAGTGGATACATCATTGCATGTACTTCTGGATTCAGTATAATGTCTAACACGTACACATATACAGTGTCGATAATTGGCACCTCTGTCTATTTAAACTTTTACCATTTCCTTATGCTGGGAATATTGCAAATGGTCTTTATAAGCCATTTGAAATACATAATTAAATATTGTCACCTATTGGTCGCCGACTGTGCTGTAGAACATCAGAAGTTGCTTCTCCTTCCTAATTGCACCCTTTTCCTGTTTCCATCCTCTGTTGGCCCTCTCCTCCCCTTCTCAGCCACTAGTAGCCACTACTACATGTTATACTTTATTTTTCAAGGGATTCCTTAAATAAACCAGAATTTGTTATCGTTTTGAAATCACTTAGAGGATTTCTTTTAATTAGGGCCTTTCTTATATGTAATAGATTTTATTTGGCCAGTACTGTATGACTCCTCTCCCAGTCGTGTTCATACCTTAATCTCTAAAGCTTTTACAAGGCCTTGTAGACAATGTTCTAGCTTAGAGTTGCTTTTTCTGGATTTTCTACATTGGCCCAGTCTAAACCATGAGTACCTAACAGTAAAAAAGGAATTAAGAGTTATGTTTGGGCAGGACTCATTCTCCTTCAGGTGGCCTTTTGGGTTAGAAGTACTTGCGAGCCAAGCAAAATGAGCCACATTCAAGACCCAAAAAGGATAAGGGATCAGACTTAGCTGTGCAGATGGGAACACAGTCCTCCAGATGCCTCCTTTTCATCTCAGTGAGACTGTTGGAGACTTCAGACCTGCAGAACTGGAAGATAAAATGCGACTCCCTGTAACTTTGTGGCAATTTGTTCCTTTTTTTAGCATAAGCAATGCAGATCCTCGTATCTCATGATGAAAACCAGTCTGGCTCTCTGCAGTAGACATAGTGCTCTATTCACTAACCTGGCTTTGGCTTTTATTTATTTCACATTAATGCATTCTCATTACCATTTTAATTGTTATTTGTTTCATGCACATTCATTATTTTCTATGAAGAAAAGTTAGGGACTCTGCACTGGTTGCTATTCTTCACCAACCTCATCTACAACTAAATTAAAAATTCCCCTGTGTGTTTTTCAAAGCGCTATATACTGCTGAAATGAGTGGGGGAAAGAGAAGAGAAGAAAACTGAGCAAGGGAGTTCTTTTCTGTAATAGCAGCGAATGGAAGGTGGAGGCAAGAGAAACAGGAATTTAAAAGATCTAGATTAAAAGTGGGTCTTCCCACTTCAAATGGTTTACTTAAGAAATCTCCTGCACAGATTTAACTACCCACTTGGGTTTTAGTTAATTTCAGATGTTGTCAAGTTGACAAGAGAATAACCATTACTACTTCCTTCCCCTTCGTCCTTGCCCCCATATCCTCTGGTCCTCTCTCTTCATTTCTTGGGCTACATAAGATTCTATAACCTCTCCCTTCTCCAGAACAAACAAGTGTGAAAGCAACAACAAGGTCATTTTAGCAGAGGAAAAGCCTACGTGCTTGTTAAAAAAAAAATCTTTGGTCTGTGCAACTTAACACCTCAAAACTCAGAGCTTCTGATGTGAGAAATAGGAAGGAGAAATAAAACTCAGGAAATAATTGTGGGCACAAAAGAAAGAAAAATATGCATCATTTATGACTAAATAGTTATTTGGATATTTTGGAGTCTGAGTACTTGACTTTACTCATGTTGATGGATTTTAGAGTAGCAATGGGGTCAAGGAGAAAGGTCATGAAGAGCATTTTCCTGAGTGGTAACATATAACTTCTTTAATTATTGATCTTCAACTGTTCTCTCTTTTACGCAATCTAATGAACAATTCAATTATATGTTAGCAAATACAACACTTGTACAAACATGGCCTATTTCCACGGTCTGTGAGCTCACAGTTACATTGTTTCCCCTTCATGTAACTCAGGCTCATCACCCAAATGGATATGTATTGCCTTATTTCAAATGCAATCTGTTGATGAGAGCTTGACACTTTGTATGAGCATCTCAATTTTAATGTGGTTTTTGGATGACTGGGCATGTGATAGTTTATTGAAGCGGGCTTTGTTTTCACTGCAAGCTAGAGGAGAAATGTCTTTTTAATTAGTTTGAGTGTTGTGGGCATTGAAAATAATTTAATTACACACAATTGATATAACTGTTATTTGACAATAAAAACAGATGTACAGAGATGACAGAAAAAAGAGTTTTAAAAGCACTATTTAATATTTAATCTAACCATCCAATTATATATACATATAAATATTTAGAAATAATATTTAATCACACACAAATGCATATATTGTATACTTTTCATATATGTCATAATACACACAGTATTATATAGTATTTTCATTTTATATATGTATGTTAATATTTTATATGCAAATTATGTCTTGATGACATAAATATAAGACATACATAGCATGTATATGTACACACATATTATTTAGAAAAAATTCATATTTTGAATTTCTCAGTTCTTTGGTTTTTGAATAAAGTACTTTAATCAGTTTAGTGTTGGTTTGTTTTCTGATGGGCTAACTAACAACAATTCTTCATAAATTTGTTTCTCTACATTTAGTAAAAAGAGGGGATTTTTGTTTAGGAATAGCTTTTCACCAATGCTTATTAAAGAATCAAACTTAAGAGACAGATTGACCAGACTTTGTTAATGTGGCTACTCTTGAGGTTGAGGCAATAGCGGGTTCAATTCCAGCTACACAGCGAGTTCCAGACCAGTCTGGGCAATTGAGTAAGTGTCTGGCTCAAAATAAGAAGTAAAAAGAAGGATGTATGTGGGCTATCGGTCAATTGATCTAGTAATAGGCTAAATGTCAAATAATGTGCAAAGCTCTATGTTTAGTCAAGAATACATCAAAGTAGAAGAAAAATAAACAAATGAATAAATAAATAATGGGATTATTTGTTCGCAAAACATACAGTTGGATTAGTGTCCAGTATAGGCTTTGCTCCTTCTAGGTGAGATTTCTCTGGCATGTGTAGTTTCCTATAGCCACTGAATTGCACATTTAAATTACATAAATTTTATTTTTTTACAAACTATCCCTCATCAAATAACCAACATCTCTGACACAGCAAAGGACAGATTTTAAAACTCTCTATGGATGCCCATGTTCCTAAGAGACCCAGATTTTTGGAAAAATTCATATGTTTCATTCATCACGGATATAATACTCCAATCATTGTGAAATTCTTATACTGCATTTATCATGGGATTCACATGCTACATGCCTCATAGGTACATATACCCCTTTCTTCATGAGATTAGATACCTTACTCATCACAGGTTTCATATGCTACATTCATTATGAAATTAACAAGTTCCATTTTTGTGATGCTCATATGCTCTATTCATGTGGCATAAATATGTTCCATTCATCATGGAATACACAAGAATTATGAGATGAAATGAATTGTGGCATAAAATATTTTAATATTTTTATTAGACTTTTCCTTTCTGATGACTTTTTTATATACAAAGCAAGGGAGTGCATTAAGAATGAAAGTATAAATATGAAAAAGAATGGGAGACATATATGAAAACAGACGGCACAAGAAACTTGACAATATTGGATTAATCTTCCATTTCATATGCTTCTTTTAGGAATAAAACAAAAAAAAGCATGGGAAAATGTAGTCAGCACTTTTGCTGGACTTTTTGGACCACGAGCTCACAAATATGGCATGGAAACTTATTAATTATGAAAGCTTGACCTTAACTTAGGCTTGTTCCAAACTAGGTCTTTCTTATAACTTAAATTAACCTGCTTCTGTTAATGTACACTCTCTCATATGGATTTTTTAAAACCTTTTTTTTGTTTTTTGCTCTGTGTTTTGCTGGCATCTTCATGTGCTTAGATTCATCCTGAGTCTCACTTTCTCCAGAATTCCCACCTATTCTCTCCTGTCTAGCTATTGTCCATTCAGTTCTTTAATAAACTAATAAGTTTAATAAAAATTCTTTATTAAATTAAAGTTCTTAGCTGGGTGGTGGTGGGACAGGTCTTTAATCCCAGCACTTGGGAGGCAGAAGTAGGAGGATCTTTATGAGTTTGAGGACATCCTGGTCTACAAGAGCTAGTTTCAAGACAGGCTCCAAAGCTATAGAGAAACACTGCCTTGAAAAACAGAAATAAAATAAATAAATAAATAAAGCAAGCAAACAAGAGTAAAAATGAAAGAAAGAAAGAAAGAAAGAAAGGAAAGAAAGAAAGTTCATTTTTTATTAAACCACCTTGAAAAAGAGACAACTTCACAACATACAAAAAGATTATCTGACAGCAGAAGAAAACTCTGCAGCTTCTCAGGGAATAATTGCTTCAGCTCCTGGTCTTTCAAACAGGTGGAGGAGAAAATACAGTTTATTGGCTTCATGTTGCCCACTAACTAAACACTGTTAATCATGAGAGCCAAAACAGTATCAATTTCACTTTCAAGGCAATTTAAGAGTGATTTACCCTAAATAGTAATATTATAGTACAGTACTACTAGACATATTTGAATAATTATGACATGAGTGAAGAGCTGATTATTATTAGGAATAAAATTTGCCTCAATCAACCTGTTCTATATTATATTATGTTATATTATATTATATTACCCTCCAAATGTGTGTGTGATATGCATTTGTCTTATCATGGAATATTTAAAAGAGCTTACTTTCAGTGTCTTATAGTCTTCACAAAGATTATGAAATGGAACCCTCTGGTAATATTTGGTTTCTTAAATTGAATGTTTTAGTTAAAGAGGGTGATAATGGACACATAAGATTTATATCAACATTCTATTTCAGATTGACCAATGGCACAATGACTATGATATTCCATGCCATAGACTTTAGGGTTATATTGTGATAAAATTTCACAGAAGGAATTATTATCATAAGGTCTTTTCACAAAACGATCTGAAAAATATGAAGAGTGGTGGGTATAGCATTTAAAATGAGGGCAAAGGAAGCCATTTTTCTAATAGGTAATATATACAGAGAGAGAGAGAGTGGGAGAGAGAGAGAGAGAGAGAGAGAGAGAGCATATCTTTGCTTTTCTTTGAAAACTTTCTCTGTTGAATTCCACAGGGCTTTAAGCAGAAAGATTAACAACAATTAAAGACATCATTGCTTCCCCTTTACCTATTTTTTACTTAAAATTTATTTAGTTTTATTTATTTGTTGGCATATATACCTGCTTACCTATATGTGCACTGTACACATGTAGTTCTCACAGGCTTTAGATACCCTGAGACTGATATCATGAGTGATACAAAGACCAACTTGATTGCTAGGAATCAACCCAGGTCCTCTGCAAGAGCAGCAACCTCTCTTAACCTCTGAGCTATCTCTATAACTGCTCTCATGCCTATTTCATCTTAACTAAGTGAGCAAGACATTGAGAGATGGGGGAATAGTTCAACACCAACCCCGGGTTACATGACAAATCATCACCTGTAAATATAGATATACTTACATCACAACATCAAAAAATTGAAATCCAAAGATCTGATCACATACACTATTACTTAACCATTGCACAACACGTATGCATGCATATATTAAATCACTATGCTCTGTGTGGTGTGTGTGTTTTTGTGCGTGTGCACATGTGTGTGTGTGAATTTTAAATGGGTACCAGAGAGACAGTTGTTTAGTTAAGAGTGCAGTACATGTCACTCATATAGATCTGAGTTCAGTTTTTAGTATTCAGGTTAGGTAACTCACAGACAGCCTCAACTCCAGCTCCAGGGTTAAGACACCCTCTTCTGGCCTCCCATCCCTACCTGCCCACACAGAGATAGTTGTGATTAAATTCTCTAATCAATTAAATTAAATTTAAAATAAAACAAAATAAGCAGTGGGAAATAAATTCTATAACCATGTCTTCCCAAAATCCATACATTGTCCTGTCCTTCTTCTCTGATCTAGAACAGAGAGATTTATAGGAACGAAAGTATGCTGTAATTGTCACGGTCTGAAACCACATGTGTGGGTACTAAGCTAAGGGAAATTTTAGGGGCTGAATAGATACTGAAATTGGATAGCGATGATGTCTGCAAAAGCTTCTGAGTATACTAAGACAGCTGATGTGCACACATTTAAATGGTAAATTAGGCATAATTATTTAATTTTAAAAAGTAAAAGGAAAATTCATCATTTGAAATACAGACATTTAGCAGCTGCAGACTTCCGCATCATGGATTTCATTTCCATATCAGCCTAAGCAGGTGCAAATTAGACACATGGTAAACTCATAATGTACAACTCAAAAATCATGAAGACATGCTTGTTCTGTAATGAAGGAAAACACAGACCAAATTTTAAGATCCATCCATTTTCCTGCAAATTTCAAGATATCATTATTTTTAGAATAATGTTTAGAAAACATCATCTTGAGTGAGGTAACCTAGACCCAAATATAATATGTCATTTCTCACAAGTGGCTTTTAGATATCAAGCAAAGAAAAACAAACCTACAAGTCACAATCCTAGAGAACCTAGAAAACAATGAAGACTCTAAGAGAGACATGCATGAATCCTGAGTAAACTGGGAGCGTGGAAATCATGGAAAAGGGTAGATAGGGAGGGGGAAGGCTGGGAAGGGAGCAGAGAAAAACTTATAGTTCAATGAAAACAATTAAAAATAAGGGAAAAAGAAAAAATCACTCTTTGAATATGAGCAGAGCAGGACAACTTACAGAAGACGAGTTTCTGATCTTTTGAGGAAACATCATGTTAGGGTCATGGAGGTCAGAAGCCAACTTACCAGATATTTGATTGCTCAGTTATAGCTGGAAGAGCTGGCCTCTGCAGAGAGTCCTTTGCAATGCTACTGTGTTGCATTTCCAAAAGCATGTCTACTGTACTGGGAGTTGGTTTTCATTCTCTGCTGACTGTAACTCTTTTGGTGGCTGCTCTGCCCCAACCATCCTGAGCATGTTTATGTAGCTTCTGCCCAAAAGAGTCCAAACCCAGAGCTTTGCAAAGTGCTGCGGGAGTACCTTCCACTGCTTCAGCCAATAGTTGCTGAAGCACAAGCCCACTGGGGCGTGGTATATTTCTCTTTTAAAAAGAGCCACAAGTCTCGGCTCAGCCTCTCTTGGTTCCAGAACTTGGTTCCGGCTCCTACTCCAGCAACTAGGCTCCTTTCCTGACGGTTTGTGTTTATGTAAGTTTTACCCCCCCCAAAATAAATATCCCTTTAAAACCTAACTGGTGTGGGATTGATTCACCATTATCTGGCGCCCAACGTGGGGCGCCACTCTGTATAAATATGAAATGATGGGCTGTGTTCCCGCCCAGATCCCGGCTAGCTAACCCCCGAAATAATTACACGGAAACTGTATTCATTTAAACACTGCCTGGCCCATTATCTGTAGCCTCTTATTGGTTACTTCTTACATATTGATTAACCCATATCTAGTAATCTGTATACCACCACGAGGTCGTGGCTTACCGGGAGAGGTTCTAACCTGCGTCTATCTTGGAGAGGAGAATCATGGCGACTGCCTCACTGCCTTCTTCCTCCCAGCATTCTGTTCTGTCTACTCCACCCACCTAAGGACTGGCCTATCAAAAAGGCCAAGGCAGTCTCTTTATTAACCAATGAAAGTAACATATGGACAGAAGGTCCACCTACATCAACAAAGGGTTTGGAGAACCAACTGTAGACAAGAATTTCTTAAAAGGGAGCTAACTTTTGGGGAGACATCTTTGTCTCTACAGATTTTGGGTCAAGAAAAGAGAAACTAACTTTTGAATTATATAAAACTTGGAGATTTTTCTCCAGAGGTTATAAAGTTGATTTAAACTTGAATTGGCTTTTCTTACTGAAGGATCATTAGATTATCATGTTTGTAAAAGTTGCAGAAGAAATGTAAACTGCTCGTCAACTCAGATTTTCATATTATACCAAGTTCAAAAAATAAAAAAGGAGTAGATGCCAAAAAAAAATAGAAAAAGAAAACACAGACCAAAATTCCCATCCTATGACCTAAGTATGTTCTAGCATTCTTTTATTTTCTCACCAGTGGTTCCCCATTTGTGCCAGGAGAGTTTTTTCTTAATGGTAAATTATGCATTAAATATATTATTTTGCATGTGTACATGTACATGAGTTCCCATTTGGTATGTGTAAGCATGTTTACATACATGTGGCAGTCAAAGGTTGACATCCAATGTCTTCCTTTATTGCCTTCCACTTTATATTTTCAAGACAATGCCCCTCACTGACTCTGGAGTTCACATATTCAGACGGAAAGCAATAGTGGATCATCTTGGATGATCTCAGTGGTGAGCTCACAGCTACTACTGTGGATACTGAGGATTGAATTCTGCTCTTTATGTTTACACAAACAGGTGCTTGTGTAAACAAGTGAAAACAGGTGCTTTTTTAAAAAAAACATTCAAACAATATTTTCAATAAAATTGTATCTATTCTTTATAATGTCTGCATCTTTTCTCTTGTTTTAAAAACATTTTAAAGTTTGAGAAACTTGTTATTTTGTTATTATTGTTACTGTTTATTTGTTTGCTTGCTTCTCTTTCTTTTCCAAATGACATTGTTTGGGGTCTGAAAACTTAGGTTTGCTTTCTTTATTTTATTTTTAATTGTGTGTGCATGTGCAGGTGTGTGTAGGTATGTGCATGTGAGTTCAGGGTCCTTGGAAGTCAGATGGGGGTGTCAGAACCCTGAAGCTAGAGTTATAACAGGTTGTATGACCTGCCTTATGTGGGTTCTGAACATGGAACTAAGGTCCTCTGCAAGAGCAATGCATACCCTTAACTGCTGAACCATCTTCCCAACCATTAGCTATGCCCACGTATTTGATTCTACTGATTCATCTTCTGTCAGGAAAAAAAACGTATTTACAAAAAAAAGATAGTGTGACTTATGATTTATTTCTTCTTGTCTGTGACTTAATGCAGATGCATCATAATGGCATCCTAAACCTTTGTTAGCCCTGAAATCTTATTTTATCTTCTTGATGACTGTCATGACACTTTTCACAAACAATTTAATTTTTTGGTTAAATGTAATCTCTTTTGTACAATTCTCCCATAAGATGTGTCTTCCTCTCCTTATCACTCATACCTTCAATTCTCACAAGGGTATTCAGCTTTGTGTTTTAGCATTATAGTGCTGTTTGATACTATTTTTGAGGAGACAGGCCACACACATTGGGAATGCACAGTAATTTAAGGCAATGACTATACCACAGCCCAACTTGGTGAATCCATGTATTTCTTGGAGTTGCTTACTGGAGAGCAGGTGACACAAAGAAAGGTGTATCCCTGAAAACCGTCCTGAACAGGATGGAGGGACAGACAACAACTCTGGAAACCTGCTGTCCTGAGATTCTCAGGAGGACATAGAGACAGTTGCACAGGTCTGAGACTCTCCTCTCAGCAACTCTGCTGGTCAGTCTCTTTGTCCAGTGTATGCTGCTTCCATAATGTTGGAGACAGTCCCACAAGAATCCATATGTTTCAGTTCCTACAGGCCCATGAAGTGTGCTTTCTTCCTGGATCTCATGAGCATGTCCCTCCTTCTTGGAGGTGCTACTTCAGTCTGTGGGAAATTGCTACACAGCGCATATCACATTTCTATTTATAATTTACTCGACAGCTTCTTTTATGCTTTTTCCTTTTCCTTCCAATTTCTCTGAACTATACTCACTGGCAATTAATTCATAAAATGTATGTAAACAGCATTTCTAAATTCTTCCTTTTCTGAAAATGCTGTGAATTTGTTCTCCCTCATGAATTCCATTTTGTTTTGGTATAGAATTTTAGCTTGACAGTATTTTCCTATAGATGTTCATAAATGATATTTTTTATTTTTGTACTTAGTAAATGTTTTCTATTTCAGCATGTTCTGAAATTTTACTTACATTTATTTTGATTTTGATACAATATCATATATACTCAAGGGACATTTTCAGTAAGACTTTTTAATTATTTAGTGATTAAAGATAATATTAAATGCTTCACCATTTTTTCCTTTGTCTTTGCAAATACAACAGTAGACAGCAATATTTTTAAGTAGGATTTCTTCCTGGGTAACTTAGGTGTGGAAGTAAGTTTGCTCCCCAGTGAAGCTGAGCAGCAAAGACTTGTTGCACTATAACTGGAAGGTCGACTGCCATGAAAGCCCTGTACACCCTCCTTGGGGTAGCCTTCACTCCTCTAGGCTGATGGGATGTTCATAGAGATTTCAACACACAAGCCAGCTGCTGCCACCCTAGCCTCAGAAAGGCACAGAAGACATACTGACCTGCTAGGAGAGAACACTACATACCCCAGTACATTTGAAAAAGTATCTCATTAAGCCACAGATATATATGTGTTTGTACATACTAGCTTACCTTAAGGTAAGGATTCTTGTGTTAAATGTGTCTAATGCATTGTAGACTTCTGTCACTGAGTAATTTAAATATTTTACTTGCATATTTTTGGATGAGTCCTATGGGATGTTCTTTAGTCAGTCATGGGCTTCTTTTCAGTCTGTTCATTATTTTTCTTCCTTTGGTTGTAGTTTTAATTTATCAAAGATGTATTTGAGATTCTTTTGCAATGCAACATATTTTTGTTTCTGATGTAATATCCTCTATCTCTGGAAAAATGCTGACTGTGAACTCATATTTCTTGATACCCACTATTTTATCATGAATTTGCTCTCTTTTGTGTTTTATGGTGAATCCTTTAGATTATGTTCTTTGATTTTTTTTGCCTATATACTTGGTGATCTTTAAATACATGTACTTATATTTCCATTTGAGCATCCATAGGGCTGGGAAGATAGTCCACTGGTCAAGATTACCTTCTGCAGAAACACAAGGATGTGCAGTCACATAACTGACTGCCATCTAAAAAAACCACATGTGCACTTAAGACTCCTCACCAGGCATTGGCAGCAGTCAGCCTTGCTCCAGGTTAAATAGGAGACCCTGTGTCCAAAGAATAAAGTGGACAGTGAGAGAGCTAGACAACTGCCATCTTTCTCTGGTCAGCAAGGCACACCAGCATGCAAATTCGTATAGCAAACATACATGAACCACACACAGAAACAGGATAGAGAGAGGTCCCTGATATTTTCTATAAGGCCCTGTTTTCCCTATTCCTCCAGGCCAAGCACAGGCTCTGAGAACTGTTTATGCTAACCAGCCTAGCTTCCTCTGCCAGACAGAGGGGATTAGTTTAGAACCTTGTTTCTTTCTTTGGTATGGTAATTTTACCTGCTAAGGAGGGTTCTCACAGGCGCCCTGAATCTCCTCCTGTCTGTCTGTCAGGGTTCCCAGCTCGGTACCCCCTGCCTGGAAGCTCCTGACACTGGGCACCAGGCAACACCATGATCTCACACCTGGCTGGGAGGGGTTTCCGTTACTGGGGCCAAAGGGTATTTTAACCCTGGATTAAGTTTGAATAAATGGGCATTCTCCTCTGGGGAATGACTCGAACTCTGTATCTGTGTGTGCGTCTTGTGTTTTAACCCCTAGGTCATTATCCAGCTCGTGGAAGGTATGGAGTCATGGTCCATACCTGTTGGGTGGTGATGCAGACCCCGTGGCATTGAACGTTCACCCCAAATGGAGACACCGCTGGGATTCGAACCCAGGATCTCCTGTTTACAATGCTTTGACCGGCTAAGGTAAAATGGTAAGGGTGTATTTTGGGATGCAAGTATATCTGTTCTTGTTGACAACCGAGATGCCGATTACAGGCCAATTGACAGTGCTTTTAGAGAAGCACCAACATTTTTAATATAGACCACACGAGAGTTCCTTAGACAGTTTTCTTTTATGTAGGTAGTAACTGCCTAATTTTTTAAATTATCCAGTTCGTGGAAGGTATGGAGTCGTGGTCCATACCAGTTGGGTGGTGATGCAGACCCCGTGGCATGGAAAGTTTGCCACAATTTTCCACACATTGAGACTTCCCTCTCTTGAGTCTCTGGTAGGATTTTTTTTCTTTCAAATGTACACCATTAAAACTCCTCTTAAACTATGCAGTTTTCATCCCGGTGAGTGTTTTTTTTCTGTTTACTGCCCTCTCTAGCTAACAAACCTTATTTAAAGTTTCAACTAAAGGTGAAACCCAGATAATGATTATTGCTAGTGCAAATGAAGGACCATGTATCAGGTAGGGTCCAAGGCAGTCTGGAAAAGCATGGAGATCAACCTGAGCTCTCCAAGCTCCTGTTGAGCAATGAGTTTTATTTGTGATATTTTAGCATCTGTTTACCAAACCATACCTTTCACAGAGATATTCTTCTGTCTTTCCTTTATATTTAAAAATATAAACAAATTGTCATGCGTGATATGTTTGTAACCAGTACATAGCATGCAATTTTGTTTTTATAGATTTTGTGGAACTGCTGTTTTACATTAAGTCTTCTGTAACTTCTAGAAATTTCACTGAAGTCTAAAATGGATACTTATTTCTGCTCAGTTTTTTTTTATTATTTCCTTTGGAAACTTTTTAAATATCTATGTCAAGCAAAACACTGAAAACCATCACTGATTTTTCTGGTTCATTAGTAACAGAATTTCTGTAGTCTTCAGAAACTGAAATAACAAAAGAAACCCACCTGCGGTTGCATAAATAAGCTTGATATTCAATGACATTCTATACCCTAGACACTAGGACATTTAAAACTTTTACAGAAATAAACTCTCAAGTTTTAAAAAAAATAGTTAACTTTCAACAAGCCACAGGCAAATATGGATTTCTTTGGAATAATTTATTTCAGCAAGCAGTGGAATATGAGACGATACAGTGTTGCTTACTTCAGAAGACTCTAGAATTCATGGGGCTTTGGGAAGATACAGTGCATGCCTTTCATTTTGTAAATTTGTATGCACACATGTGTTCATGTTTGTGCATTGATGTTTCTATATGAAGAATCTGTGTAGTAGAAAGTGCACATGTGTACAGAAATTCCCACAGAGACCAAGGTTTAACTTATCTGTTGTTGCTCAGGAGTCATCCATATTATTTTCTGAGACAAGGTTTATCTTGATATCCTGGAGCTAATCAAGTAGGCTAGGGTATCTGTTGATTGAGTTCTGAAATCCTCCATTTCTTCTTCCCTGAAACTGGGATCACAAATATGATACAGCCATGCCTACATTCTTGTGTGGTTTCTTGGGAATAGGCTCATGCACACACAACAGGTACTATACTGACAGAAGCTTCTCCCCAGTTCTAATGAGAGAACAATATAACTGGTATGTCCAGCTTGGTATGTCCAGCCCTTTGTTTCCCTGTGAAACCATGATGTATATTTGCCCAAATTCTTGTGTGAGATCATTTAGTTATCACTACATCTGTGAGTTTGTACCAATGATTGTACAGAGATGGGTACTGAGATCATCACAAAATGAGTGTCGTCTCTAGAAGTCAGTGAAAGCTCTAGAGCTCAGAAGAGCCTTCCTTCCTAGTACACTTAATTATTGTTTTTTATGATAGAAATATAGACAGTTTAGTTACAAAGAAAATTTGACTTGTGATAGTGAGGTGGGATCATGAACTGGAAAGACAACTGTTGCAAAGTCACAAGGGATACTCGATCTATTTTCTGCTACAACAGTCTTCTGAGCTATTAACATGATATTTTCTTCTACTGTAATGCAGCTCTACTAGCAGTAACACAGTAGGTGTATAGCAGATATTTTAATGGCATTATTAAACAATCATCATCTGATGAAAAGAATTATGTAATGGAGACCACATTCAATTTGAAAACAAAGAACCAAGTCATCGATTATAAGGAGAGAATGATAACCTGCAGCATAGGTCAGTAGGGGAGGGGAGGTGTTTACTGCTGGAACTGAAGACCTGAAGTCCATCCTTGGCATTCACTTGGAGGAAGAAGAACCTGACTCCAGCGCATTGTCCTCTGAACTCTATATGTATTCTCCAGGTAGCCAGTCAGACCAGGCAGACAGGCAGACAGACAGAGTGAGTGAGTGAGTGAGTGAGTGAGTACATTTTAAAGGAAGAAGGAAGTGTTATATTGAAAACCCTTTACACTGCATTGACATGAACACATTTAGTTGAAATTGACCTGTTAAAACCCTTTCACAACTTCCTCTCAAAAGGCTCAGGCCCAGCTTTTGTCAAACAAGCAGCACACTCTGCACTTAACTGAGATGCCCCTAATAAGCAAGAACCATCTCAAAATCCTTTCAGGTAAAACCTTATTTGTAAAATGTCTTCTATAGTTCTACCTCATTTTAAAGCCGAGGTGAAATTTTTCAATTCAAATATCTGAATTCAAACTTGCATCTTTTTCTTTCTTTTGGAAAATATGTTTCATGTGTGTGAGTGCTTTGTCCACATGCTTGTGGATGCAGAGTGCTTGTATAAACTCACCTGGCATCAGATTCTCTGGAATCGAAATTATAAATGCTTACGAGCCATGCTGTGTACGTAAAGGACTGAATCCATTTTCTAAAAGAGCAGTGGGTGTTCTTAACCCGTGAACCATCTCTCAAGCTTGTTCCACTTTCTGTTAATCTTTGTCACGTCATAAATCAAGTTATTTATGGAGAATAAAATATATACTTTATGATGCTGTCTAAGTGTATAAGTTGTGCTTACATTTGTTAAGAAAGAAGCCTGGCCTGCATGAAGTTTCAGCCAAGACTGATGATATGAGTTCAAATCCCTGGGACAAACCCCTTCATGTAGAAACACCCATGCACACACATGAGCACATGTGTACACACAAATTTATAAAATAAAAGAATGCATCATATCTTCCCAAAGCCTCATGAATTCTATAGACCACACATAGTAGAACGAGAGAAATGACCACTATGGGTTTTTCTGATCTTTACATATGTGCCGCAGCATGCATTCATCCAGATGTATTATGCATGCGTGCCTGAGCATGCACACACCTGTGCATGCACACAGACACACACACACACACACACACACACACACACACTAAATTAATACAAGTAAAATGCTTCTTCTTGAGGGCTTTGATTTTTTTAAATCCACTTGGGTACAGAATATTGCATTGATTACCAGGCTTAGAAGGTTAGTGACTAAACTGTGGATCTTTCAATGCTTTGAAATATTTTTGTCTGTGAGCACGTATGGCTTTGCTGTTTCCACCGCAGTGACTCTTCTTCAGCAATCATTCTTTCTTTTTTTCTAATTCTGTGCAGACTAGAGAACAAAAGGCTATAGAAGGCAGACTAAAGGTTTAGTTTTAGCCCATAAACTGATAATGACTTTCAGCATCTCGCCATTTCCCTAAATGTGAGGAAAGGATATCTCGCACATCATGCAATTACAAATTTGTGTTAAGCCCTTTCCATTCTTACTGGTGCAGATTGCAATTCCCAACTGTCTTCCATTTGCTCCTGATATTGAAATGCAAGTGTAATTGGTGACTAATTTGATATTAACTCTGTTGTTGTTCTAGCAATTTCTGTGCATGCATTATGGGTATAAAAATCATGCTAGCAATTTCTGTGGGTGCATTGTGTACACAAACAGGTATTATGGCTTCAGCTATGCCAACAGAAGGTAATTCAGAGGGCCAATGAAAAGTATAACAGTGGCTCCACCCAGCTAGCTTCCCGCCAGCCATCACAGCTTCCATCCAGAGGGCCTTCCGAGGGGTGAGTTGATCCGGGCCACGGCAGGGGCCCCGACGAGGGGGAGCTAGGACTTTTCCCAACCCCATAGACTCCCAGGTCTGCCTGCCCTGCTGGCTCCACCCTGCTAGCTTCCCGCCAGCCATCCCAGCTTTCATCCAGAGGGCCTTCCGAGGGGTGAGTTGATTCGGGCCACGGCAGGGGCCCGGCGAGGGGGAGCTAGGGCTCTCCCCGACCCCATAGACTCCCAGGTCTGCCTGCCCTGCTGGCTCCACCCAGCTAGCTTCCCGCCAGCCATCCCAGCTTCCATCCAGAGGGCCTTCCGAGGGGTGAGTTGATCCAGGCTACGGCAGGGACCCCGGCGAGGGGGAGCTAGGACTTTCCCCAACCCCATAGACTCCCAGGTCAGCCTGCCCTGCTGGCTCCACCCTGCTAGCTTCCCGCCAGCCATCCCAGCTTCCATCCAGAGGGCCTTCCGAGGGGTGAGTTGATCCGGGCCACGGCAGGGGCCCCGGCGAGGGGGAGCTAGGGCTTTCCCCGACCCCATAGACTCCCAGGTCTGCCTGCCCTGCTGGCTCCACCCAGCTAGCTTCCCGCCAGCCATCCCAGCTTCCATCCAGAGGGCCTTCCGAGGGGTGAGTTGATCTGGGCCACGGCAAGGGCCCCGACGAGGGGGAGCTAGGGCTTTCCCCGACCCCATAGACTCCCAGGTCAGCCTGCCCTGCTGGCTCCACCCAGCTAGCTTCCCGTCAGCCATCCCAGCTTCCATCCAGAGGGCCTTCCGAGGGGTGAGTTGATCCGGGCCACGGCAGGGGCCCCGACGAGGGGGAGCTAGGACTTTCCCCGACCCCATAGACTCCCAGGTCTGCCTGCCCTGCTGGCTCCACCCAGCTAGCTTCCCGCCAGCCATCCCAGCTTCCATCCAGAGGGCCTTCCGAGGGGTGAGTTGATCCGGGCCACGGCAGGGGCCCCTGCGAGGGGGAGCTAGGGCTTTCCCCGACCCCATAGACTCCCAGGTCTGCCTGCCCTGCTGGCTCCACCCAGCTAGCTTCCCGTCAGCCATCCCAGCTTCCATCCAGAGGGCCTTCCGAGGGGTGAGTTGTTCCGGGCCACGGCAGGGGCCCCGACGAGGGGGAGCTAGGACTTTCCCCGACCCCATAGACTCCCAGGTCTGCCTGCCCTGCTGGCTCCACCCAGCTAGCTTCCCGCCAGCCATCCCAGCTTCCATCCAGAGGGCCTTCCGAGGGGTGAGTTGATCCGGGCCACGGCAGGGGCCCCTGCGAGGGGGAGCTAGGGCTTTCCCCGACCCCATAGACTCCCAGGTCTGCCTGCCCTGCTGGCTCCACCCAGCTAGCTTCCCGTCAGCCATCCCAGCTTCCATCCAGAGGGCCTTCCGAGGGGTGAGTTGTTCCGGGCCACGGCAGGGGCCCCGACGAGGGGGAGCTAGGACTTTCCCCGACCCCATAGACTCCCAGGTCTGCCTGCCCTGCTGGCTCCACCCAGCTAGCTTCCCGCCAGCCATCCCAGCTTCCATCCAGAGGGCCTTCCGAGGGGTGAGTTGATCCGGGCCACGGCAGGGGCCCCGGCGAGGGGGAGCTAGGGCTTTCCCCGACCCCATAGACTCCCAGGTCTGCCTGCCCTGCTGGCTCCACCCAGCTAGCTTCCCGCCAGCCATCACAGCTTCCATCCAGAGGGCCTTCCGAGAGGTGAGTTGATCCGGGCCACGGCAGGGGCCCCGACGAGGGGGAGCTAGGACTTTTCCCAACCCCATAGACTCCCAGGTCTGCCTGCCCTGCTGGCTCCACCCTGCTAGCTTCCCGCCAGCCATCCCAGCTTTCATCCAGAGGGCCTTCCGAGGGGTGAGTTGATTCGGGCCACGGCAGGGGCCCGGCGAGGGGGAGCTAGGGCTCTCCCCGACCCCATAGACTCCCAGGTCAGCCTGCCCTGCTGGCTCCACCCTGCTAGCTTCCCGCCAGCCATCCCAGCTTCCATCCAGAGGGCCTTCGGAGTGGTGAGTTGATTCGGGCAGGGCAGGGGCCCTGCGAGGGGGAGCTAGGGCTTTCCCCGACCCCATAGACTCCCAGGTCAGCCTGCTCTGCTGGCTCCACCCTGCTAGCTTCCTGCCAGCCATCACAGCTTCCATCCAGAGGACCTTCGGAGTGGTGAGTTGATTCGGGCCCGCGGCAGGGGCCCGGTGAGGAGGTGCTAGGACTTTCCCCGACCCCATAGACTCCCAGGTCAGCCTGCAGTGCTGTTTCCACACTGCTAGGCTCTCCCGCCTGCCATCCCAGCTTCCATCCAGGTACAAATTTCTATATTTCTCCCCTTCCACTGAGGCCATAAAATTTCCCCAGTTCAGCTGCCTTGCACACTGGGCCTGCTCTGTAGGGGCATCCCGGAAAGAGGGAGTGCCTGTGCTTCAATACCCTGCCTGGGGAAAGGTAGGCATTCTATCAGTGAACTCCCTGCCCAACAAGGGAACCTGACCCGATACCAGAAGTTCCAATAGAGAGTATTTGATCGAAGAGATGGGCAGACGCCAAGGCAAGACCTCCTCCAACAATCTGAAGAACAACATGAAAATATCAGATCCCAACGACCCTACAACAGAAGGATTTGAACACTCTAATCCAGATGAAGTGGAAAAATGTGCCATTATGAAAGCAATAGAGTCCCTTAAACAGGATATGAATAACTCCCTTATGGAACTGGTCGAGAAGTATAACAAAAAGTTTGAAGAAATGAGTATAGAAATGGATGAGAAATATAACAAAAAGTTTGAAGAAATAAGTAAATCCGTGAGTGATACCCTGAGAAACCAAGAAAAAACAATCAAACAAGTAAAGGAAACAGTCCAAGAATTGAAAACTGAAATGGAGGCAATGAAGAAAACACAAAACGAGAACCGGCTGGATATGGAAAACCTAGGTAAACGAGCGGAGACTACAGAGTCAAGCATAACCAATAGAATACAAGAGATAGAAGAACGAATCTCAGATTCTGAAGATACCATAGAGAAAATAAATGCTCTGGTCAGAGAAAACGACAAATCCAACAAATTCTCTTCACAAAACATTCAGGAAATCTGGGACACAATAAAAAAACCAAATCT